>NC_040077.1:117092628-117399647 GCF_003369695.1 Bos indicus x Bos taurus
ACATAAATGTCTTAAAATAAATGTGTTACCTAAAAAGGTGTGTCAATTTAATGACAATAGAGAGTATATATTTCAGTTAGCACAGTTATGTAAAAACTGCAGGAATGGCATACGGTATCAAAATTCTGTTGATTGTATCATACAAATGACAACTGGATGAGCACCAGGCACCAGCCCCGGCTGCAGGAGCAGGAGGTCTGTGTCTGTCTGCCCCCGTGGCACTCCCAGCGCTTGGCACACTGCCAGACATCTATCAGATGGCACTTAGCATGGCTAGAATGGACAAAGGAAAGCAGAGATGCCCACTCATTGTCCAACTCCAGGAGAGACGGGCACGTAGAGAGAACTGAAGGTGAAGTTCCTGTCTGTAGATTGTTTGTATGAAGGGAAACTTGGGGGCCTTTTCCCCATTTCAAGGAGACAGAGAAAGTGGGGCTCTGTTTGGTGAACCTTCCTACAAGTCATAGATGACTGTTGATGATACTGCATTGAGCAGATGTTTTGCTTCTAATATGGGGTCGCACAGAGTCAGACATGACTGAAGCGACTTAGCAGCAGCAGCAGCATTCCCATTAATTTCCTAGTCATACTGACTTTTGTTTGTTTTGCTTGGCATTGTTCTATTTTATTCGAGAATTAATTGTGAACTGGGTTCTTTACAAGCCTCTCTGTTCCCAAGGTGGTCCACTAGGCCAGGCACTCTCAATGGAAACATATCACCTCCAAAGGGGCAAAAACTAGTTTTGGTGGTTGAAAAGAACACTTATTCTTTTTATGTGTAAAGCAAAGATGTGACTATAGTGTGTGTATGCATGCACAGTCCTGTCTGACTCTTTGCAACCTGATGGACTGCAGCCCACCAGGCTCCTTTGTCCATGGGATTATCAGGGCAAGAATGCTGGAGTGGGTTCCTTCTCCAGGGGATCTTCCTGACCCAAGGATTGAACCTGCATCTCCTGTGTCTCCTTCATTGGTAGGCAGATTCTTTACCACTGAGCCACCTGGGAAGTCCTGGGACTACAGTAGATAAACTATTATAAAGTACAATATATTGAAATTCATTGGGGAGGGTGTAATTAGGGGAAGATGTCTAGAAAGGCTTCTTAGGGAGAAATAATAAAAAAATAGAGTTGAGAAAACCTACTCCACTTTCTCAAGCTCAGCATTGTTGGCAAGTGGTACTGTGGGGCACGCCCTGGAGTTGTGGGATGTTTGGCAGGATCCTTCTACCCAATGGATAACTGTTGCATCTCCTAGCTGTTTTCAGACATTGCCAAGTATCTCTCGGGGAGAAGGCAAAACTACCCCCATTACAGAACAGCTGAGCTACAGGAAACTGTCTACAGGTATCAAATGCAGGTAAGTAGTAAGTCAGCCACCTGACCTAGGCCTCTGAGAAGAGGGATCTTCCAAGAATGTGAACGTTTTCTCTCAAGAGAATGAAAGGAAAGTCTTATGCATCCGAGTTCCTCCTCCAGGGCTAATTTGGCACAGTGCAGTCCAGCAGTCCCCACTAAATCACACAAAATATTCCCTAGTGACTCTAAGAGATCTTCATCAAAAATAAATGTGAGCCCAACCGATCATACACACCCTGTAACCTAAGGCCTCAAAGGCTTAGGGGTATTTTTCAATCCACTCAGCAAGTTCATTCATGAGCTTATATTTAGACCCTCTTAATACTTCAACCAAAATGAACAGGTTCAGAGCACCCTGCAGTAAGTGAATCAGCACTCTTAAATTGGATTAAGATTTTTAAAAGAATTGGTAAATCAAATGAAAGTAAAATAAATCTCATCAACTAAAGAGCAGGCTTATAAGAGATAGTGAGGCATTTTATACAGCAGAAAGAAGGATTTAGAAGATAAATTCAAAATCCAGTCCCATCTTTTACTAACTCTGTGGCTTTGAAAAACCAAAATAATCTCCAAAATTTAAATGCTAAACGTTTTACAATTTAAACCCGAAACAGCATATGTGCTACGCTAACAGCTCGGGTGCTAGAACCTAGCAGAATGCCTGACAAGTTACACAGGGAATATTAGTGCTTTTCTTTCCCTGCTTCCTTCCTCCCTCCAATGCATGTGAACACATACTCTTTGTAACTACAAGCATAAAAATGAAGAAAAATTATTAAAACAAAATAGGAGATTAAAAAAAAACATTTTAACATGTTGGGGCAATTTATATTTTACTATTAATTAAAATGAAGACATTTTTCTTTTATACACAAGACAGCTCACCAACTGTCACTGAAGTACCTTTTTTAACCTCTGCCAAGATCCACTGGATCGCAAGGAGATCCAACCAGTCCCTTCTGAAGGAGATCAGCCCTGGGATTTCTTTGGAAGGAATGATGCTAAAGCTGAAACTCCAGTACTTTGGCCACCTCATGCGAAGAGTTGACTCATTGGAAAAGACCCTGATGCTGGGAGGGATTGGGGGCAGGAGGAGAAGGGGACGGCAGAGGATGAGATGGCTGGATGGCACCACTGACTCGATGGACGTGAGTCTGAGCGAACTCCAGGAGTTGGTGATGGACAGGAAGGCCTGGCGTGCTGCGATTCATGGAGTCGTGAAGAGTCGGACACGACTGAGCGACTGAACAACTGAACTGAACTGAACTGAAGGTCCATCTTGATAGACTGTGCATATGGCAACTGCTGTAACCGGTATGCTTCACTTGTAAGGTCTACCCCACACTTTCAAGTGTGACTTCCTTACAACATGACTGAAGACCAAAAGAGTGACCTTTTGCCATTTCTAGTTCTTTTGTTCCAGTATATAAGCAGTATGGGGATACACTGCACTAAAGACTCTGGCATTCCCTTTCCACCACTGATTTTACCTTACAACTCTGAAATTTACTTTGGTACAATAAAAAAGAAATTCTTCACCTCTCACTAATAGGATATTAATTTGCAGGTGATGATTTGAAGAATCTTAGAAACAGGACAATAGAACACTAGAGGTTAAAAAGTATATTTTATAGAGGATATATGAGCAGCTTCCTGATTTCCTGAAATCTATTTTACCTTCCATAAACTGGCATTAATAATAAAATAATAATAATACCTCTAATTTACAGAATCACTGTGGGAAACAAATTAAACAATGCATTAAAACACCGAGTTCCGTTTCAGTGTCCTGTATAATAGCATTCAGGAAGTACTTGCTTTTATTACACTGAGGCTTACTATTCTTATTGTTGTTATTGTTTAGTTGCTCAGTCGTGTCTGACTCTTTGTGACTTCATGGACAGCGGCACACCAGGCCTCCCTGTCCATCACCATCTCCCAGAGTTTGCTCAGATTCATGTCCATTGAGCTGGTGATGCAATTTAACCATCTCATCTTCTGCTGCCCCCTTCTCCTCCTCCTCTCAATCTTTACCAGCATCAGGGTCTTTTCCAAAGAGCTGGCTCTTCACATCCGGTAGCCAAAGAATTGGAGCTTCAGCTTCAGCATCAGCCCTTCTAATGAATATTTAGGGTTGATTTCCTTTAGGATTGACTGGTTTGATCTCTTTGCAGTCCAAGGGACCCTCAACAATACTAATTGTTTTTATTGTTGAAAAACAACCATTTTTATTGTTATTATTTTACAATTCTCCTTTTTATATCCCCAAATAGTAAAGTTCAAAGAGATCAATTTGCTCATAGTTACACAAGTTATTAGGAACAAAATTAGAATTTAGACTTTCACATCCCAGGTCCTTCCACACTGCTTCCTCAATAGACTATTTATTCATCACATTTAAACTCCATTTAAGAGATTAATGTACATATTCTAATCTGGTTATCTTTTACTGCATAACAAATTACTCCAAAATTTAGTGGTTTAAAACAACATCCTTTTTTATTTTTTAATAAATCTCATAATTTGATTGATCAGGAATTTGTGCAGGGTTCAGCTAGGTGATTCTTCTGCTCCACCTGATGCTAAAATGGCTTAGTGATACTCAGCTGGTGGACAGGTTGATCAGAAAGGCTTCAATCACTTGCCTTATGCCTTGGTAAGGATGGCTAGAAGGCTGGCTTCAAGTAGAATAGTTGGCTAGAACTGTTGCACGTGACTTCTCCAGGATGAACTCAAAGTAGTCAGACATCTTACCTGGTGACTCAGAGTTCCTAAAGAGATTGTTCAGAAAGTCCTGGGCAGAAGCTGCTGTTGGAAAGCTTATTCTGACCCAGCCCCAAAAGTCTCAGAAAGTCATTTCTGCCACATTCTATTGATGAAATCACTAAAGCCAACTCAGATTCAAAGATGGAATTAGACTCCACCTCCCAATCTCCCAATGGAGAAACAGCAGCATCTGTAGCCATTGTTGGTCTCCCTCACAGGCTCCATGTAAACACGAATAATAATGTTACTGCTCTTGTGAGTCAGGTCTCTGGAGTGTACAAACAAGGGTTTTGTTTTGTTATGTCTCACATCATGTGTGAATAGGTGTGTGTGTGTATGAGAACTTAATTAACATGTAATAAATAAATACAATGCACTTAATAAAATTATATTATAATTTTATTGGAAAATGACCTTTCAGAGTCATTCTTCCAGAAATAAAAACAAGTAAAATTGATGTCAAGTACAATTTGCTCTCCCAGCCAAATTAAACACGGGTTTCACACAATGAAAGGGAAGCCATATGTTATTTTCAAAATGGCCTCCCAAGAGAGCAGGCAATAATGTGAAGAGGCATTGAAGTTGCGAAATGGAAAGACACTGTCAAAAAGGACTTATTACCTCCGAGCATAACAAGAATAATCTCCAGTCCCTTGCCTCTGAGCTATGGTCCAGAAAACCTAATGAAAATTCTAAGAGGGAATTAAATTTAATTTGTTGCTCTGGGCTTCAGGAAGACCCACAGCTATTCCAAGGGTATATTGAACTTTCTGAGTTTTCAAAACATAATTTCAAAATGGCTAGTTAATCTCAGGGTCAGAAGAAGTAAAAAAAAAAAAAAAAAAAAGGACACACATACAAGCTAAGTAATTGAATTAAAGCAAGAAAAGACCAAAGATGATTTATTACTAACTCAATCTTTATGATTTAGACATTTTTCTTAAAAAAGAAACCCACACAGAACCTTTCAAAGATATTCTGGAACAAGAGAAAGAGAATGTCATTCTAAAAACTTGATGAAGTTCTTAGAGGTGGAGCAGAAGAATCACCTAGCTTTCACACATTGTTTGCTATAGAAATTTGAAGAAAATTTTAGAAAACCATTTTGCAAGTTCAATAGCATATATGATAACATCACCTCTAAGAAACAAGGAAATTAAAAACTAAAAAGTATGAATTTTGCAATGAAATGAAAATAGGATTACATTAAATACAGAAATATTTCCAATTCTAATTTAGGATTATAAGGCTTATATTTAATTCTTAGAATGCATATTTACTAAAATCTTGGTTCCTTAAGGAGATGAACGTAATCGGTAATTTGGTTCATTTTATGATACTCATAGAATGTGCTGTGCTTAGTCGCTCAGTTGTATCCGACTCTTTGAGACTCCATGGACTGTAGCCCACCAGGCTATTCTGTCCATGGGATTCTCCAGGCAAAATACTGGAGCGGGTTGCCATGCCTTCCTCCTGGGGATCTTTCCCACCCAGGGATCAAACCCAGGTCTATTCTATTCTACACACAGAATAGATACAATAAAGTATAATATATATACTACTATTTGTGTATTAATATATGTTGAGTGTGACTGAACACACAAGATAAATGAGTAATAAAGTATAGGATACTGTGCAATAAGAAATATTAGAAAAATGATTATTCATACCTGTTTTATGAATATATACATATACATGTATACTTAATGTAAAAATATGTGTATATATTATACATATAAATATATACATGGAATCAGCTCAGAATAACAATGCCAATATAACTACTATAACAATATCAGTAAAATATATGATTAATAAAACATTTTAATGTATCTTTGCAGATTTCTTTTTGTTCTTTTTGGCTATATCTCACTAGTGATGGACAGAAAGATGAAAATATTTTATAATCATTTGAAGTAATTCTTCTCCATGAAGTTAAATCACCAACTTGATACAGTTACACCTCATTGTTTAAATTTACCTTTAGTTTTTAGAAAATACATATTTTATTCTGCTTTAATCTTATCTATAATTATGTAAAATATTTATATAGTTCTACAAACTTTTTCTATATTTAGAAAATTCTAGTTTCTATTCCTAGCTCCTCCACCCTGACCCTCCTTTCTCTCTAGTAACCTCAGTTTTTAGTTCTTTCATTTACACAAATAATTTGCTTTTGTGTGTTGTACTCAGACAACATATATAAACACACAGACGTAATACATACTATATACACATATATTCATATTTCTTCATTCCTTCCTTAAACAATAGGATACTTCATGTAGTCTTCTCCACATTATTATTTTTAGCTTATAAATAGGTACTAGAGATAATTTTTAACTTCTTTTCATAACTGAATTGGGCTTCCCTTGTGGCTCAGCTGGTAAAGAATCCACCTGCAATGCAGGTGACCTGGATTCGATCCCTGGGTTGGGACAATCCCCTGGAGAAGGGAAAAGCTACTCACTCCAGTATTCTGGCCTGGAGAATTCCATGGACTGTATAGTCCACGGGGTTGCAAAGAGTCAGACACGACTGAGCAATTTTCACTTCATAACTGAATAGTACTCAGAGCATGGGTGTTCCATAGTTTATTAATCTGGTCCCCTCCTTACTGATTTTGAGATACCAGGCTCTTGCTACCACAATGTAGCAATGAAACAGCTGATCATGTCTTTTTCTATTTTCCGCCAGAGCAATATAGAATTTTGATAAAAACAATGAAAAATCCATTAAAGACTGCAAGTGCTTAGAATATAGTTCATCAACATTTCCTTCTTCTCTTAGAAATGCACCAAAAGATGCAAACTGAGAGAAGCACCAAAATTAAGAATCCAAGGACAGACAAACAAAAAGATATATGATAAGAATGTGGCACCACTTAACAATAGTAATTAGAAATTATGCTTTAACCCATGTTATGTAATTGTATACTATAAACCAATTTTGTTGTTCAGTCACTAAGTCATGTCTGACTCTTTGAGACTCCATAAGCTGCAGTCTTCCCTATCCTTCACTATTTCCTGGAGTTTGCTCAAACTCATGTCCACCGGGTCGGTGATGCCATCCAAACATCTCATCTGTCATCCCCTTCTCCTTTAAATCATACTTCTTTTTTCAAGGTACAAGTGAAACAAATTTGCCACTATATGTCATATAAAACATAATTAAAATTATAGAAACAATTCACATTAAATGTGAAATACATTGTCTTGGATGGTAAACAATTACAAGCCGGTACCATGACAAGGTAAAAATTTATCATAATAGAGTACAGCTAATATAATTCATTTTGCTTTTATTTCTGAGTTTCATAAAGTGGGAAAATGAGGACACCTCCAATGTCTTGTCTATAGCCTAAGCTGTACATCTTTTTGGAATCCTTCATATAAAGGAATATTGATATCTATTGAATCGTTTCTCCTTTTATGACTGTTTCACTAGTATTTCAAATTCATTTCCTTCTTTTATATAAAACAAAAAGAACTCTGTAAAACTCAATCAACTCAGCATCTAGTATTCTGGCTCAAAATCCAAGGTTATAAAGTGGTGGTAGCACTGAACAGCTAAAATGAAATTTTTTCTGAGTTCTTGGTCCAAATCCAACCAGTGACAAAAATGCTGATAGCTTTCAGGTTTAAAGTAACAAGAGGCTATAAAATGCTGGCACACTAAGAAAGCAATCTCCGCTTTTCAAGCAAACATTTCTTGGCAACTATATGCACAGATCCTCTTCAAAATGTGTTATCCTTCCCATGGTACTTCTGTTGCTGATGTTTTGTCCCTAAGTCGTGTCCTACTCTTTGTGACCCCCTGGATATAGCCTGCCAGGCTCCTCTGTCCATGGGATTTCCCAAGCCAAGACTACTGGAGTAGGTTACCATTTACTTCTCCAGGGGATCTTCCCCACTCAGGGATCAAACCCATGTCTCCTGCATGGCAGGTGGATTTTCGTACCACTGAAGCCCCTGGGAAGTCCCAATGCAAATACACTAGGAAAATACAAAACATAAGACACATGAGGTTTTTGCCTGAATTTTTCATAATTTATTAGGGAACTATTTATGCAACATATACCTGAGCACTGAAGAATTGATGCTTTTGAACTGTGGTGTTGGAGAAGACTCTTGAGAGTCCCTTGGGCTGCAAGGAGATCCAACCAGTCCATCCTAAAGGAAATCAGTCCTGAATATTCATTGGAAGGGCTGATGCTGAAGCTGAAGCTCCAATACTTTGGCCACCTGATGCGAAGAACTGACCCATTGGAAAAGAAGCTGGTGCTGGGAAAGACTGAAGGTAGGAGGTTAAGGGGATGACAGAAGATAAGATGGTTGGATGGCATCACTGGCTCGATGCACATGAGTTTAAGTAAGTTCCGGGAGTTGGTGATGGACAGGAAAGTCTGGCGTGCTGCAGTCCATAGGGTCACAAAGAGTCAGACACGACGAAGCGACTGAACTGACTATGTAGCATAAAGAGCTTTCAGACATTCACAGAGTGTAAGATAATAATCTGTTTCAGCATCTGTCCTTAGCAGCAGTTATATGGTAGCACATGTCAGGGTCTAGTATAGGAGAAGCCAGCAAGGAAGCATTGTTCTCAGACCATCTCTCTGCTCACACTCTCTCCTAGGTAACACCACTCTACCCGGTGGTTTTAAACTCCAGCTGTATTCCAATAGGGCTTGGTGGTTCAGTGGTAAAGAATCCACGTGTAATGCAGGAGATACCGAGATGGGGGTTCAATCTCTCAGTAAGATCTCCTGGAGGAAGAAATGGCAACCTACTCCAGTATTCTTGCCTGGAGAATCCCATGAACAGAAGAGCCTGGCGGGCTACAGTCCACAGGGTCGCAAAAGAGTTGAACATGACTGAGCGACAAAACAATGACATATTCCAATAACTCTCAATATATGCCTAGACAAGACCTTTCCTCTGTGGTCCAGATTTGTATATACACTTACCTTCTCAGTATCCTTGGTATCTGAACCAGTACCTCAGAATTAATATGGCCAAAACAATACACAGTTTTTCCCCCAAAGAGAAATTTGCCACCATCTCTTTCCTCCCATCTCAGTGAATTTGCCTATCTGTTTAAACTAAAATCTTAGGGGACAATTTCTCTCTTTCTCCAAGAGTCTACTCTTATCTATTGATAATTCTATTGTAGCTATACTCAAAATTGATCCTATATGCAACCCTTGCTCACCATCTCCCTTGAAAAAGCATCATGTCTTCTCCAGACTTAGTACAACAGTCTCATAACTGGCCTCTCTGCCTCCACATTTGTTTGCCACAACCCATTCTCCAAAACAATGCTCTTCTGCAAGAGCAGATCATCTGTCAACTCTCTGTTTAAGGTCCACCACAAGCTTCCCATCACTCATGTGATAAAATCCAAACTGCCTACTATGGCAAATAGGTCTAACTCCTCACTATTTTTCCAACCTCACAATGTTCTAAACACTGTGACCAAGATTGCTTCCAACCTGAAGTCTTAGTAGGTGTTGTTTCTTCCTTCTACGATATACCTCCCCCAAATATTAATGAGACCACTTCCTTTTTATTATTTGTTTCAAAGAGGCCTCCCATCTCTTCCTGAGCTAAACCTGGCTCCTACCAAGTATCACATTACCTCATTTCATTTTCCTGATGTTCAGTTCAGTTCAGTCGCTCAATCATGTCCAACTCTTTGCGACCCCATGGACTGCAGCACGCCGGGCCTCCCTGTCCATCACCAACTCCCGGAGTTTACTCAAACTCATGTCCATCGTGTTGGTGATGCCATCCAACCATCTCATCCTCTGTCATCCCCTTCTCCTCCTGCCTTCAATCTTTCCCAGCATCAGGGTCTTTTCAAATGAGTCAGCTCTTTGCATCAGGTGTTAGGTTATATTATTGCACTATGTTAATTTACATTTTCATTTTTGTTAGTATGCATACCACTACATGTCTCCCACTATGGGAGCAGCAGTTCCTGGGAAGCAAGAACTCTGGCTTTCCATCACAATTGTATTGGTACCATTGTTCTGGTTCCTACGGCAGGGCCTGGCTCATAGAAGACTTTTAATAAATACACATTTGTGGGGTTGGCTATAAAACAATGAAATTAATGTTTTCAAAAGATAAAGACACAGATCATAAAGTATAGCTGAGGTTAATTAGCATATGCTTCCACAAGGAAGCTTGGGATTTACAAAATCTATAAAACCATCTCCACAACTGAGTTTGAGAGAATCTGCTTAATGTTCCATGGAATATACCCCTTTAAGTTGAAGGGGAAATTTCTAATTTAAAAAATTAATGTGAAAAATGAGAATATCATTCCACCAAAGCCAATCGATTCTAACAGTATTCCAACAGTATTTCAGTATTTTGCAAGTCAGAGCTTGACTGTATAATGAAACACATGTCATAATCAAAGAAATTTAACTTTGCAATCAAATAGCAAAATGTCCCTACATATGGTTACACACACATACATTCAAATATAATTTCCATCATCAACACTTTTAGGAAGTCAACTTGAATCCCATGCTTACTTGACCTCATTCCGGCAGGAAGCACAGATCCCACCACAAGGAGGAACTTGGAGAAGGGAATTTGATTTATTTGCAAATCTATTGAACTGAATGGTAACTCCACTGCTTCATTCTCTCAACTCATGCTGGGTCCAGTGCAAAGAGAGGCCCTGGCCAGGTATGAAACTATCAATATTATAATTTCTTCTTAATTAAGCAAAATAGCCTGCCCCTCCCTTCTTTACTGGGGCCAACCTAGTGAAGACGTACAGAGAGCTGTTCCCAGCAAGTGTATCACAAAGCTTTATTTTTTTCCCTTTTATTAAACAGGCTCTGAGAAAAGAGCAGATGGCTGAACTAACATCAGCATGGCTTTGTACATACAAATGTTACAAAGGCACTCTACCCTGTCTGAAGCCTTATAACTGGTGAGTGTTAACTGGTGAGAAGTTGATCCTCTGTAAATTGTATATTTCTTTTCTATTATTATTAATTTTTACTGTAGTATGGTGGCTCAGATGGTAAAGAATCTGCCTCAATGCAGAAGACTCTGGTTTGATTCCTGAGTTGGGAAGATCCCCTGGAGAAGGGATAGGCTGCCCACTCCAGTATTCTTGGACTTCCCTGGTAGCTCAGATGATAAAAAATCCACCTGAAATGCAGGAGACCTGGGTTCAATCCATGGGTTGGGAAGATCCCCTGAAGGAGGGCATGGCAACCTACTCCAGTATTCTTGCCTGGAAAATCCCCATATACAGAGGAACCTGGCAGGCGACAGTCTAAGGAGTCGCAAAAAGTTAGATGACTGAAGCAACTTAGCCCGCACACACACAATGATAAATCATACACCTGTCAGCTTCAATAGCAGTTTTTCTGACTCTGAGGATGATAGATTTTTCCTGTCTTAAGCAGCCAAAGCCACATTACTGCAGCTCCTTACTACAGTATCTTTAGGCCTGTGCTTCCTCTCTGCCACCTGCCATTATGTAAAGAGACACAGAAAGGAAGCTGGTAGTTAAATTATTTGTATCTTCACTCACAGAGAGCACCCTGATAATTTCAGGGAACAATCATCAAATATTTCTTTAAAAGTGCACCTAATCCCTAAAGAAAAACTACCTATCAATTTGACTGTCTGGAAGCAGAGAAAACATGTGTAAAGACTATGAGGGTCTTATCACCATTCTGCAAAAAGTCCTCATTACCAAGAAGTCTTAGAGAACTGACGAAGCCATGAATCCAGAGCAGGCATCAATTTGGCTTTTAGTCACTTCTCTCTTTCAACCTCAAAGTGGAATTTTTCTTAGAATTCAAGTCAATTACTTTGATAACATGATTGTTACATCTACACAAACACTATCTCTGCTCTGAGTTAGTAATGCCTTTTTACTATTCTACTCCTGTGAAAAATGAATGAGGTGTTTGCCATGAACTCAAAACTTCCAGGGGCAGTAGGATGGGGTGGCCAATTGACTGAAGGGGGTTTCAGGTTGCCTGTTCTACTAAAGGAATGTAAGGTATCTGCACAGTCCATCTCACCTGGCTCAGGTAAGGTATAAAAAATAATGTACTTTCGCATCTATAACATCAGCTGATCTTTCCTGGTCATCAACTAAATGTCACCTGGTCATCAACTATTATTACATTTTAAGTGCTATTGACAAAGTACATAAAGTAGTATTCCAGAAGTAGTCCTTTTTTTGGTTTGAAAGTAAAATGGTTTCTTGCTACAGTTTTCTCATTATAGTATGATTTCATCTCACTGCCTATGAATTCCATCCATTTACTGTCCAAGCTCAAATGGTAACAAGTGCAAGGTTACAATTAATGGCCTTCATTTCAGTCACAAGAACAAAAGCTTATAAACTCTTTTTGGATTTCAGACTTCTTTGAAAATCTAAGTAAAACTCTGGATCTTGTCCCCATAAAAATGACAAAATCCAAATCTAGAAAACCATTTCAGAGGTTTGTTGATTATCCATCTATAGACTTCACGCACAGAGCCCATTCTACATCAGCATCCTTTGGGATGCTAGTTACAATAGATTTCTGAGTAGGAGAAAGGCATCTCCATTTTTAATGAAAGCCCCTGGTGATTCCAATACTTCAGATTATTGTCCTAGAGGATGACAGACTTGAGGTCGATAGAATGAGGTGAAAATTTTCTGATACAGAAGGTGGAGCCACAGGTGGTGGAATGGGTTTGTAACTTTCTGCAGAATTAGTCTTATTATAATCACATCTGTCAATCGGATAGGGAAAGGAAATCCTAAATCTAAGATATATGAATATAAGAGAAACAAATCATATAACCACAAATGCTTTCTATACCAGAGACATTATGCTATACTACTAAAATTTAGTACTTCTAGTGAAGGGTTCTTACCTTGAAGTGGTTAACATGTTAACATTCAATGGATGTAAATGTGAGCAGTGGAAATGAAGGAACCTGCACACAGGTGAACCCTGATCACAATTTACACATGAATGGACGTACCCAGTTCCCCGAATATCCCACCCAGCACTCACACCTCTTTACCTTGCCAAGCATGTGAACAATGCCTTGTCAACCACAGACGCTCAACACATCCCCTTTGGATTTAATATGTCTCTGCTAACAACTCCATTCCAAATCTAACCGTGTGCCACATAACAGACTGTACTGAGGTCCATTACAGCTGAAAATTTGACAACTCGTGTTCTTCTCTTAATTCTGAAAGAGCCCTGATCAATACCCACTTGTCTCTTCTCAATCCCTTCTAAGATGATGAACTTCACAGTGGTCAGAGAGGTCAAGTCTATGCATTTGCTGCATGTTATCCAAGCTGCAAGTTTGGGACGGAGTATAATTTACACAGAGGGTAAATTACTAGAGAGGAATGAGAGCAACTCACAAATGAACAGGGAGCACATGTTTATCCACTCCGGTATGAGCAGACATGCACTAATGATTTGGTATACAGATAAATGATCTTTGGGGCGATCATGGACCCCTTGAAGAATCAGATAAACTGCATTTATGCTAAGGAGTTCTCTGATACCTAGAAGCCCACTGGTGCCCACCCTTTTGATTTAACAGCATTTGATAAGTTCATCCATGACAGTTCTGACAGCAATACAGAGGGGAGAGAGGGACATGGGGATAGAGGCTACATGAATTTTGATCCTGTGATACAACAGAAAGAACATGAGATCTGGACTCAAATAACCCTGCGTTGAGACTTGACACCATAGCTTTATAACCACAGAATAGCTAGGACTGCTCTAAGGATCAAGGGAATTCATCATTATGGATGTTCTCTGGCTAGCAAATGCAAATAGATGTCACTTTCATGAAACAAGTATGATACATTCGTTTTATTATATAGGAGCCTAGGTGTTAAAATCATTTAGGTCATGTTTGTGGTATGAAACTTCCCAGATTGCAATCCGAAGTTTCTAAAAAGTTACCTTGGTATTTAAGTTAAGATCCTTTGAACACAAGTTCTATCCCAAAGCAAAAAGAAGAAATTAATCTTTTTTAATGTAAATAGAATAACAGTTAAGTTTAAATTTCTTTTTAAGAGAAGGCCAACATCATCATTCATAAAAAGTAGATGTTTAAAAAGTAGCTAAAAAAAAATTTTAAAAAAAAAATAAATAAAAAGTAGCTAACATACACATCATTAAATTATATCACAAACATTTATACTGCAAGCCACACACACACACACACACCATCACATATACACACTATACATACACACATATATATATCAGTCTATGTGTATGTATATGAATCATTATATAATCTTGATTCACTTTTCATTTCCTAAACTTTGCCTGGCAATAACTGACTTTCATCTACCAATTAAAATCTACTCCAAATTCATGTCTTCAACAGATTAACATGTTTTTCGAAAAAGAACATGTAATCTGGTGACAGGATGGGGGTGGTGGTGGTAGTGGTGGAAAGATTTTGTTCAATGACAGGTTAAAACAAATCATTATTTTCTCAAACTATTTTACCAGAAATAAATTATATTCAATCCTTAAAAGATACACTTTCTTTGCGCTATATCAGGAAAATTTAGAGTTACAAGATCAGCAATTGCAAGCCCAGGATTTTGTAAGGTAAATGCCACCATTTCGCATCCCAAAGTCAATTCACAGTGGCGATTTAAGAGATGCAAAAGGCCTGGCAAGAGTATTTATTTCCTCCAAGAATCCTCTGCAAGCAAACTGTGCATTCAGCAATTCTGCAGGCCACTGTTTCACCATGCGACAGGCCCACTTATTCACAAACAAATCATTAACATTCTTGACATAAATCCATACTGGACCATTAATCCCAGCTATGATAATGTTTTAGTACATTTGCTCTGCCCATCATGAATGGCAGTGTTGTTTCCCAGAACCCATCCTTGACAAATAAGAGACAAATTATGCCCCGTGAGAAAACTTGGAGAATGAACGGCTTACACACCAATTACTGTCTCATTATCAGGCTGATGCGGAAATAGATCCTCTGTGCTTTGGATGAAATGCAGATTTTTCTTACTCAGACCAAATATACAAATACATACAAAACTATTTGTTAAAGTGATTTTTATTGCTCAGATTCCTCTGTAAGCCACACTCTGGGGACATTCCTCATGAAAACAAATTAAAAATTATTGCCTACAGAAATAAATATTGCTAACAAGTGATTACTTACATAACTACCAATACCAAGATCTTAACAACTCTAATAAGAGATGACTAATATGGCCTTTTAGCATTTCAGTGTTTATCATATTCTGCCTAAGAGTCATCAGGAAAGCAATATAAGTAATAGAGAAACAATAATCAGGGCAAAATACAATTATTTCAGTTAAATAGACTTTGCATCCTGACAAGTCTCTTAAATCCAGTTCTCCCAGCAAAACTTAAACAATAAAACTCTTTATGATCAAAAAGCACTGGATACACACTCATACATAAGAAGCACTCTGCTATATGTTTTGATGTTCCAAGGTAAATGGATCCAATTCTAGAACTTTACCTCTAACATTGTAAGTTTAATAAATATACTGACAGCTCTACAAAAGCAACCAAATCAAACATCTCATTTTCCATTTCAGTACCATTAGTTCGACCTACAAACCATCTCCAGGGTTTAACCCCAGGCTTCTGCTCTGTCAACCATCACTTCTCACATTTGTGATGACAGACGACAAGCCTGTTTATTTCTCTGTAAGGTATCTGGTTTCCAGCAACTGTTGAGTATTTCTCAAACTTTATGTGCACAGACATTCCTGGAGATCTTGTTAAAACACAGATGCTGGGTCAACACTTGTGCAGTGGTACCTGATAATAGTCTGGCTTTCTATCAAGCTCCCAGGTGACACTGACGCTGCATCCTTGGCCCATCCTTTGAGAAGCAAGGTGAGAAATGACTACCTTTTGATAAAGGCTTGAGAGATCAATAGCTTGGTTCCCCTTAGACATGAAATGGAAACACTTCTATTTAATTTTGCTTTTCCTATTCCTTATGTAATTATTGACTTAATAAATAGAAACATTTAAATCATGTTTTAAATCTTTCAATTTAGAGTAAGATTTAAAGGGAAGAAATCTCGAGAAACACCTGTATGGCATTGGTATGAGGTCACCCTACTGATGACCAGATTTTGAATTTTACTCTACTCTGCCATTAAACAAAACCATGGGGGCATAAATGCGGCACTGAACTTCCCTTAGCCTCAGTATCCTGCTCTGCAAAGTAGGACTGATACACACACACTATCATGTGTAAAACAGATAACTAGTGCGAAGCTGCTGTGTAACACAGGGAGCCCAGCCTGACTCTTTGTGATGACCTAGAAGGGTGGAATGGGAGCGGGCAGGGAGGCTCCAGAGAGAGGGAAGATATATATATATATACTGCAAATCATATATATATGTAATAATTATAACTGATTTGCATTGTTATACGGCAGAAACCAACACAATATTGTAAAGCAGTTATCTTCCAATTAAAAATATTTTTTAAATGTGAATGGAAAATACTCACCTTGCAGTGTGAGCACAGGATGAAATAAAAACATATGAACACTACTTTAGCACAGGAGATGCTCAACAATGAGTTTCTTTTTTTCTTTTTTGTGCTGTCTTTGATTATTATCAAACCTTATTAAACCTATCAAACAGTCAGGGAACCCTAGCTTCAGCAGATGAACTCAATCTAGAGCAAAAGATGCAGCCGGGTTTGGACCTGGATCTGCTATTGACGTGCTGTTCGTCCTTAGGCAAATCACTTCACCCAGCGGTTCTCAGATGTGGACTGTGAGACCTGCACCAACCTGGCCGTATAATAATTACTTGATAAAAATTCAGGGTTCTCTTTCTCCTCCCAGCTAGGCAGTTGTTTTCATGCAAGTCTGAGATAAAACCTTGGATTTGGTATTATTCAATACTTCTGCAGTGATTCGGATCTGTAGCTGTCTTCAATCTTTAGAGCCTCAGGTGCCTTGATTACCATGCCTGACCACCTATCACCGGGTTTTTAAAACAGGGCTTACTCAGGAAACAGTAAGCTGTTACGGCTGTGACTGTGTGGTCATTACTACCCTCATCTATAGGCTCAGAAGAGGAACTCACGGGAACCCCCTCGCCTCTCTGAAAGCATCCCCACTTCACAGCTCTAGCTGCACCTGCATCAGAGGCAATCGCAAGCTTCAGTTCCTGACGTTTTCCTCTTTTAAATCCCAACACCAGCTGGGTTGTGATGGAGACGGCTTCCTTGAGTCCTCCTGCTCCTGAGTTCAGTGCGCGAGCCCTGCCAGGTGTCCTTGGACTCTGGCTTTCTCTACCACTGCTTTGCAAAGTAGAAAGACAAGCACCCCACCACTACCCAGTCACTCGCCTCTCTAGAGCAGGGTCTCATAAATCCCCACGAAGAGACTCCAGTTCAGACAGGAAGGTTTTCTCTTGGCTCACTGCTATGTCTCCTCTCTTTTACCACTTCCCACCTGTGCCTATAATTGGTCCTAGTAACAACTGTCACAAGAAGAAACATTTATTTCTCCACACTAGTTTTAGAGGGTGAAGATCCCATTTCCTATTGCAAATCTTAAATAGAATAGAAAAGGGCTTATAAAACACATGTATGCAGAATGCAGCTCGGTGTTCATGCCGAGACGTAGAAGAGTTTTCTTTTTGCTTCTCCAAAATCATAGAATGCATTCCCTTCACTGTTTCCTTCATTTCTCTTCCTCCCCCTTCTCCCTCCCTTTCTTCCTTCCTCTTAACAGTATTTGCAAGTCTATAAACTCACTGAAACCATTCGAACCAAACAGAGTACTATTTGTTAGACCTATGGCTCAGAAGGTAAAGAATCTGCCTGCCATGCAGGAAACCCAGGTTCGACCCTGGGTCGGGAAGATCCCCTGGAGAAGGAAATGGCTACCCACTCCAGTATTCTTGCCTGAAACATCCTGTGGGCAGAGGAGCCTGGCAGGGTACAGTCCACGGGGTCATAAAGAGTCAGACACAACCGAGCTACTAACACACACACACATTTAAGTTATAGGTGAGTGTCGCCTATAATCCATCTGGTGTAATGAAAGCGATAGAGAAAGAAAAATAGGGAAATATATGTAGATGACAGGTAGTAGGTAGGCAGATAAATAAGCAGACAAATAGGTGTTAGAAGAGAAACAGAGGGGCTGATAGGGAGAGACCAAGACAGAGTTTGGGGCTGGGAATCAGTGCTCTGCTTTCCAGTCGTGGAGTGATGCAGGGATTAGAGAAGCAGGCCTGCTATAAGAAGATAAGTGGCAATCAGGGCTTGGCTTTCTTAGGGTACGACAGAGAGTGGCCAGAACTTTGCAAAGGAAACAACGCAAGCCCACTCTATAGCAGAGCCCACACTCAACTCTAGACAAGAATGAAGCAAGAATATAGGTAAACACTGCCAGAGAATCAAATTTTCCAAGAAGAGTCTGAAGCCCAGATATTCATACGAAATCTCCTGGTCTTTGGGTGTTTGCTGCAGTTTAAAACTTCTACAAGCACCATGTGTGCCAAAGGAAATACATCAGCAAGGCCAAGGTGGCTTACTGGCTGGTCACTTTCAAACCTTCACCTAGATAGCCTCTGTAACCCAGGTGCTGGTTATCATTAGAGTCTGTTTTTCCTCCTTCCTGGGCGCTTGGTTGGACCATGTCCCTCCACATCCTTGGAATTAGGAATGAACTGATGGTTGAGTTTCAGCCAATAGAACGTGAGCAGAAAGGATACATGCCTCTTCTTTTTTTTTTTTTTTTTGACTTCTTTTTCTAAAATATTTATTCCTTTTTTATTTTATTTTAATATTTATTTTATGTATTCACTTATTTGGCCATGCCAGGTCCCAGCTGCAGAACATGGAATCCTCGATCCTCATCATGGTCCGTGGAACCCTCCAGTTGCAGCATGTCTGGGATCCAGCTCCCTGACCAGGGACTGAACTCAGACCCCCTGCACTGGGAGCATAAAGCCCCAGCCACTAGACCACCAGGGAAGTCTCCTGACACAGGTCTCTTACAAGCAAAGACCCTAAAGAAGCAGCTGTGTCTCTTTGTGCTATCTTTCCACTTCTACAAACAACAAAAGCCCTAAGGGCAGTGGAACCCAAGCATGGAAGAGGCCTGGGTCCCTGAATCACCACATGGAAGAGAGCCACTAACTGTCCAGGAACATGGCTTTGGACTGTGAGCTGGAAAAACAAACATCAACAGTGCTTTATACATTTTCTATCTTAGGGTTTTTTAGTTACTGCATCCTAACCTAACGTGGGCTTTCCTGGTGGCTGAGATGGTAAAGAATCGCCTGCAATGCAAGAAACACGGGTTCAATCCCTGGGTCAGGAAGATCCCCTGGAGGAGGAAATGGCAACCCACTTCAGTATTCTTGCCTGGTGAATTCCGTGGACAGGTGAGCCTGGCGAGCTACAGTCCGTGGGGTCGCAGAGAGTCGGACGTGACTAAACGACCAACTAACACACATATACACAGCCTAATTTATTTAACACAGTCTCTAGGATTCTTCACCTTTAACTTGGAAAAACAACAACCCTTTATTCTCCTTGAAATGGCCTACTTCTTCTGTCCCTTCAACTGTGAGTGGAATGCTTTCATTTTGCCCTTCTAGATACACTTATCTTTAAATCTGATTTATGATAGGTCATCCAGACTATTCAGATGAGTTCAGTTTTTATTTATCAATTGCTTAAGGGCAAAAGTTATGACTTTTCCAGAACCCTCAGAATCAGATCAGATTTAGAAACAAGATTATCATAACATTTCTATTAAGGAAAAGTTGCTACAGAGCAAAATGTACAAACATCCTGAAAATCTTCTCATGTTAACACTTTTTTTTCAAGCCATAAAATATTTCCCAAGAACAAAGTGATACTTTTGAGTCTCCTTCCCTAAATTTTTGTTTATTGCTCTTTCTCTCACTTGAGATGACCCTGCCCCAGAAAGTCTAGTATCAGAAACGGAATAAATTATCTTTTTAAAAATATTTCAAATATGGGCTTCCCTATTGGCTTAGAAGGTAAAGAATCCACCTGTAATGAGGGAAGACCTGAATTCTATCCCTGGGTCAGGAAGATCCCTTGGAGAAGGGAATGGCAACCCACTCCAATACTCTTGCCTGGAGAAATCCAGGGACAGAGGAGTGTGGCAGGCTACACAACCCATGGGGCCAAGAGAGTCAGACACTACTGAGCAACTAACACTTTCACTTTCACACTTTCAACATGGAAAGAGATTGGGAAAATAGACATTGATAGATATAGAAGGAAGAGTTTGCCAAAAAAAAACTCCAGAATGGGGAAGTCAGAAGGCTTCAAGGTACTTTTACCAACACCTTTTGCTAAATCAGTTCAGTCACTGAGTCATGTTCGACTCTTTGCAACCCCATGAACCACAGCACACCAGGACTCCTGTCCATCACCAACTGCCAGAGTCCACCCAAACCCATGTCCATTGAGTCAGTAATGCCATCCAACCATCTCATCCTCTGTCGTCCCCTTCTCCTCCTGCCCTCAATCTTTCCCAGCATCAGGGTCTTTTCCAATGAGTCAGCTCTTCGCATGAGGTGGCCAAAGTATTGGAGTTTCAGCTTCAACATCAGTCCTTCCAATGAACTCTCAGGACTGATCTCCTTTAGAATGGACTGGCTGGATCTCCTTGCAGTCCAAGGGACTCTCAAGAGTCTTCTCCAACACCACAGTTCAAAAACATCAATTCTTTGGCACTCAGCTTTCTTTATAGTCCAACTCTCACATCTATACATGACTACTAGAAAAACCTTAGCCTTGACTAGATGGACCTTTGTTGACAAAGTAATGTCTCTGCTTTTTAATATGCTGTCTGCTGCTGCTGCTGCTGCTGCTGCTGCTAAGTCACTTCAGTCATGTCCGACTCTGTGTGACCCCATGGACTGTAGCCTACCAGGCTTCTCCGTCCATGGGATTCTCCAGGCAAGAACACTGGAGTGGGTTGCCATTTCCTTCTCCAATGCATGAAAGTGGAAAGTGAAAGTGAAAGTGAAGTTGCTCAGTCGTGTCTGACTCTTAGCGACGCCATGGACTGCAGCCTACCAGGCTCCTCCATCCATGGGATTTTCCGGGCAACAGTACTGGAGTGGGGTGCCATTGCCTTCTCCCAATATGCTGTCTAGGTTGGTCATAACTTTCCTTCCAAGGAATAAGCGTCTTTTAATTTCATGACTGCAGTCACCATCTGTAGTGATTTTAAATAAAATTCAAAGAATGCTGCTTTTTGTCTTATAATTTTATTTACGTGCAGATAATTTGTCGGGAAAGTGAGAAAAAATGTCTGGACGCCATGGGCCAATATGGCGCTAGAAGACAGCAGTGAACCACACCGTGGTAGGTCAGGAAATAAGATCCGTCCTTCCACACAGGCTTTGTATCTGCCAGGCAGTCCCTTCCAGGCAGGGCATCTAAAGGCTTTGGTGAAAATAGTTAAAGAGGATTAATAACTTTTTCCATTTATTTTCAGCCAATACGATTTAATTAAGTATATTTTAATTAAAATTTAATCATGCTTTTTGTGGCCACAGACAGCCTTCGCTGAAAATTTCATTAACTAGTATTTTCTAAAACCCCTTTCCAAATAAGGCTGCCAATAATGAACTGTTTATTGTGGTGATGTTGTATTCTCTCCTCAAAAGTAGGGTAAGCAGTTGAGGGAGTAGTGATAGGATTATATAAAAGAGATTATACAACCAAATGTGTGGTTTGGGGAAAAGTCATCCACAATTCTGAGGGTTAAACAAAGAAGCATTTTCTAGATTCAAAATTACAGTAACACTTCATTCACGTAAGTACTCAGAAATGAAGTTTCTGCATAATCAAATGTCTGTTTTTCTTCCACCCTTCACTCATTTAGTTGTTCACTTATGAGAACAGTGGTCTAAATACAAAGCTGATGTTTCCGAGTGCCAAGTGTAATGACTGTGATGATCAAAGCATCTTTATCTGCATACTTGAGATTTTCTTAAAGTACGTAAGTGAAATGCAGTTGTTTATGGATTATGTTTACTTCTGATATGGACATAAATGGTACTACTCAGCTTAAGTAGAGAAATGTTCTCATGGATTATTGAGAAATGTATGATTCTCTATTCCTAAGCCACATCCTTATCCTTATTCGTGCTAAGTTGTTTCTGACTCTTTTGCAATCCCATGGACTGTAGCCTGCCAGGCTCCAATGTCCAGGTAATTTTCCAAGCCAGAATACTGGAGTGGGTTGCCATTTCCTACTCCAGAGGATCTTCCCAACACAAGAATCAAACCCGTATCTCTTGCATCCCCTGCATTGGCAGACAGATTCTTTCCCAGCTGCGCCACCAGGGAAGCCCCTAAGCCACATGGTACCAAGCTATATTTTCAATATACGTGTCTATGCTATCACTTCCACAGAGTACGAAGCATGGGCTTTGAGGCAGGAGGCCACTAGAGCTTTCTCATATGCTTCTGGCCACACCCTCCTAGTAGGGTTTGGGATGGGTGAGGTTGTCAGAAAAGTAACTTTTTAAGAAGGAGGGCACCATAAGGCAGCTTTATTCATACCTTCCAATAGCATCGGAATGAAATGTGTGACCCTATTACCACATTTTGGTTAATCAGAATTTTTAAGAAAATTATACATTCTAATAAAATGAATATCTTTCTCGACTTGAGGTTGAATACAATTTTTAAAAAAAACTGAAGATTTCTCTAACAAGTAAGAAACTTAGGGAGTTTCAAGGTCACACTTTTGAACCAATTTTAATTTCAATTTCTCAAATATAGAAGGTGTCTGATTAGCTTAGTGTGCAACAACCTGAGAAGAACTAAATCTGTGTTTTAAAGCCAGGCCTTTACCATAATCTCTTTTTTTTAGAATAAGCATTTTATGGGGGAAAAAATAGAAAACAAAGAGGAAATATCAAGAGTTCTACCTATTTTTGTTTTCCTTTTTCTGTACCAGTGTGCTTCCTAAGTTATGTTTAAAATAGATTTGTCCTCAATGCCCTTGAATCAGATGTCCAGAAGTTTCTTTTGGAGAAATTTCTAATTCCCTTTCAAAAGGCAACTTTTTGAAGTTCACCTAGTGGTACCCCACTCCAGCACTCTTGCCTGGAGAATCCCATGGACGGAGGAGCCTGCTAGGCTGCAGCCCATGAGGTCGGACACGACTGAGCGACTTCACTTTCACTTTTCACTTTCATGCGTTGGAGAAGGAAATGGCAGCCTACTCCAGTGTTCTTGCCTGGAGAATCCCAGGGACGAGGGAGCCTGGTGGGCTGCCGTCTCTGGGGTCACACAGAGTCGGACACGACTGACTCGACTTAGCAGCAGCAGAGATTAAGTAGTCAGCCATCACAGAGAGATGTTTTATTGCTGTCACATGCTATGTGACTCCGTTATTTTTTCCTCCTCTGTCCAAAGAAATACAGCCCAGGTTCCCATATGGCAGAAAGAGGTAATTCCTGGGGAAACATCACCAAGAACTGGAGGCAAGCAAGCCTTACGCAGCTCTCTGAGTTCTACCTGCCACTGGAAAGAGGGCTAAACTTGGAGAAGTGTGCTTTCCAACAGGCTACTTTATACCTATTTCCATGCAAAGATGACCCTATAAAAATGATAATAGGAACAGGCCACAGAGATATTCCAGAAGGTTTCTCTTCAAAGGCTGGACCTCAGGGCTACTGCCGCCATTGAAGGTTTATTAGGCAGAGTAAGGGGACTTTCCTTGGTGGCTCAGCAGTAAAGAATCCACCTCAGTGCAGGAGACGCAGGAGACACAGGTTCAATCCCTGGGTCAGGAAGATCCCCTAGAAAAGGAAATGGTGACCGACTCCAGTATTCTTGCTCAGAGAATCCCATGGCCAGAGGATACAACCCATAGGGTCGCAAAGAGTCAGACAGGACTGAAGTGATTGCGCACGCATGCAGGCGGAGTAGGGTGCACATGCATTTGGCCAAAAACCATGTGAGACATTTTATAGGCTTTTGCCATTTACTTTTCACATAAACCCTGCTAGACAGGTAATATAGTTTTTTGCTGTTGTTGTTTACATACGAGAAAACAGACAGTTACTGATTCAAAGTAGAGCAAGGCACATGAGACAGAAGCAGGATATCTAACCTCCACATCCCATTCCCCTTGCCTGTGTGTCTCAGCTGACCCACCAGTAAATACACATCTCCCCTCACCCCTGTCCCATGACCCTGAGCTCCTTTCCCAAACTCGCTCTCAAGTCTAATTCCCTTTGTAACCAACAACACAAATTAATGACGCCAGGGGAAGAGATTAAGTACCTACTCTGCAGTTCTTCAAATAAAGAAGTTAACCAAGGAGACTAGAGGGAGAGAGAAAAATGCCCATGAGTTAAGGAGCAGGTAAGACCTGGACTCCATACAATCCAGGCTCTGTGAGTCACCGACTTTGTAACTTTGGACAAGAAAACCAATCCCCTCTAAGTCTCCACTCTTCATGGGAAAGATGCCCAGGTTCCAGGATATCTGTGAGAACTGAGTGAAATGAATAAGCCAAGCCAGGGAGACCAACACACACAGGGCAGCCTCCAGCCCACGCGCAACACCTGACCCAAGCACAGCCCTTGTTCAGCTCATTAGGCTCCCAGGCCATCTCAAGGGATATGTCTGTCTACAGCAGCCATCCGCCTCCAGGCTTGGCATTTTTTAATTAGGAAAATTAAATTCAGAGGATATGAGCCAAACACAAAGGCAAAACTTAGAATTCAAAACGGCAGAGAAAGCGTTGGTTCAGAGAAAGGCAATTTCCCATCTTAAGCTCCAGGATTCCTCAAAAGAATAACAAATCACTCACAATTGTCCTCTACCCAGTTTCTCAATCAAGAAACATGTTGACTGACATAGTTCATTTTATGGGCAGCCACTCCCCCCAAAATTATACAAGTCATATGTCCCCACACCTCTCAGAGGTAGACATTATATCTTCTTTCCATTCTTAGTCCTCAATACAACACATTCTCAACACTACCAAATACAGAATATATATGATTTTTATCAGTGTGGGGGGGGGGGAGGGGAACCTGTAAGTCATGTAATGTGCCAATCACTTAAGCTAGCCAAAGAGCTTTGATCAAAAAAGTCAAGCCAGTAAAATTACTGTCAAACACCACAACAGCTATATACAACCTTAAGCCATGTAGGATTTAATAAAGAGTAAGGGTTTCCCTGGTGGCTCAGGCAGTAAAGAATCCGCCTGCAATGCAGGAGACCCTGGTTCAATCCCTGGGTTGGGACGATTCCCTGGAGAAGGAAATGGCAACCCACTCTAGTATTCTTGCCCGGAAAAATCCCATAAACAGAGGAGTCTGGCAGGGTACAGTCCATGGGGTCACAAAGAGTCGGACACAACTGAGCAACTTCACTTTCACTTTCAATAATATCTGATGTGATGACAACTATTTTCCAGACTTCCTTCTAAGTGTTTTAAAAGTAAGTGGCATGTCTTGCAGTTGGTATTATTTTTTTCCAGCATTATTCAGATACAATTAATAGCCCCATTTCACAGATGCAGAACAGAGACTGAAAGAGGCTAAATAATCTGCCCAGTGACATATCTCTAGCAGCTGGTAGAGCCAAGTCAAACCCAACTCACCTGACTCAGAGTCCACTTCCATGACCATGGCTCTTGACTGAGAACCCACAGAGTGGATTCCTCCACCCAGGGGACGAGCTGGGTGTTCTCACACCCCAACCAATCCTGTGGTAGAGAGCCCAGTGAGCCCTCAGGATAAGTCATTCAAAACGTAATCACTTCTTGAGAAGTAAGTATATCTTAAGGCTATGGAGTGCTTAGTCTTCAGGTGTGTCCCACTGAAAGGTTGTTGCTGAATGAAAAGACGCCGGGATTCTTGGCCTCTGGAGGAGAAGAATTCGGTCTGGGGCCAGAGACGAGGCTTGATCGCTCAGAGCTTTTGTGTAATAAAGTTTTATTAAAGTATAAAGGAGATAGAGAAAGCTTCTGACATAGGCATCAGAAGGGGGCAGAAAGAGTACCCCCCTGCTAGTCTTCAGCTGGATGTTATATAGTCACTAGTAGTCTGTTAACGAAAGAAAGGAATGTCTTAAAACTCAGAATGGCACCAGGCCCCTCGCCCATAAGATGCATTTTGGCACCAGACTATTCATCCCGGGCCATAAAATGATTAACTTGAATCTTATAGAAGGACAGATTACCATACAAATAGTTTCCTTTACATAGATTAGGGAAACAATATCTGAGTATAACATACTGGTTTGTCAAGTAGGTTCTGAGCCATTAGGCAGAACTAACTTGAAGACAGAGTTTGGGGTAAATGCATAGCACATTAGCATAGCTTAAGACAAACATTTCCATAAGAGAAATGCATTGGTTTTCCCAAGGTTTGAGAATAGTTAACTTCAGGTGAAACCAGGTGTCATTATGGCAACACAGTATTTTAAGAGAAATCTCCTTTTAAATGTGTATAGAGAAGGAAAAAAATGTCGATAGTTTGTTTCCTCCTGCCACTTAAGAGAGATAAAAATGTCTGACACTTACAAGCTATTTCTTCCATTTGGAGACCCCCGGCCTTCCTGCCTGTTACCCTCTCACCACTCTTTGCAACCCTTTGGACTGTAGCCCACCAGGCTCCTCTGTCCATGGGATTTTCCAGGCAAGTATACTGGAATGGATTGCCATTTCCTCCTGGAGGAGGAGATCTTCCCGAAAGAGGAATCAAACCCGGAATCAAACCCAGTGTCTCCTGCATTGCAAGCAGATTTTTTACCCACTGAGCCTTGGAAGCCTTGGTCAACTGAAAAAAAAAAAAAAATCTACAAGTATTTAGAGTCTTGCTGCTGCTGCTGCTGCTGCTAAGTCGCTTCAGTCGTGTCTGACTCTGTGCGACCCCATAGACAGCAGCCCACCAGGCTCCGCCGTCCCTGGTATTCTCCAGGCAAGAACATTGGAGTGGGTTGCCATTTCCTTCTCCAATGCATGAAAGTGAAAAGTGAAAGTGAAGTCGCTCAGTCATGTCTGACTCTTTGTGACCCCATGGACTGCAGCCTAGCAGGCTCCTCCGTCCATGGGATTTTCCAGGCAAGAATACTAAAAAAATATAATTCTAGGACCAAATATGAGGAAGGATTAGGGCATTATTAGAAAATGGCTGGGGCTTCCCAGGTAGTACAAGTGGTAAAGAACCTGCCTGCCAGTGTAGGAGGCATACGAGACGTGGGTTTGATCCCTAGGTTGGGAAGATTCCTTAGAGGAAGGCATGGTAACCCACTCCAGTATTCTTGCCTGGAGAATCCCTTAGACAGAAGAGGCTGGCGGGCTACAGTCCATGGGGTTGCAGAAGAGTTGGACATGACTGAAGCGATTTAGCACACAGAGAATGACTGAGAAATAATGGAGGACTTTTTATTAGTTTTCCAATCACTAAAGATACCAGCATGCCCAGTGTAAAAAAGGAAATTGAATTAACACAGAAGGGCAGATAGAGAAATATAAAAGACCCCTCCTCCTTCTCTGAACTTTAATGTCAAATTCCAGAGTCAGTCACTATCAGCAGGGTTTTTATTGTTGTCTTACATTTTGTGTTTTCTTTTGGAGCTCTTTCCAGAAATGTTCAAGGCAGTTAAAACATAAGATTTTCCTTTTCTGTTTCTTTTTTAATATAAATGTGATAATTGAACTGAACTGAACTGTTCTATAGCTTACTTTTTCCTCTGGCTATATAGGGAACATTTTCCCATAACAGCAGCACACAGCACATCCAATCACTCTCTGTCCTTCCCCCAACTCCCTTCACCTCCCCTCCCTCTCTCCCTCTCTTTCTCTTTCTCCTGTTCTCTTTTATTCTTCCAAGCTTTACAGTGTTCCATTCAATCATGGTTCCATAATTTCACTCATCATATTTGGATACTGAAGTTGTTTCTCGCAGATTGGGAAGGTCATTGTTACTATCACAATCAATGTAGAGAAAGACACATATTAAGAGACCGTGAAATCAATTTATGGAAGGGAACCCATTATTGTCAAAAGACCGTGCCTCATTTTTCCAGACACATCATCCAAACCCTCCAAAAAAATCACAGCAGCAATTTACAGTCATACAGGTAGCAGTGGGGTCTGAAAGTGACCAGCGTCCCCTGCTCTAAAGCATTGGGTTTTATTTTTCTTTGTAACCGCTATCTACTGACCCTTGGGTGGGGGAGATCTGACTATTGCTACATTGTCTGGTTCTTTAACTAAATGAGCTGACCATCTTCTTGCATGTTTATTGCAAATTATACTTTCTGTGACCCTAAATATTTAAGTCTTTTGACCATTTTTCTACTGGATTGCTTGTCTTTTATTGATCATGAAAGTGCTTTGAACTGAACAAAACAGACTGCTGGTCGAATGATCTGCACTACATTTTCCCCAGTGAGTTATTTATGCTTTGGTGGTGTTCAGAGTAACTCTGCCTTAGAGTCTGAAATGCTTATTTAATCAATATACTAGATGACAGCACGTCTCTTTATTCTCACAAAATCACTTGACCATGAGCAGAGCAAGGACCAGGCAGGGGCACCTGGGCCCTGTTGGCATGTAACCCAGCAGTCAATCATGTCACCACCAGGTGTTCCCACGACAAGGTCATGTGTACAGACAGGTGCAGGCTTGAATTATAAAACGAACTATGGAGAGCTGACATCCAGCCAGGGGTGCATTTTATCCTAAGTCCAAATACGTGCACAGACATGAGAGGAGAAATTTTACTGTAAAATCAGAAAAGTCTAAACTAAAAAGTTGAACCTGCAGTCTCCAATTAACATACCGGTGGTCTGCAACCTGTTAAAATATTTACAGCCCATTCACACGGCCTTGTTACTACAACTTCTAAGCAGTGAAAATACATCCTGAACCACCTCTGCTGGCATAGTTAGGAAATCACTGAGCACCAGGAAGAGGCCAGCAAACATCCCTTTATCCTGTGGAAGACAGTGTGCCCCCTTCGTGAACAGGTTTTTCTCAGTTTTGATGGCCAGTGAGTGTGTGCATGCTCAATGGCTTCAGTTGTGTCCGACTCTTTGGGACCCCATGGACTATAGCCCTCCAGACTCCTCTGTCCATAGGATTCTCCAGGCAAGAACATGGGAGTGGGTTACCATGCCCTCCTCCAAGGGATCCTCCCAACCAAGGGATCAAACCCGAGTCTCCTGCATCTCCTGTACTGCAGGCAGATTCTTTACCACTGAGCCACCAGGAAGTCACTTGACAGCCAGACACATGGCTTTTAGAAGAAGAGCTCTTGAAAGGTGAAACCTTTCAAACTTGTCCTTGTGACCCAGCCTGTAGGATCCTAAGCACTAGCAGAATAAAATATAAAGATCACTTGTAAAAATGGCTAACAGCAAATGTGTTGCCTGTCATGTGGTCCAATTCCCAGGGGCCATGCACACAAGCACCTGTAGGAACAGCAGACACTCGTATTCACCTGATGGTTTCTCCTCCAAGTTCAAAGCATGATACTGCCAGGCCACTTCTCGACCCAAATCACCTTACTTCTCAACCCCAACCACCTTATTTCTCAAACTCAATCAGCCTCCTTTCAGCCCCAACCACTTTGCTTCTCAACTCCAGCCAGTAGCGCCTTTGTCTTTTGTGAGTTCCTGTGGCTTTAGCTCCAAAATGATGGTGTGAAAAAGCAACACAGGGACTCAAGGTAGAAGACTATCCCACACCAAGATGGTCAGCCTCTAAACAACCACACAACCCAGAGAAAAGGTCAGACAACTGATGGAAATCCTATCAACTAAGGAGGAAGGTCTTCGATTTTGATCTTTCCAAAAAACGTGTGGGTAGTCCTCAAGTTGTCAAGTCCTCAAACTTGAATAAATATAACTCTTGTTGCTGTGATATTTGAATTGTTCTTTTACAAAGTATTTATTAAATAGTATTTCACTGTGAAGGAAAAATCAACCAGAAGCAAGACCCAAAAGAAAAACCTAGCATGCCATAATTCAAAGGAGGAAACTTGATACACACACACAAACAGAAAAGAAGAAACTGACCCAGAGCCACAAATGATATTATTCTTGTCACTGTCCCTTTGATTTTCAAGATCTTCTGAAAAAGACAGCTCAAATTCATGTTTTTTTAATTTTAAAGAAAAACATATATTTTTTTTAAGTTAGAATTTGTACTGAGATATAACTAACATACAGTGAAATGTATAGATCTCAAGTACAAACAGACTGAACTTTTCAACAGGCAAATGGACTTTCTTGGCAGCTCAGTGGTAAAGAATCTGCCTCCCAAGCAGGATACCTGGGTTCAATCCCTGGGTCGGGAAGATCCCCTAGAGAAGGAAACAGTAATCCATTCCAGTATTCTTGCCTGAAGAAACCCATGCACAGAAGAGCCTGGCAGGCTACAGTCCATGGGGTCCCAAAGGATTCAGACATGATTTAGTGATTAAACAGACAACTGAGCGACTTCACTTTCACTTTGTCCTAGGAGACTGGGATATGGACATTTGGGCTGTGGTTGTATAAGAAAAGAAAGTGAAGTTGCTCAGTCATGTCCAACTCTTTGCAACCCCATGAACTGTAGCCTACCAGCCTCCTCCATCCATGGGATTTTCCAGGCAAGAGTACCATTTCCTTCTACAGTAGATCTTCCCAACCCAGGGATTGAACCCCAGTCTCCCCCATTGTAAGCAGACATTCTACCATCTGAGCCACCAGGGAAGTCCAGGGAAGTGGTTGCATAGTTGCTGTGGTTTGTTGTTGTTTAATCACTAAATCACGTCCGACTCCTTTGGGACCTCCTGGGACAGGCTGGCCACAAATGTCCTTCACTTCCCATCAGCCTCTCTGCTGGAGCAGCCTTCTGGGGACACAGCTCATTCCTATCCAGCAATCCAAGATCTACAGGGCGACTCATCAGAGCTCTGAGATGACTTCAGAAAACTCTATTCCAGGCAGTAATGCAAAGTGTGGAACACTCCATCAAAAGGAATGTCTGCACTAAGTAAGCTACAAATTTCATTTCTTTTATGCTGATGAGGTTGAGGGGGTCTTTGAAAATAGGAAGCTCAGCTGTTTAGGATTTGCTTTGTTTGTTTTGCTCTCATTAACGATAGTGCCTTCTGGAAAGAAAACCAGTACTAAGAAACACAGTCAGAACTGATCTGTTCAAAGCCTCTCCTTTGGCCGTGGCTCTGAAGAGAACAAGATTCATTAATCTCCCTTGGAGACAGAGAGACAGGGGTGAAGGCAATAGGTGTCTCCACCTGTACACAGGGAGACTGCTAGAGAAAACAGGAGACCCAGCTCGAGTGCCAGGACAGTTGGAGAAGGTCAAGGCATGGCTGGCAGCTTGTGGAGAGGAGCCAGGATGACCATGACCGATATGATCAACAAGACCTCCAAAAGCTTCTGATACTGAAAAACCCAATACAACACTCTCAGTGGTTATTTTCCAAGCTCTTCACAGTCAAATCCCATCAACTTAGACTTAACTTATTCAGATTTTGCAATAATTCCCTGTCACCACCAGACTCTCTCCTTATTCCAGCATTCCATGGCCCTTCTAAACCTGCTCCAGCCGTTTCACAGTTTCATCTTCTACCTCTCCTCGTGAACCCTCCAGTCACCTCACACCTGTCCTTTTGTTCCTGTTCATCCCAGGGCCACACAGGGTCAAGTTGTATGAGTTATAATCACTGGGTAAGTCTTGCTGCACATACTTTTGAGATCAATAGAGGAAACAAGCTGAAGCCTGGGCAGTGACAGAACAGGGCAGGATAGCAGCCAAGGTCACAGTGAGTAATTACCTAGAGAGCAGATATGTTGCCCAAAGGCAGGACAGTGCAGACAGGTCCTGGAGGACAGCGGAGCAGACAGACTGGATATCCAGGATCTGGGACAGAGGGGATGGCCCCACCCAGATCCAGATTTCAAGCCTGGAGTCCTGAGATTCAGGGGAGAACAGACTGGACAGACAGCCAAGGTCCAAAGCACAGAGGACCAGAAGAAGCAGGGGAGAAGGAGCTACAGTAACCATTAGAAAGATGGGTAGCAGGTATACAGGAGCTGCTGCTGCTGCTGCTAAATCGCTTCAGTCGTGTCCGACTCTGTGCGACCCCATAGATGGCAGCCCACCAGGCTCCCCTGGCCCTGGGATTCTCCAGGCAAGAACACTGGAGTGGGTTGCCATTTCCTTCTCTAATGCATGAAAGTGAAAAGTGAAAGGGAAGTCGCTCAGTCGTGTCCGACTCTTAGCGACCCCATGGACTGCAGCCCACCAGGCTCCTCCGTCCATGGGATTTTCCAGGCAAGAGTACTGGAGTGGGGTGCCATTGCCTTCTCCAGGTATACAGGAGAAAAGCCCCCAATTTGCCAAATTTATTGATTTGCTAAACAGAAGCTCTCTGTGCAAATCTTACTAGAGTTTGATAAACTAATCTGATCCATACTCCCACCTTTGTAGCTTTCTTGAAGTCCTCCTTCCCTCAACTACATTCTCATTTTCAAATGTTAGGATGTGTTACACTGAAACTTTCCCTTGAAGTCAGTCTCTCAAGGCAGTACATAAACAAACAACTATTCACCTCAGCACAAGCTTCAAACAGCACTAAGAAAAGTGAATTGATTCAAGAACTGGGAAGGACACCACAGATCATCCAGCTCAGTTTTTGTTTTTTAAAGTTAAGGACATGGTGAGAGAATTGTATAAGGGAAATGGCAACCCACTCCAGTACTCTTGCCTGGAAAATCCAATGGACGGAGGAGCCTGGCAGCATATAGTCCAAGGGATCGCAAAGAGTCGGACACGACTGAATGACTTCACTTCACTTCTTCATGTAGTTAACACATAAGTGATTGGGTCATGTTGTGTTAGTCGCTCAGTCATGTCTGACTTTTTGTGACCCCATGAACTGTAGCCCATCAGGCTCTTCTGCCCATGGAATTCTCCAGAAAAGAATATTAGAGTAGGTAGCCATCCCCTTCTCCAGGGAATCTTCCTGACCCAGGAATTGCTACCAATAGTAAATAGCACAGTGCCCAGTTGCTCATTCGTGTCTGACTCTTGAGACGCCATAGATGTAGCCTGCCAAGCTCCTCTGTGCATGAGATTCTCCAGGTAAGAACACTGGAATGGGTTGCCATTTCCTTCTCCAGGGGATCTTCTCAAACCAGGAATTGAATCCAGGTCTCCTGCTTTGCAGGCAGATTCTTTACTGACTGAGCTACAAGAGAAGCCAGGCACCACACTAATCGCTTAATATATGTGATCGACTCTGAACCACCCACACAGCGTCTTGCAACCTCTTTTCCAGAGAAAGCTGAGGCCCAGAAATTTCACATTGTTGTACAGACCTCAGTGTATGCTCAATCAGTCATGCCCAACTCTTTGCGGACATAACTGCAGCCCACCGGTTTCCTCTGTCCCTGGGATTTTTCAGGACATACCACTGGAATAGGTTGTAATTTTCTCCTTCAGGGGATCTTCCTGGATCAGAACTCATGTCTCTTGCATTGGCAAGGGGATTCTTTACCATTGAGCCACCTGGGAAGCCTGTACAGACCTAGTCAGTGGCAAGGAGCCAGGTGAAAGAACCCCAGACAGAGGAGTAGCTTTGCTTCACAAACCTTCTACTTAATGTCAACAAAACAATTGTACAAGGAATGAGGAAAAGGAGTCCTAGAGAACCAGAAGTTGACCCCAAGCCTACAGGGTTTGGAAAACAGGAGTCCAATGGCCCATGCTCTCCAAGGAATCAGCTAAGCAGTGAGACTGGGGAGCCCTAAAAAGACTGGGGATCTGGAACTCCATTACCCAGGAGGTGGCAGCAATCAGGACCCAGTCCAGAGAAAAGTGATTCTATATATACCATCAGCTCCACTAGAAGATGACTTAGGGCTTTTCTAGGACTAAGGGTCTACAGGCTTCCCTGGCAGCTCAGTAGTAAAGAACTCTTCTCCTGCCAATACAGGAGACACATTCTATTCCTGGGTCAGGAAGATCCCCTGGAGAAGGAAACGGCAACCCACTCCAGTATTCTTCCCTGGGAAATTTCATGGACAAAGGAGCCTGGGGGGGCTACAGTCTACGGGGTCTCAAAAGAGTCAGACACAACTTGGCACCTCAACAACAACAACAGGCCAGAGGTTCTACGAGCCCTCTGTCTTGAAACTCAGCGCTTTTACTTAACAAACAGCATACCGCTTTCCCATTAATGCAAATTAATGAGGTGTGGTTATAGGTTTTTATTCCCTGTAGTGTCAAATTAAAACTAAATAAATAAAACAGTAATTGGAAAACTTAAATGAGGAAACCATTTAGTGTAAAATTATCAATGTTTACATCAGCGCTTTCCTTTCTACGATTTTATTGTGCCACTCTGACTCGATTTTTTTTTTTAACTAAAAATTTAAGAGAAAAACAACTTCTTTTTCCCTGAATTTCTCCAGATTGCTTCAACCCAAAAATATTTTCAAAAATATTCCCAAACTCTCTTCTCCATCCCACTAAATTGGCAGCTCAACCTAGCCTTGCTCCCTTGTGGTGCTACTCAACTGAACTAAGTATATGTATCTGGTGTCCTCGCCCAGCTTCACTTGCTCTTAGAGAACAGACATTTTAGCTGACACATTTTTGTGTAAGTTGGGTGGCCAACTTGTCCTGATTGGTCTGGGAGTTTCCCAATTGGAGCACTGAAATTTCTGCATCCTGGGAATGCTGCACCCCCGCCCTTCCACCCCCTACTGACAGTCCCAGGAAACTCTAATTCTGAGCCTTTTAAAGTCTGACATACTTTCAAGTCATGAATCTGGGTTCTGCCACCACCCTTTCCCCTCTCCATGCTTGACTATAACCTGTTCTGTCCAAAATTCAACGACCTAACTAAAAGCCTCCAATGAAGCTTCAGTCTTCTGAACCCGAAGCTCTGCTTAGTCCCACCATCCACTCACTTCTTAGGATGCTGAAAGTGAAAGTGCTAGTCACTCAGTTGTATCTGACTCTTTTGGAGCCCATGGACTATAGCTCACCAGGCTCCTCTGTCCATGGCATTCTCCAGGCAACCATACTAGAGTGGGTAGCCATTCCCTTCTCTAGGGGATCTTCCCGACCCAGGTCTCCTGCATCCCAGGCAGATTCTTTACCCTCTGAGCCATCAGGGAAGCCCAAGACTCTGTACCTGTTCTATTTCCACATAGATCTCCAACTGCTCCTTCTCTGACGGCTTCCTCCACCCCTCTTGCTATCCATCTCTAGACCTCAGACCTTTCCAGGGTTCTGTCCACAGCCATCCTCCTCCCTCCTCACACCAACCATCCCCAGACATCCTCCACTCTCCCTATGGCAACTATGCCCACGAACCTACCTGCACAGGCTCCACCACCAACCCTTCCCTCTCTCCCGAGGATAAGATGTGTATCCCCACTGTCCGATAGCTGTACGGCAGGACACCTCAGGATGACTATCTTCCCAGCACCTTCAAAAGGGAACCAGCATCTTGCCTCTGTTCCCACTCCTCTTAACAGCATCCCCTCCCAAGCTAAGCAGGCAGCATCCTCTGTCTCCTCTCTCCCCCACATCCCACATCTGAGCACTTGACAAATTTCTCCATCCCCTTCCTGCCCTGCCTGCTGGAGGCTCTCATGACCTCCTACCCAGGCCTTCTTAAGTGCCTCCCTCCCACTCTGAAGCTGTCGGTGCTTAACAGAGTTCCCCAAACAGATTCAGTTATGACCTTTTCAATGGCTTTCCAATGCCTCTAAGGAGCAAGCTCAAACTTTTTAAGATGGTATCTGAAATATTCCCCAAGTTGGCTTCCACTTACCTATTCAGCTTAATCTTAGGACACTTCCATTTCGCACACCTAGATCTCCACGTGCAGATGTAAACATTTCATGTGTTCACTGGTCTCACGTGAGCCTTTAACCTCTCCATCATGTTACATCCATTATTTTTGTTTTCCTGTGTTTATTCTCAATGCTAATTCCTATATGGACTTAATTGCAGTTAAAGGCACAGAATAAACAGGTTTTCATTCCTTAACATCATAGTACATTTATATTACTGTATAGCTGCCATAGTTAATTTGGTGGCTGTGTAGACCCATAATTTACTGAAATTCTTCCCTGTTTTACAATCTTTAGGTGGCTTCCAATTTTTTTGCTAATATAAACATTACTGCAATGATTTTGTTTTTTTACACATGGCTTTCATTGTCTTTTTAATAATTGCCTGAAGATAAATTCCCAGGAGTGGGATTGCTGGGTCAAAGGGTGTGGAAATTTTATGATTCTTTATAATTGTTGCCAAACTGCTTTTTCAAAGAAGCCATATAAATTCCACAGCCACTAAACCAACAATCTCATAATTTTCCTAGCTTTGGTCTTAAAAAACAAAAACAAACAAACAAAAACTACTATTCATTTGAAGCATGTAAAATACAACCTCATTATTATTTTAATGTGCATTTATTACTAATAAGCTTCATTTTTTCTGCAAATTTGTTTACTAAGCACATTCTAACGTGTTAATTCTAATTCATATTCTTCACCCATTTATCTGCATGGTGTTTCTTAGGCGCCAGTTAAAATATCTGTTATAAAATATAACCTTCTGACAGTCATGTGTGATGCAAATATTTTCCCAGTTGGTTTTATTGTTGGCTTGCAGCTACATTATTGTTCATTTCATAGAGATATAACAGGTTTTCTAGAAAGTAGTAGTAGGGAAAGTCACTCAGTCATGTCCAACTCTTTGCAACCCCATGGAATTGCAAACCCCGTGGAATTGCAAACCCATGGAATTCTCCAGGTCAGAATACTGGAATTGGTAGCCTTTACCTTCTCCAGGGGATCTTAACTGATGAGCAAACCTATATTTGAAGGGTAAAATTGGAAGCAGTGACAGATTTTATTTTCTTGGGCTCCAAAATCACTGCAGACGGTAACTGCAGCCATGAAATTAAGACGTTTGCTCCTTGGAAGAAAAGCTATGACAAATCTAGACAGTATTAAAAAGCAGAGAAATCACTTTGCCAACAAAGGTCTATATAGTCAAAGCTATAGATTTTCCAGTAGTCATGTTCAAATGTGATAAATGGACCATAAAGAAGGTTGAGCATCAAAGAATTGACACTTTTGAATTGTGGTGCTGGAGAAGACTCTTTTGAGTCCCTTGAACTGCAAGGAGATCAAACCAGTCAATCCTACAGGATATCAGTCCTGAATATTCATTGGAAGGACTGATGCTGAAGCTGAAGCTCCAATACTTTGGCCACCTGATGTGAAGAGCTGACTCATTGGAAAAGACCTTGATGCTGGGAAAGACTGAAGGTGAAAGGAGAAGAGGTAGCAAAGGATGAGATGGTTAGATAGCATCACCAACTCAATGGATATGAATTTGAGCAAACTCCGGGAGATAGTGAAGGACAGGGAAGCCTGGCTTGCTGCAGTCTAAGAGACAGCAAAGAATCAGACACGACTTAGCGACTAAACAACAACAGACGCCTAGTCCTCCAAGGATTGCAGGTCTGACACTTACGAGTCAGTGTCTACATCCCAGCGAGAAGGGTGGCTCAGTCAAAAAATAAGCACTTTTCATGCTTCTCAACTTTCTCAGGGCTTCCCTGATAGCTCAGTTGGTAAAGAAACTGCCAGTCTTCTGTTCCTGGGTTGGGAAGATCCCCTGAAGAAGGGGTAGGCTACCCACTCTACTATTCTTGGGCTTCCCTTGTGTCTCAGCTGTTAAAGAATCCGCCTGCAATGCGGGAAACCTTGGTTTGATCCCTGGGTTGGGAAGATCCCCTGGAGAAGGGAAAGGCTACCCACTCCAGTATTCTGGCCTGGAGAATTCCATGGACTGCAACTTTCTAAAATGTTTAATGGTTGCTTTAAGGGCATGGAATTTCATGTCAGAGACAGTTATCACTCTGTTCTGACTATAAGAGAAAGCAAAGGATGCACTGCTGTTAAACCTAAAAGGCTAGTGAACATTCTAAGCTAGAGGCTAAGCTGACATGTTGCTGTCCTCTCTCCCGCCAAGACTGAGCATGGATGACACCGCCTCCATCCGCGTGACCTGACCAAGATGTTAGACCTCTGAGCTCTAGCGATGTTTCTCATTAGCGTATCTGAGGTCTGTACTCTTCCAGCTTGGACGTGTTCTCTCATCAGAGCTTTGGCCAAAGAGCGCTGCCAGAACCTCCACCAACACCCACGGCTACGAAGGAATCAGAACCGGGAGGAATCCCAATGCTGAAAACTCCCTGGTCTCCTCTAATCCTTCTTTCTCATGAAACTTGCCAGGAAAAAATTAAATCCAAAATAAACTCACACATTTCAGAAGTTGGGACCATTTTATGGGGGCAAACTACACTTTCAGGTAATACAAGAGCAGACAATAAGGAGCCAAACTGTTCGGAAGACCCCCCCATAAGGATCATTTTGTTCCACTCTTACTGCCATAGTGCTGACATGGATAAAAACAGGGTGTTTATTTTTTTTAATTTGCAGTGGTGTCGTATTTTTTAACTATAAAAAGGCAATCTCCAGAACAGAAATTTTCTTTCAAAGAAATCTATGCTAAGTCAGAGAAACTGATCTTCGGGCTAACTTTATAAAGCAAAAATAAATAAATGTAAAATAATGACAAACACATGGAGAAATAATCACTTTGCAATATGTAATTTTATAAAATCACACTTAACCACAGAAGGGCTTGATCTTTTAAATGTCAACACTGCTCCTCAAAATTATTCAAATAAGTCTAATGAACAAACTGTGTTACCTAACACAGCAGCCGCTAGTCAAGCAACATACTACTATTCAAATTTATCAGAGTTCAACACAATTGAAAAACCAGCCTCTTCATCACAATAGCCACATGTCAAGTGCTCGACAGCCACATGTGAATAAAAACTACTATATTGGACAGCACAGATTACTGAATATTTTCATCACCCCAGGAAGTTCTGCTGGAGAGCACTGAGTCAAACTACTTCGTGCCACGTTCTATGCACAGGTACATTTTCGCTGATGGCAGATCAGTAGCAGCAACTGCCATGTATTGAGGCTGCAGACCTGTGGGTGGCAGCAATTATCCATCCACCTCTACCATAGCATTCCTCTTCAGAGGCTGGATATAGACTTGGCAGGCTCGGGATACAATGGCCCGCCAATAAGATATAAAGAGAAGTCTATTTGGGACTGCTGGCAAACCTTGCATTTTCCTCATAAAGGTACTGAACTTTGCTACTTCTTCATTTTTGAATGTAAACATGATGACTGGAGTTGCAGCAGCCATCTTGCAACCAAGAGGCAAATGCAGAAGGATGAAGGGCAAAACACCCAATTCAATAGAAAAGGAAGACAGAAAAAACATGCAATTGTGAAGGCATAGTTGAGGAGCTAATCAAACCAATAGCACCAATCACTCACCTCTACACTTGTTACATGAGGAATTGTATCCCAATTTAAGCCACTATTGGGCTTCCCTGATAGCTCCATTGGTAAAGAATCCACCTGCAATGTAGGAGATCCCAGTTCGATTCCTGGATAGGGAAGATTTGCTGGAGAAAGGTTAGGCTACCCATTCCAGTATTCTTGGGCTTCCCTTGTGGCTCAGCTAGTAAAGAATCTGCCTGCAATGCGGGAGACTTGGGTTCAATCCGTGGGCTGAGAAGATCCCCTGGAGAAGGGAAAGGCTACCCACTCCAGTATTCTGGCCTGGAGAATTCCATGGACTGTATAGTCCATGGGGTCGCAAAGAGTCAGACACAAGTGAGCGACTTTCACTTCTTCTACTTCTATATATTGCAAACATGGGGTCATATTTTAAAGTACAATGGAAAATTATAGATCAAATAGCAATACACTGGAGCTTTAACAAATATCTTTGAACTCAAGTATATGGACACATTTTCTGTTTTAAAAATGCTCTTTAATGAACATAGACTCCCTTTCTGTGTATATACATACAATTTATAAACCTGCAGGAAACATATGTGGATGGAGATTTTCACTCTTTCATATTTAAACAAAAAGGGATCTGTTAAAACCATGTTGGTAGTGTTTTCCTGAAATGATCTTAGAGTTTAACTGAAAGATCCCTTTATAAATAGAAATACCATGTGTCGGTGCCTTAAATCTCATCATCATAAATATCTTGGCTTAAGCAGAACAGGAGTTTTGAAGCCTGTTAAAAACACAATTTTCTTTTAGGAGAGGATATATCTCTTATTTGGTTGTTTATATTACATGGTTCGGAAATACACCTTATCTCAAAGAAACACTAGAATGTCACTCTGCAGGACTTGGCTTGGAGTCTCATCAAAGTAGAATAACGGAGAAAGGTTGGCTGACTCCCCTTGTCATCCTCGTCCCAGTGTCGCCTGGTATGGCCTAGGGTCATCACTAAACTTCTATGTATAGGAAAACTGAGACTCACGGTGGAAGCTGAGGAATGAATGAATGAATGACCCATAATAAAACCCAACTTTTGCCCCGGAACACAAAATTTCTCCAACACCCCTAGTCTCAGAAGGCTGCCAGCAAGCTACCCTTGAAGGCACTGAGGTCTCCGAGACTTCATGCTGCATTCTCTGCAGCCGTGCATCATGTTTATTTTCACGCCAACGTGATGGGATAGCCTTACAGTGTCCTAAACACAAGAAACGTTTAAAGGCAACATTATGGCCAAATCATGGTGATAAGTAAACCATGTCATGAAAGTAAAAGTCGCTCAGTCTTGTCCGACTCTTTGTGACCCCATGGAGCATTATAGTCCATGGAATTCTCCAGGCCAGAATACTGGAGTGGGTAGCGTTTCCCTTCTCCAGGGGGTCTTCCCAACCCAGGAATCATACCCAGGTCTCCACATTGCAGGCAGATTCTTTACCAGCTGAGCCACAAGGGAAGCCCAAATTACTGCATAATTTTCCTCATATCAAAACGTTCTACCATACAGACAACTCAAATACACGACATGCACACATTTTCGGGGAGGAGCTCTTATCTCCCACCTGTTGTTATTGTAGCTAAGTCATGTCCAGTGATATGCAAACCCATGGACTGCAGCACAACAGGCTTCCCTGTCCTCCACCATCTCTCAGAGTCTGCTCAGATTCCACTGAGTCAGTGATATCATCCAACCATCTCATCCTCTGCCTTCCTCCACCAGACTTCTCCTCTATGTGCCTTCTTTCCTGGCGGAACAACCCCCTACCTTTAAATTTTCAGAAGTAAGAAGCCCTCTTTTGTTTCAGGTGCTCTATCGTGACATGCTGATTCTACAAAGAGCACATCTGAACTAGGCTGAAGGCAGATGTTTTAGTCCAGAACTTCACCCAGGTGAAGGTTTATGTGAGCTCTTCTATTTACACATGTGGTACATATTAAGACTTTTATAAAGACACAGGGCATACTGAGAGAAGGTTCTGCTAGGACTTTATGAAGTAAAACAACTGCCTCCATGCACCCAATCATTGGATCTTTTTCCAGCACTTCAATTTACTGCTCATACTCTTCAAGTAATTGCAGTGTTTAACCCTGGTCTGGGAAAGGCTGCCAACCTAAAAGAGAATAATCATTTCTAATATACAGTAAAGGAGCTTTTGACGAATCCACAGGTATAGAAAGGTGTTTGGAATTATAATGTGGTGCTAAAAACTGCTACTATATTGCACTCCAGTATCACAAAGAAAGGAGAGAGAAAAAGAGAGGAGGTGGGAGAGGGAGGAAGAATGAAAGAAAGATAAAAATAATAAACCTTGGTCAGTGAAGCAGAGATTACTGATGTTTTAAAGTGCTGAAATTCTGCAGTAAGCCCTGTGTTTTGCAATATGAACCCTTCCTGGCTCTCACTGCACACTCCGATTAAACAGCACTCAGATCCAAAGCTTGTTTATCTCTTTTACAATTGGAAGGTTTTCTGTGAATAACTTCTCTAACCCCTTTGGTATAAAGCCCCCTGAATCGTCTGGTTTGTCAGCTGTACAATTTCAACATTTGTCTCACAAGCTTGGACCCTAATGGGATTTAAATCAGCAAGAGGAATTTATTGCTGTCTCTGGGGCTTTGGTAATATTTGTTTGTGAAGGCGTGTATGTTACTGGGCATGAAGAAAGTTAATTTTTCTTCATTTTTTATATCCAATCAAAGCCTCCTTTTCAAAAGAGAGCACACTGTAATTTCTAGAGGGGTATACCCTCCATGTATAAACATACACTCTCTAGAAACATAAATAAATATATATGCAGGCCCTCATGTGCATATGGACATACATATATATTAAGCTATCAATCCTCTTGATTTGTTTCTCTCTGTTCCATGTAACACTAAGAAATGTTTATTAAGCTGAAAAGTCTCATCAGCACCTCCTCATAAGACAACACTAGAAATAAGTAAACTCTTCTTAGCTTTTTAACTATGAGGACTGCCTGGCAATGGGAACATCACAGCTGTGTGAGGCACTGTGTGCTCAGCCCAACCAACGTCCCAGAAGAAACCCAAGCCCGGAGTGTCAAGAACAACACAGGACATCTGCACCTGAGTTCATCTGTGTGGCTAGAAAGGACTCGAGGGCTTTGCAGATCATGGCAAACTCTCGCAGTCCAGGAGCAGCCAATGAGGCCAAACCATGAGCAGACCAGATCTATTCCAATAAACCACACAGTCTCTCATCAGTAAACAGATCCAAGCTATCCCACTGGTCTATAGGGAACTGTCCTCTAAGCCCCACATGTGGGCCTCTTCTGTAATTTTCACATTCCAGTGTTCATGTCCTCCTTAAAGTAGATCCCTTTGCTCATCAAGTCATCCTGGGATACACCATCACACAAATATGACACACCAAATGATGTCTGCCAATTACTTAATAGCCATCATGGAGCAGGTAGGGCTTCCCAGGTGGCGCTAGTGGTAAAGACCCTGCCTGTCAATGCAGGAGATGCGAGAGACTTGAGTTCAATCGATCCTTAGGTCGGGAAGATCCTTTGGAGGAGGAAATGGCAACCCACTCCAGAATTCTTACCTGGAAAATTCCACAAAAGAGTTTGGTGGGCTGAAGTCCATGGGGTCACAAAGAGTTGAACACAACTGAGGACATGGAGCAGATATGTCACAGTCTTTCTAACCCTTCAAGGTGGGCACTAGCCACTGCCTTTTTTTTTTTCTGTTTATTTTATATTAAGGTATAGCTGATTAACAATGTGACAGCTTCAGGTGCACAGCAAAGGGACTCAGCCATATATATAGATGTTTCCATTCTCCCTCAAGCTCCCTTCCCATCCAGGCTGCCACATAACACTGAGCAGAGTTCTCTGTGCTATACAATAGGTCCTTGTTGGTTATCCATTTTAAATATAGCAGTGTGTATCTGTCAATCCCAAGCTGCCTGATTATCCATTCCCCCATCCTTCCCCCAGCAGCCCCATGTTGCAGGTGAAGGCAGTGGAGCTCAGACACTCTGTGAAACCTGCCCGAGATCAACAGAGAGCCAGAAATGAACCCAAATGCGTGTGGCTCCAAAGTTAACATACTGTCAGCTGAGTTCCTGAACATGTGTCAGTTCTTTCCCATAATTGTAACAGAGGAAGAACAGAACTAACACCATGCTGGAACTGCTTCCCTCATTCTCTAGCTGATATGTTCTATTACTCTAGCCCTGTTTGCATGCGTGCTCAGACATGTCCGACTCTTTGCAACCCTATGGGCTGTAGCTTGCCAGGTTCCTCTGTCTATAAAGAGTTAAACATTAGAGAAATGTTGCTCATGCACAAATAGCTCATTAAGTTCCCTGAAAGAGTTCCTGTCCCACAGTTCCAAGCTAGTTATGGCTATTACTTGCTATAGATGAGTTTGCTTTCGGCCCAGAAACCTTGCTAACAAGCAGTAAAAAGAATGGTGGAGCAAAAATGACTACTGACAATTTGACGTTTTTGCAGGAGATTTGGGATTCAGCCTACATGCGCAGGCAGGACAACAAAGAAATGTGTTGTGCTTCCCTTGTAGGTCAGTTATCTCCAAAAGTCTGCACTCCACTTCTATCCTTTAATCCTGAACTCTCCTGCTTCCCCTTCCGCTTAACAGAAAAGAAGCCTGAATTTTATTCTGAGATGATTCTTTAAGACACTTAGTGCCACTTCAGTGTGTTGATTTTCTGAACAAAGTTGCTCTTCCTTGTCCCAACACCTTGTCTCTTGACTTACTGACCCATCGTTCAGTGAGCAGGACAAGCTTGGACTCAGTCACATAATCAAGTCTTCATAATGCAAGCTGCCACCAATGTGTCTCAATGTTCCAGATGTGGGGTGTCATTTTATGTAACCCACTTATGTATAGTCCACTTCCCTCTGCTGTTTTGTTTTTTTTTTTTTTTTTTTTTTTGGTTGCATCATGTGGCATGCAGTATCTTAGTTCCCTGACCAGGGATTGAACCCAGGCCCCCTGTAGTGGAAGCACAGAGTCTTAACCACTGAACCACCAGGGAAGTCCGCCACATCTCTTCTTTAAACTCCTTCTTTAACCATGTGCATGGGAACAAAAGTCAAAACTTAGCCCCTCCCACCCTCTCCCATCTATACTCCACCAAAAATATGCAAGTGTGCATGTATATACTCATACACACATGTGTATGCATCTACTCACAGTCATGATGACAGGAAAGAAAGTATGGGAAATACGAAATGCAAACTAAAGCATCAGAAAATCACTCTGAATCAAGAGTGGAGGGTATACTCATTAAGTCCTTTTTAATAGCATCACATGGCCACTAAAAGAAACGTGTGCCCTACATACCCATAAGTTGTAAGAGTTTAGATGGGAAATGTCAAGATACTCTTATGAACAAGTAAGGCAAGAGAAGACAGTGGATTTCTTCACAAACCACAATCCTTCAGTATAAATTTTTAAAATAAAATTTCTTATAAAAAAAAAAAAAACTAGAATGGTTAATACTGCCTATCAGTTTTTCATAATATATTATGGGTTATTCTAATAAGATTACTTGTTCAAAGCTGGAAGGAGAGATTTTTAGATATGCAGGAAGAATGAGAAGATGAGAATAATAAATTGTGTAATACGGGAAAACTCAGAGGGTGACACTCTGGCCAGCATGCCATTAAAAGGGTGTCTGAACCAGTTACTGGTTCTAGATGTACATGGGCAGGGTGGGTGTGGGGATAACAGAGATGGGGTTGAAGATGGAAAAGAGTTAGAGAAATGGAAGGTCTTAGTAACCAAAAATACCTCTTCTCTGAGATTCGTAATGACTACTGTGCAATGAGGAAACCTGTACTACTAAGCATATGTCTCAATTATTTTTATAGAATTAATTTCAGTTAGTCACTCAGCACACATGCATTTAGTATGAACTATGCCATATTGTGTTGGAAGATCCAGAAAAATGTCTTTACTCTCAAGAAGCATATACTTTGAAAGGCTAACACTTATGCAAGAAATATCCAGAAAATAAGGCATGATATCTCATTAATAAGCTTAACACCATATGTCAAAGATTACAAATGCTATGGTAAAAATCAGCCAACTATCCAGAACTGCCAGAGCTTCATGGAAAAGATGTAACTTGAATTTAACTTTGAACGATGAGGAAAAATTCAAGACCTTGAGACAAGACAGGCGATCTTGCAGGTAATTAAGAGAAGATAGCAAGAGCACACCACCTTAAGGGCTCTCAAAGAAATACAAGGAGATTGGCTAGACTTCAGGTACAGAATCCAAAATTGTATAGGTGAGCTCTGACTGCTAGATTTTAAAGCTGAACTTTGGGCTTGCAAGAGGGATGAAAGAAAGCCACTGGAGTTTCTTAAGTTGAATGAGAAGCCATGTTTGTCACTTAACACCTTCCTTTCCACCACATCTTTCTGTTTCCAACTAGAAAATGTCCCCTACTTTTAAGCTTTCTTTTGATTCAGCTAGACCCATATGGATGATCCAGGACAATCTCCCTGTTTTAAGATTCATAACTCTGATGCTGGGGAAGATTGAAGGCAAAAGGACAAGAGGGCGGCAGAGGATGAGATGGTTAGAAAGCAACACAGACTCAGTGGACATGAACTTAAGCAAACTCCAGGGGACAGTGGAGGACAGTGGAGGCGTGCTGCAGTCCGTGAGTTCATAAAGTCAGACATGACTTAGCAGCTGAACAACAACCGTAATTACATCTGAGGGTCAGAGGGATGCAACACGAGAAGGTCTTGGCCAGCTTTGAAGACAGAAAGGAGTCACGAGCCAAGGGGAGTCTGAAGACACTGGAAAAGGCAAGGAAACATATTCTCCCCTTGAGCCTCCAGAAGAAATTCATCCCTACGCATTGTTTTGAGCCCATGGCTGCATGCGTGCTAAGTTGCTTCAGTCGTGTCCAACTCTTTGTGACCCCATGGACTGTAGCCTGGCAGGCTACTCTCCAGGCAGGGATTCTCCAGGCAAGAATACTGGAGTGGGTTGCCATACCTTCCTCTAGGGGATCTTCCTGACCCAGAAATCAAACCATGCCTTTTACGTTTCCTGCATTAGCAGGTGGGTCCTTTACTACTAGCAGAACATGGGGAGCCCCTATTTGAGCCCAGTGAGATCCATTTTAGACAGTAAGATAATAACTCTGTGTTTCATGCCAATAAGTGCACGACAACCTATTCCAACAGGAAGAGGGAACTAACACATATAGCATTCGCAACTTTCAGGTATTAAAATGTAGACATTTCGAGACGCAGGGAGGGCAGCAGTGGTCTACAGGTGCGTGCTCATCTCTTTTACTGAATAGCAAACTAACAGCACCAGCAAGGCAACCCTGGAATTTCTGAAGGCCATGTTATTGGCCTATTTTGAAAGGTCATTCTATTATAACAGATTTGGGCACTTTTGAGCCAGCATGGGTTCTGACCCATAACAACCCTCCATAAACATTAATAGTCATTTCTACATTTCCATTGACTGCAAGCCCAGTTTTCAGGATCCTGGTTATCTGATACGCCATGCTTTATGTGAAGTACTGAAATGCTTGTCATGATACTGTTATTTCATAGTGATCAACAGCTTCCCAGGCCCCCACATCTGACCCTCTCCAGGTTTTCCTCCTCCCTCCCATCCTCAACAAGCTTTCTCTGCTTTGCTTTACCACTCACTCCACAGGTACAGTTCTCTATCCCCAACCTCTTGACATCAAAAGATTTACCCTGGTGGCAGGAGAAGCCCTTGGAAGCAGCAAACCTCTCCAATGGATGAACGGAAAAGACCACGTTAAGGAGGAGAAGTAAAACAGCCACTGCTTTACTCAAAGAAGCGGCAGGCAGAGCAGAGGAGCTGCCCAGAGGTTGTGGTCCTGAAAGTTACACTCAGGGGAGCAATACTGCAGAAAGTCCTGAAGTCTGCTGTCCAAGATCCCCAAAGACGGCAGCTTCCATGGAGACAGCATAGGAGACAACGATGCAGGATAGCCACCAGCAGGCAGATGGACGTTTTCTAATAAGTCCACAATTCTTTTTAATTTGATGTTTCAGATTTATCTTCACTGACCATCGCTAATTTTTGAGCACTTCTTTTTCTTAAATGCTGATATTCACCCATGAACTAGCCACTGGGACCCTGGCATCATCATCTTCCTGCAATATCTCAATAACTGACCCATATTAGCCTTGTTCTTTAGCAAGGGGATAAGGTCACGACCGTGATGCTGTAATCCTATCAGGTACTCCACGTGGATGGGCCAGAGGAATGAGGGATTAAAATCATTCGAGGGGAAACTCACTGATAGTGAGTGCACTGGGGACACCTAGGCCAGAAGGACGTCCATGAAAACAGAGTCAAGGTGAAGACAAACGGGCATGTGGGGAGCAAGACAAAAGGGGTTCGTGGAGCAAGACAAAAAGCCGTAGATTCTCAATGGAATGAAACCAAAGCCTGTATTTTGGAGGGAAAAGCTTAAATATCCTCTTAAAACAAGACTCCATGAGAGCTGGTGGCAATACATCACTGAAAAGATGACCTGTACAAGGCTGCAGACAATTTGCTGTATGGACATAGTAGTAAAGTGTGTCCGCTTTTAAGAAACCCATGTACATGTAAATAGTCACTGAAGGGGTCATTTCAGAGGTAAACTTAGAAGAAAGAGGCCCTCTTTTATGAACAGAGGCCTCTCTGACATAAACTCACCCCAAAGCAAGGCAAGTAACAGGAGAAAGAGAAGGGAGAAAAAGGAAGCATTTCATGATGGTAGGTCCAAAACTTCTCGAGGATTGGGAGGGGCAAGGGAAGCCACTTCAGATGGAGCAATGAGTCAGAGATTCCTGGAGATGCTTCTCTGATAAGCCTTGTTGTGTCAAGGAGCAAAACCACTGTTCCCCTATCCTTACCAAGAAACAGCCCCCTTTATCTGAGAAGATTAACCCTTTTCTACTGCGAGTGCAACTTCAGGAGGGACCTTCCTGGGATGCTAAGAGAGGAAGGAGAAACTGATAGAACAACTGACTAAACCTTGGTTATCAGTGGGGAAGAGAGGCTCCAGCCAGGTCACTGTCACACCTAGGAACCTTCAAGAAGCAGCCTTCTCCTTGAACACATAAGAAAGCATGCTAAGGGAACTTCCCTGGTGGTTCTGGGCTTCTTTAGTGGCTCAGCAGGTAAAGAATCTGCCTGTAATGCAGGAGACCAGGTTTGATCCCTGGGTTGGGAAGATTCCCTGGAGAAGGAAATTGGCAATGCACTCCAGTATTACTGCCTGGGAAATCCCATGGACAGAGAAGCCTGGTGGACTATAGTCCATAGGGTCGCAAGAGTTGGAACACCATAATTAAACCACCACCTGGTGATCTAATAGTTAAGAATATGCCTTCCAATGCAGGGGGCACAGGTGAGATCCCTGATCAGGGAACTAAGATTCCACATGCTGTACGGAAATTAAGCCTGTGCACTCTAGAACTTGTACACCATAACGAAAGATCCCATGTGCTACAAATAAGACCAGATGCAGTCGAAATAAATAATCTCTTTCAAAACAGAAATCATGCTAAAGTGAGGCAGACAGCTTGAACAAAGAGAGAGAAGAAGGAAAACAGAACATCCTCTTCGAGTAGAAGGTAAGGAAGAAGGTAATAGGTTAAAGGGAGAAGATCAAGTCATAGAGGCCAGATAACCTAGAGCTCTTACTATAGAGTAGGGATCAGCAAATTACCATCCAGAACAAAACAACCCACCGTTTGCTGTTATACATAAAGTTTTCTTGAAACACAGTCCTATCCATTTGTTTGCTGTGTGCTGTGCTGAGTCGCTCAGTTGCATCTGACTCTTTGCAACCCCATGGACTGTAGCCCTCCAGGCTCCTCTGTCCATGGGGATTCTCCAGGCAAGAATACTGGAGTGTTGCCATGCCCTTCTCCAGGGGGATCTTCCCAATCCATGAATTGAACTGTTGTCTACTGTATGGCAGGTAGATTCTTCACCAGCTGAGCTACCAGGGAAGCCCATCAATTTGTTTACTGTCTATGGTTATCTTCATACTGAAATCTCAGAGTATTTATAGCAGATTATAGTCCACCAAGCCCCAAATACTTAATGCCTGTCCCTCTGCAAGCACACACACAAGTTGCTGACCCCCAATACAGACGATGATCTAAATGTTTTTGAAATATTATAAAATCTCCCCCTAATATGAATAAATTAAAACACACAGAAGAACTCACTTGTAGGTCTTGTGTAAGAAAGAAAATTATCCATTGTGGGAACTTAGAACACCTTCACATCCAGAAAACAGAACTGGAAACTGAATTCAAACTCAGTGAATATGTGAAAGGGCTTAGGAGAAAATACACAATCATCAATAGTAGTCAGCATTATGGAAAGAGCAGTCACCCCATGAAAAGAGCACTACAGGTCTGAATAACATGGATGGAAAAGAAGAAGAGTAATCAAATGTGATATGAACACTTCCACTTACCATTTTTATTCACGTTAAGAGTGTCCCCTAAAAACATTAACATAGCAAACTGCCCTAACAAGCATTATCATATAGATAGTACACAGTTGTGACTGGAGACATAGCAATAATTTGCAATGACCTATTATATGGTTTTTCCTGTGGTCATGTATGGATGTGAGAGTTGGACTGTGAAGAAAGCTGAGCACCGAAGAATTGATGCTTTTGAACTGTCATGTTGGAGAAGACTCTTGAGAGTCCCTTGGACTGCAAGGAGATCCAACCAGTTCATTCTGAAGGAAATCAGCCCTGGGATTGCTTTGGAAGGAATGATGCTGAAGCTGAAACTCCAGTACTTTGGCCACCTCATGCAAAGAGTTGACTCAATGGAAAAGACTCTGATGCTGGGAGGGACTGGTGGCAGGAGGAGAAGGGGATGACAGAGGATGAGATGGCTGGATGGCATCACTGACTCGATGGATGTGAGTCTCAGTGAACTCCAGGAGTTGGTGATGGACAGGGAGGCCTGCCATGCTGTGATTCATGGGGTCGCAAAGAGTCGGACACGACAGCGACTGAACTGAACTATGCAATAGGGGAAAAAAAAAAGAACAGTCTTTGAATCTCAGACAAGAGCAAAGCTGGTCATTTGTTTCAACCTATATGTGGTATGAGAAAGAGATGAGAACAGATGTAGGTACAGCTGAAGGGGACAAGGAGAAACTTAACATTCTCAACACATTTTTTGCCTAAAATTAAAGGCTGTGTGTGTGTGTGTTAGTCGCTTAGTCATGTCCAATTCTTTGCGACCCCCATGGACTGCAGCCCACCAGGCTCCTCTGTCCATGGAATTCTCCAGTCAAGAATACTGGAGTGGGTTACCATTCCCTTCTCCAGGGGATCTTCCCTACCCAGGGATTGAACCCAGGTCTCTGGCATTGCAGGCAGATTCCTTATCATCTAAACCACCAGAAAATGAAGTGAAAGTGAAAGTCTCTCGGTCGTGTCTGACTCTTTGCAACCCCATGGACTAATTCTCCAGGCCAGAATACTGGAGTGGGTAGCCTTTCCCTTCTCCAGGGGATCTTCCCAACCCAGAGTTCGAACCCAGGTGTTCTGCATTGCAGGCAGATTCTTTACCAATTGAGCTATCAGGTAAGCCATCAGGGAATCCCTAAAATTAAAGGATACCCTAGTATAAATAAAAGTTTGAATTAAATGACATTTCTTGACTCACTATACATTTTTGTGCCCCTCAATACCCACTCCCTCCCCACATACACAAAAGTATTTCTGAATTTTAGGAACGTCTGATAAATTCTCAATTACTGAAGCAAACCATGGAAAGGAAGTCTATGGAATTAACACTGGAGTCAATTTATACTTACACTAGAATTAATTTATTCTGACTTACACATAATAAAATTAATCATTCCAATTTTAATTAATGTCCTTCTTTCAGACTCCTGGACCAAATGGAATCTACATGGTGGGAGGAGTGGGAGCTAGCATCAAATTAATTAGTAACTTTGAAGGTTCATTTAAGTTTCTACTTTCATATTAAAAATGGTGACATTAACTTTCAATTTAGGGAGCCCTTTCTTTCAATTTAAAATGGTTTTGTCTTATTTCTTTAAAACACTCTATTTCCTTGCTGGTCCAGGAAGCAAAAATATCTTGGAGGTAAAATAAATCCCTCAATTACCAGGAATGGAATTTGAAAGCCTGCCTCTAATCATCCAATAAAGTTTTTTTAAAGGGGGAAAACCATAACTCAGCAGGATAAGACTTCATTCAAGCATTAATTGCTTTCAAAATCATCCAGCTTGATACTGCATTAACTGTTTAAATTGCCAAACCACAGCATTGCTCAGTTGATCTTGGAAAGCTTCAAAAACCACAAACTAGAGCCCAAAGATAAAAGGTCAGTGAATTAGTTACTTCCAGAATGAGATAAACTTTTGAAAGAAAACAGGCTATAAAAATGTGTTTGCACAGAACATAAAGTATGACATTCACTCTACTTGATCAAAGTGGCTTTGGATATTAACTTGGGAGAGGGGGTAAGTCACAGATGAGTAAGACAGGCACAAGCATGCAAAGACAAGAACTCTGGCTCCCCTTTCTGCATTTACAAATAGATCTCCAGCCTCACGAGGACATACAGACAGAGATGGGAGGAGAGGGGCAATGTCCGAAGTCTCAGATACTATTACTAAGTGGGTCAAGACATTGTTGCTAGAACTAGTCTGACCAGCATAACCCTGGCTGTCCTACTAAATACCTTGAACTTGGCCAGCTTTTTCCCTGAACTATCTACTCACTATAAAAGCAATCACATTAGTTGGATTCCAGGAATATTGTGAGAATTAATCGAGATAAAGCAAGCAGAGGATTTGACCTAAAGAAAAATATGCTGTAAAAATTAGGTTCTGCTATTTCTTTGTGAATACTACTAATTGTTGTTATTGGTATTATTTAGAATATTCCACTTGATTTGAAAGGGGATCAACCAACACTCTGCCCCAACCATCAGGAGGGTCTGTTTTTATTGATTTCTATTTCTCTTGGCTATATGCTACATTTTCCTGCCAGAACTTTTTATCTTACAATGAATGTGGTGGATGACATATTTTAAGACTCTGGATTCTATTTTCATTCTATCTTAACAGGAATGTTGATTTTTGCTTTAAAACTCAGTTAAGTTACTAGCTAATAGCCTTGAACTTGTGGAGGCTTGGTTTTCACACTGCGGCATGTTGGGCCTGTTTCAGTTCTGCCCTCAGACCAAGGGATAAAAATGTGTTTTACCTAGGTAAAAAAGACTAAATAAGTACCTGTGACTGTTTACCTAGTCACAGGAAATCTGAGTGTTGCACAAATAGAAAGAAAGGCTTCTTCAGGCAAACCCAGGTTTTCAAGGTGTCCAATTCTTCCATTATAATCCTGAAAGATACTCACACTACATACCTTTCTAAAGAGTTGGTGAACTTTTAAGTAGTACAAAACTCACAGCATGCATAAATCAGGCTGTATCTCCCCTATATGGGCAGAAAAGTTTCAATAACCAATGTAAATGACTAAATAAGAACCAATATACCTTACAATTTATCTGCTACAGTTAAAATAGAATCCTTGTTTTATTTCTTGAACAATTTTTTCCAAAAGTTATCATTTTTTCAAGAATCAAATCTAAGAATATGCTTACATGTATTCCACACCCGATTTGATTCCATCTTCACTACTTTTGGAAAATTTCTTCACCTCTATAAGCATATTCCCTCGCCTGTAAAAATTCATAACAGGTACCCCTTGAGCCAAGAGTCAGACAACTGAAGCGACTTGGCATGCACGAACACACTTCTTGAGCACAACAGCAGGTACAGAGCTACTGCTCAGTAAATGCTGTTTTTAAAGGCAGAGACTTCTGCATTTGGGGTGCAAGGTGGGGGGAAAAAAATTGAATCCAACAACTAAAATGTGATTTTCCTGCTCTGCCTAATTAGAGACCAGCTCAAATCAAAACTCACAGCACTTGCTATGACTCAGCACACTCCACAGAACAACCAGAAACGGCATGCCCACAAGCTGAAATATTTAGTTACAGGTGGGAAAGGAAAACTCGTGACGCTGCCCCCACCCTAACCCACTGCTACCTGAAATCTGTTCCTCCTACAACAGAACCGGGCTGGCTCCATATGCCGCTCGACCTTCTACTCAACCACCCAGGCTAGGAACCTGAATATCACCCTTCACATTCCCTCCTCCTCACCTCCAAGAGTCACTGTTTTACATGATATTTTCATGCCACTTTTTTCTGCACCATTTCCAATAGTGTCCTCATTTCCTTGTTTTTTAATGCATTTGCTATGCCACAACCAGAATAACATTCCTAAGACCTATATATCCGAGTCCTTTGTCTCCTATTAGCCACCAAGCGGTTTCCCACTGCCTAAAGGTTAGAACCTCCTATGCTCATAAATATCCCATACAAGGCCCTTCCCAATGGAGCCTGAGCTACACCCTGGCTTCTTCATTCCTTTACCCCAGTCCCTCTCCCACTCCCCAGCCTCACAAGATGTGCTCACACTGTTGTCCAGACAAGCCTGAGTTCATAGCTCTGTACACAGTCTTCCCTATGCCTAGGGTAATCTTCTTGACCTAGCAAATGCCTATTCTTTCTTGCACAGCTTACATCCCATCCTCTGTGAAGCATTCCTGTCTAGGACAGGGTTCATAACTGCCTTCTCTCTGTATTTACAGTAGGTATTCACTGTACTGTAACTGACATGTTTGTATGTCTATTGCATTCTCAAGACAATGAGCTCAGTGTATTATCTGGCTCATAGTAGATGTTCAATAAACATCTGTTGCACTAATAAATGAATATCATCTTTTCATTTCTATAGCTGGCATTCTACAGATATGTGGCATTGGAATATTAAAGTTGAGAGACAAAAAAACAAGAATGCAACAAAATATTTCCCTGACAGCAAATCCTCCCACCCAAAGACCACAATTAAGAAAAAAACAAGAAACAGGGAGACTTAGATTAATCACAATCATTTTTATCTGCATTTCTCCAATACCAAGAGGAAAGAAAACCTCTTCTTTTACAAAATCAAAGTTATAGCTATACTGGTCAAAAGTCCAGTTTAGTAACTCTTAACTTTTCCAAGCTCTTAGACATTTTAGTTATAATGCTTTCTTTTCAGATCATGTAAAGCTTTAAAAAAAAATCCTAATTTCATTTTTGTCAAGCAAAGATTAACGGTAGATACTTTAATCATGAAAGTCATGTCTGGCACTGGAATTTGGCAGAAAGCCCCACGTGTACTTTCTCTGGGACTAAATTGCTCATTTCTAATACAAACATAATATAAAGCAAAAACAGCATTGTGTAAACAAAATATGTTACTTTTTAGTTCTCAACTAATTGAAAATTAGTGCAACTTTATTTAACCACTAATTCAATGCAACTTGGGATTTTAATGTAAGGGAGGGAATCAAGCATTCAGTGAAGTCCAAGGGCACTTCAACCTTTGTAGCCTTTTTCCAGTCACACTTGTAAGCAGTTTGGCATCAATTTTTCCAAAGACACAACCAAATATCCCTGATTCTTATATCACCCAAACAACTGCAGCCAGCTGTGAAAACTAGAACTAGGGATGAAGTCTGCCTGCAGGGAGCCCCTCAAAACTACCAAGCGTGACTGTTTCCTCAACAAACATTCATGACCCTCTTTCCCGAAATTTCAACTTCACAGACCACCTCATTAAAAAAAAAAAGAAAACCTCAATCCTTCAAAATTCTTTAACACAATCAAAATTTTGTCTTCAACCTCTTCTAAGAAGCCCAATTATCTTCTCCACCATTTGGCATATAGTTTATATTCCCGAATAATGTGTTTATCACAAACACAGAATCTCTCTTTCCATCCTCAGAATCTCATAGTGTTATCTAATCAGCAAAAGCAATTTCCATTTTTTTTAAAGTAAAGCTATATACTCTTCCTTTCTCACTTCCTCTGAACAGCCTCACCTCCCAGACTTTTGTTTTCTGCATTCCCATCAGAGGGTCCCTACAAAACCCTCCCCAACCCATGCTTTGCTTCTGGCCATAGGTATGATATCATTAGTCACTCTGGTGCTTAGAGAAATAGGAAAATCATCCAGGCAAATTTCAAAGTTCCTTAACCAGAAAGTGAAAGTCTCTCAGTCTTGTCCGACTCTTTGCGACCCCATGCACTATACAGTCCACGGAATTCTCCAGGCCAGAATACTGGAGTGGGTAGCCTTTCCCTTCTCCAGGGGATCTTCCCAACCCAGGGATCCATAACCAGAAGCTCCGGGTAATTTAAATGGAGGGTTACTTGCTTCTCAATTGTTTAAGATCAAAATCCCACATATAGGTCTGTCATGTAACAAAGCCTTCTATGCCAATAAGCATGTTTTTCTTGGCACTTAAAAGATTGGTCCAAACTAATTATGGCATTTGTATCTTGTCCTGTTGAAAGTGTTAGTTGTTCAGTAGCATCCCATTCTTTGCAACCTTGTGGGCAGTAGCCCACCAAGCTCCTCTGTCCATAGAATTCTCCTGGAAAGAACACTGGAGTGGGTTGTCCTTCACTTCTCCAGGGGATCTTCCCGACCCAGGTACAGAACCCGGGTCTCCTGCAGAGCAGGCAGATTCTTTACGGTCTGAGTCATCAGGGAAACCTGTATTTGCTCCTGGATGTACTTAAAAACCCACCTGTTGTTCAAAACCCTTTTGCATGACCAAGTCTCTTGCACTACGCTTTTTCTGTTTTCTGAACACACAAATTCGTAAAGCCTCTCTCTTGGACAAAGCTTTCTCTCTGTTCCAAGCAAGGCCAAGGTGAATATGATGCTCCTGTAATGCCCCAAGCCTCCTGGTGAATGCCATAGATGTTGCTACATGCTTAAGTGCAAGGGCAAAAGGAGATCCGTTTTACTTTGCCGAATTTCCATCTCATAAGGTTTTCACCGGCAGAAACAATCCTGAAGATATGGAAATGCTACTCGTCTTAATCAGAATATAATTTTGCCCATTACATAAAAGTTCTGACAATTACTGTTACCTAGAGCACAAACTGGGCTTCCCTGGTGGCTCAGTGGTAAAGAATCTGCCTGCCAATGCAGGAGACTCAGGTTCAATCCCTGGGTCAGAAAGATCCCCTGGAGAAGGAAATGGCAACCCACTCAAGTATTCTTGCCTGGGAAATCCCATGGACAGAGGAGCCTAGCGGGCTACAGTCCACGGGGTCACAAAAGAGTTGGACATGACTTAGCAACTAAACAACAATGGAGAACAAACTGCAGCGCTCCATGCCAGGAAAATCAGCTCTGCAGGCCGTCGGGAGGACAAACCGCTGCTGTAAGCTGACTCCTAAAAAGTATCAATACTTAAACATATGTCACAGTTTACAAAGCACTTTTACATATCCCATCTCACTTCACCTTCAGAAGAACGCTTTCATTAAGTTCATTTTACTGAATAGGGAAATTGAGCCTCAGAAGTTTACATACTTCCCCAAGGTCATATGCAAAGTACTGACAGGGGCTGAAATTTACAGGAAAAATCCTAAATGTGCCCTGTTCCCATCAGAGGAGGCTCATTTAAGCTAGCAGAATATTTAAGCTATTCTTATCATGCACCCCTCTACATTTTGGCTTCAGGGTTTTGAGTAGTTGTTTCCTTCAGTGTTTTGTTTGCTTTCTTTTGCAGACCAAAATGTGCTAGAAATAAGTTCTTTTTTTTTTTTCCTGTAGAAATAAAATAAAATTTTGCATACAACGGCAATCACTGATTCTTATCTAGGTTACTGGAAGTTCAAAGAGCTGGAAGACCTTGCCCATGGCATATTAGGGCACCAGTAGGTGGCCCAGGGTAAAGAATCCATCTGCCAATGCAGGAGATGCAAGAGAGGCAGGTTTGTGAGTGGGGAAGATCCCCTGGAGAAGGAAATGGCAACCCACTCCAGTATTCTTGCCTGGAGAATCCCATGGACAGAGGAGCCTGGCGGGCTACAGTCCATGGGATCACAAAGAGTCAGACATGACTGAGCAACTGAGCATGAGAGAGAGAGCACCAGTAATCAATCCTACCCATGAGAAGGAAAGGATGCTGCAAATTACAGAGCCACCAGATCATGAAATAACATTATTATGGGAACTGCTCAAGTAAATGTAACCAAATCACGCATGTAAAACTTTACAATAAATACTTTAAAGGAAAGAACTGAACACCATGAAATATCGCTACAGGATTCATTTTCAAGTTCCTGAATTTCAATGCACAGAAACACACCTATGCATAATTCAGGTGTTAAGCCCCATTGCTTACATACCAGTTGAACAATAAACAAGCTGAAAGTCAGGTCCTCTATTTTCGCTGGGCTGTGGGCACACACACCCATCTATTATCTATGCGAATGAAGGCACCAGAGACCTTAGTGGCAATAAAGAGCTGCAAAGGAAGAACTGTCCACCGAACAAGTAATAACATGAGTGGATTCCAAAAAGCACAAAGATTTGCTAAACAAAACTCACCAGGCAGAAAGAGCACTTAAAAAAATCTGTTCTGAATCCTTCCACTGAAGTAAAATGTTTTCGGCAACTGGAAACAGTTAAAATTTCCTTTTTTTTTCCCCCTGATTCTGTCAAGTTCTTACCTCGGCACATCCAGTCTCCAGCTGGGTCTGTCAGGACAAGAGATCTCCTAGGAGAGTCAGTCCCTCAGGATCAATCTTTTCAGATCAACCGAGCAATTTGCAAAACGGAGGTTTGTCACGAGGGAGGAAAAAGGAGGGTGTCCTCAGCATTGAAAAGTACCCCAAACCCCAGATACTCAAAGACAAAAAGAGAATCCCTATGACAATCAGAAAAATCCTACTCAGGGAAAACAGGAAGAAAAAGAAAAAAAAAAAAAAAAGGCCAGAGAATTTCTCTAATGAATATGTCTACGGGACAAACTGAATACAGATCTCCACAGAGGAACACAAATTCAATAGCGATGATTTTTAGAAAGTACAGTGTATCATTTAGGATTTGCTCCAGCTGCAAATGAAAGAAAAAGCAAAAGAGCAGTGGTTTAAAGACAGACGCTTACTCCTCTCTCACATAAATGAGGTCTGGAGGAAGAAGCCCCGGGCTAGCACAGAGCTCCCTGGCATCAAGGGTCCTAGACGCTTCTCTTTCTGTTCCACCATCCTTAGCACGGGGCTCCCCTAAGATGGTCTGAAAGGGCTTCTCAACACCCAGCCAGGACATCCAGATTCCCACCAGAACAGAGAAGAAGGAGCAGAGAAGCAGGTGTCCTCCCTTTAAGACCCCTTTGCTGGGACTTCCCTACTGGTCCAGTGGTTAAGAATCCACCTTGGAGTGCAGGAGACACAGGTTCGATCCCTGGTGAGGGAAGTAAGATCCCACATTCCTTGGAGCACCTAAAGCCGACACAGCAACTACTGAGCCTGACACAGCCAAATAAGTAATTTTTTTTTAAAGTAATGGTAGTTTTAAATAAGAAGATCCTTTTTGCTTACAACCCACTGGCTACTACAACTAACTTGTTACAAGACGATAACCAGCCGCAAAGGAACCTAAAAATAGCAAAATACATGTGCAAAGATCCAGATTCCACAGCTCGAGGGAATTCCAGGCCCTGGGGTACAAGTAGCCACCAAACAGATATTTCTGACCTGCCTACCTCTGCCAGACTCTGCACCAGGTGTGCAGTAAGAAGCAGAGCAGGACAGCCTCTGACCTAAGGCTTCAGATATTCAGGGACCACTTCTCCCCAAAGTCACTAAAAATAACATTCATGTACTCATCTACATACACGTTTTTATGTAGCAGTGTTATCAAGAATCACTTAATAATGGTTTGCTCCATTCTGGATGACACAAACTTTGAGATTTGTTTGAGGTGGTGTCCTGATTTCTCTTCTGAAAAATTACATTTTCTCTTTTTCAAATGATAATCTGTGAGGAGATCTTTGAGACTATGTAAACATCCTATTCCATATCAGACATCCATCAACTAGTTTCAATATTCACTAATGATGGTTGCCTGCACCAGTGATTACTATGCTGGCTGCAAAATGGTGATTTTTCTAACTCTAACATTACTGCTTTATTTATTAGTTGATACTCTAAGGAAGAACTTTCCTTCCTCGCTTATTTAGTTATTTGTTTGTTTGCTTGTTTGTTTGCATCAGAATGCCCTCAGAGAGTGTAATTTTATTCAGGGACATGATCCACAACAATCGTTAATTATTTTGAGGCTCAACACGTACCATATTTGGCCAATGGAAGCCAAGCTGAATTCTATGCTTCTGTGTCCTTTGGAAAAAAGCTTTTTGAGAACTTCCTACCAAACAAGTAAATGCTTAGCAATCTTGGAGACCTCCAGGTGTCTTAATGATGCCCAACTGGAATTCACTGTTGGTTCCATAAAGAAAATCAATCAACCTGAAAATTTTCCCCATCTATAACTATGATCAATTACCAAGAAATAGATGTAATGCTAAACAAGACAGTTTTTACACTTTATATTTTCAACTAATTATCATTTACTATGAATAGCCCTGACTGTTGACTTGCATTCCAGAGATTAAATATAACAAAGATAATATCCTGAAAGTAAGCAGGCAATAACTCAGGTACAAGATAGATACAACATATGATATATTTTGACTTAAATGTCAAAAACTAAAAAGGATATACAATATCGACCAAATGACAGTTTCCCAAATAAAAAATTAGCCAAATAGCATCTGTTCAAACAAACATTAAACTTTTAACATCAAAACACTCAGATGTGATTTTTATTTTACGCACAAAGTCTTCCTTTCTTAGTATTCTTGGCAATTCTCAGCGCATGCCATTGGACAAAACATTGTTATTGAAAGACGGGCTAGAAAACCATCTGATACTATATTAGACCAGCATCAACTGACCATTCAAGCCAGAGGATTGTGTGGACTTCATTGGGATTGCACCAACCTCTGGGCTTCCCAGGTGGCACTAGTGGTAAAGAATCTGCCTGCCAATGCAGGAGATCCGAGAGGCAGGTTCGATAATCCCTGGTTCAGGAAGATCCCCTGAAGCAGAAGTGGCAACCCACTCTAGTATTCTTGCCTAGAAAATTCCATGGACAGAGAAGGCTGGCAGGCCACAGTCCATGGGGCCTCAGAGTCAATCATGACTAAGCAACGGAACACACACCAAACCATGGGGAAGAAAAGCATAAAAGTTCTAAGGAAAACAAAAAAGGAACAGAATCTGGGGATCCCATACCATCCACATCTGCTGATAGTTTAAACTTAGTACCTGTGGTAGAGATGGGGCACTGCTCACCATAATTCCCTCTGGCCACAGTAACAGAACTCCAACTCCCCTGGACAGCAAGGAGATCCAACCAGTCAATTCTAAAGGAAATCAACCCTAAATATTCACTGGAAGGACTGATGGCTGAAGCTGAAGCACTAATACTCTGGCCACCTCATGTGAAGAGCCAACTCATTGGAAAAGACCCTGATGCTGGGAAAGATTGAAAGAAGGAGGAGAAAGGGACGACAGAGGATGAGATGGTTGGACGGCATCACCGATGCAATTGACATGAGTTTGAGCAAACTCTGGGAGACAGTGAAGGACAGGGAAGCCTGGCATGCTGCAATCCATGGAGTCACAAAGAGTCAGACACTACTTAGCAACTGAACAAGAACAACTCAATTTGGGGCAAAAATGTGCCCAGTGAAAATATCTGCTCTCTCAAGCAACAGATAACCATGTGCCACAGTCCCCATCCCTGAGATGTTAGAATCCTCCTGAGTAGGACTTGAAGGAATACACTCATGTTTCTAATATATACAAAAAAAAAACCACAACAGATTACTAAAGCCCTCATCTTTTGCCTTTCACAGCATCTTAGGGTAGAAGCTCCCATATGATTACAGTCTACTTTCTATCTAACTGATTACAACCTTCTTGAGCACAGGACCAGTTTTTAGACCCACCTTAAAAATTAACACGGCTCCTTACCCTTGAATAAAAGGTTAATAAACACTCGTTGAGGGTTTCCCGGGAGCTCAGTGGCACAGAATCCCCCTGCCAATGCCAGAGACATAGGAGACACAGGTTCAATCCCTGGCTCGGGAAGATCCCCCAGAGGAGGGCATGGCAACCTACTCCTATATTCTTGCCTGGAGAACCCCATGGAGAGAGAAGCCTGGCGGGCTAGAGTCCATGAAGTAACAAAAGAGTCGGACACAACTTACAGACTAAACAACTACGACAAAATACTTGTTGGAAGTAAAGTCTGTAAGAAAGGGACATTCAGGCAAAGCACTGACAAGTCTCAGCCGGCCAGGGCATTTTTACCTTGGTATTTGGTATGCGTGAAATCTACAGTGCCCACCTCTTTCAAGTATCACAATCCTTTTTAAATCCAAAATGCTGCTGACTCACACATAGAACTTTGGTACCCAGCCTTGTAGGCTGCAGTCCATGGGGTTGCTAAGAGTAGGACACAACTGAGCGACTTCACTTTCACTTTTCACTTTTCTGCATTGGAGAAGGAAATGGCAACCCACTCCAGTGTTCTTGCCTGGAGAATCCCAGGGACGGGGGAGCCTGGTGGGCTGCCATCTCTGGGGTCGCACAGAGTTGGACACGACTGAAGCGACTTAGCAGCAGCAGCAGCAACAGAAAAGAAACATAAAGTCCAAGAGCCACTATGAATCAATAATGTATTTCTAATAAATAATTTCTTTAAATACAACAGACAGGATTTGAAAAGCAGTTGATGTTTGGCAAGGTATATTTTTGGAGGCTATAGGAAATGTATAAAGGACACCAGGTTCAAAGATATCTTAAAATTCCACGACCCTCTTGAGTCCCAAGGTCCACAGGTCAAGAATTATTCATCCATAATAAAAACATTTTGCTGCTGCTGCTGTTGTTGTTCAGTTGCTAAGTCTTGTCCGACTCTTTGCAATCCCATGGACTGACTGCAGCACATTAGGCTTCCCAGTCCTCCACTATCTCAAGGACGGAGTTTGCTCAAGTTCATGTCTATTGAGTTGGTGATGCTATCTAACCATCTCATCCTCTGCCGCCCTATTCTACTCTTGCCTTCAATCTTTCCCAGTACCAGGGTCTTTTCCAATGAGAGCATTTTAGTTGTATCTATTGCACCGTCCAACCACTATTCAGAACCCCAAGGATGTGAGCTGTAATACAGTCATAGCTTTGCTTCTGCTTTGACCAACCTTAATCCAAAATCACTGCAGATGGTGACTGCAGCCATGAAATTAAAAGACGCTTACTCCTTGAAAGAAAAGTTATGACCGACCTAGATAGCATACTGAAAAGCAGAGACATTACTTTGCCAACAAAGGTCCATCTAGTCAAGGCTATGGTTTTTCCTGTGGTCATGTATGGATGTGAGAGTTGGACTGTGAAGAAGGCTGAGCGCCGAAGAATTGATGCTTTTCAACTGTGGTGTTGGAGAAGACTCTGAGAGTCCCTTGGACTGCAAGGAGATCCAACCAGTCCATTCTGAAGATCAGCCCTGGGATTTCTCTGGAAGGAATGATGCTGAAGCTGAAACTCCAATAGTTTGGCCACCTCGTGCGAAGAGTTGACTCATTGGAAAAGACTCTGATGCTGGGAGGGATTGGGGGCAGGAGGAGAAGGGGATGACAGAGGATGAGATGGCTGGATGGCATCACTGACTCGATGGATGTGGGTCTGAGTGAACTCCAGGAGTTGGTGATGGACAGGGAGGCCTGGCGTGCTGCGATTCATGGGGTCGCATGAAGAGTCAGACACGACTGAGCGACTGAACTGAACTGAACTGAATCTAGTTTTCAAATTTCTGAAGCAGGCTTCTGCTCCTATTTATAATGTGAAGTTTAAAAAAAAAAATGCTAACACATAAAAAAATTGTTATGCTATATTAAAAATACTCCTGAGTCTGATATGCCCACAGAAATGCAAGAGATGAAGAGTAATTTTCTCCAGCACACATTTTGTTATTTGCCATAATGCATTAACAGCTTCAAATGAAACTTACATTTCCTATTTAGAGGGGCTAATCATTGAAATTAAAAAGATAAATAGCTTCAGTTCTTTAGCATAACAAAGGCAGGCATCTGCTCAGTTCCATGATAGACTTTTTAGTGCATTTTACAAAAACCAACAATGTATCAATTTCTCCCAGTCAAAACGAATCAATTTGTTCTTTGCATTCACAACCCAAGAAACTAGTTTGATGACTATCTAATGCAAAGATAATATCCTCTTAACCATAAGCCAAAAAAGAAAGGAAGGGAAGAAAAAAGAAAGGAAAAAAATTTCCCCCCAAAAAGCAAGGTCTTTGAAGCCACAGCCAAATTTCTTTCTGTCTAATTCAGCTGTGACTTCCAGCCCACCGAGAGCCTTCAGTCACTGAAACAGGAAGATCTGAGAAAAGATAGGTGATGTCCCCCCACCCCGGGAAAGCTATAAAAAGTGTCTAAAGACTCAGCAGTTAGCAAGAGAGTTAAAAAGAATTCAGGAATGGAAAGAACTTCATTCCTATTAATTGTGAGGAAAGGAGGAAGAGAAAAGCAAGAAAAGAAGGTCAAAAAAAAAAGAGAGTAAACAGATAAGGCCCCAAATCGCAGAGCAGGCCTACCTCATGTGTGAAGTTAAGATCCCTGCAAATTAAGTTTTATTTCCAAAAGACTTCCTCCAAGTTTTCATTGAATGCTTGCCCTGCTCGTAGGTACCCTGCCAGCACACAGCCCCTCCTCTTCAGAGCACACACATATCTCACGGGTCAGCCTCTGTTCAACAAGGGCATTCAACTATACGATGAAGAAAAACGCCAGTTCTCTGGGCCAACGAGTACAGAAATCAGCCTCAAGCCTGTGCTATTTACCATGAACACAGCAGAGAGCAGGGCACATCAATTAGTAGGCTTTTTAGACTGTTTTCTTCATTCTCCAGACCGCTTTACTTCCAGAAAACCATTGAGCTTTACCATTCAGACAGTCTGTCAACATCCTAAAACAGCTATTGGCTGTTTAATGAATATTTAAATATAATTTCAGTCTCCCCAAGCAGATTCCCACAGGGGGAATGCCGATTTGAATTTTCCTTGGTTGTACCACACTCTCCCAAATTTGCACTTTTGCAAAGCCATTCATTTTCTACAAAGCATCAAGCTCCTAGAGAAAAGACAAGCGGGTGGGGTGGGGAAGGGGGCGGGGCCTGCCCAAGCTAACTGATGCCAGATGAACTTTTCCTGGATCCCCAGAGCTTTGTTTTGAAGATTTCCGTCTTGTATTAAATCAAAGTGGCAAAGCAGATCCTGAAAACTAGGGAACTATATTCTCTACTCAGAAAGTCAGGACTGCCAAAGTTGGAGGTATTTAACTTTCTGGGCTCAAGAATCCACATTGTCCTAGAGTGAACTTACCATTCACATTTTTAACCAACAATTACAAATGTTTCTCAAGAACAGAGACTCAGACAGCCTGAGACCATGTCTTTTTGGTTCTTTTGGCCAAAATAGCTGTTTGTGTCCCCGACACCATTTCTACCCCAGACTCGGAGACAAGAGGGATTCACTTTATGATGTGTACAAAATTCCTTTATTTGTTTTGGATGCAGTAAAAGCATCATTACTTAACATGACACTCTGCTTTTTCAGTGCAGGGATTTGGCAAGAAGGTGAAAATGACATCCGAGTTATAAAAACCTTAAGATTTATAGCAGATGCCAATAGCAGGGCTATACTCTTATAAACAAAGACAAAAACCTTTTCCCAGTGATGGGCCAGAACATGGAAGCTGTGGACCAGGACTAAAGCATAATTAGGATTATTTAGTAAGTGCCACTTTATCACCGACTCAATGGACATGAGTCTGAACAAACTCAGGGAGACAGTGAAGGACAGGGAAGCCTGGTGTGCTGCAGTTCATGGTGTCGCAAAGAGTCGGACCCAAATGAGCGACCAAATGACAACTTACTAAAGCAGGGGTACACGCATAAGAAATTCTGGGGTGGGGGGATATTTGCATCCATTCTTCATCAAGCAAGTGCAACTTTTACAAAGAAGGTGTACCCATAAGGAGGCACGAGTGTGCACCCTTGGGCTTCTAGTTGGTATCCTGGAGGTCCTTCAAACATGCATGGCTCCCTCCCTTTTCTCCACACACAAGCTCTGTTCCACACGTCACCTTCTGTGAAACGGATTTTGAAGACTTAAAGTCCATGGGTTCAAGAAAAAAATCTACCTGTATATCAGAGTTTTGTGGTTGCAACTGATCCGCCAAAAAAAAATAATAAATAATTGGGTAACACTGGATTAAAAGAAGTATGGAAGGAGCAAGCTCAGAAAGGATAGGTATCAAGGGGTCCCCAGGGTCCATGCTGGAGGACAACAGAGTTTCTGCTGATCACCGTGGACAGAATTATCAGTGTTGGCTGCTTTCAGCCTTTCTACCACCCTGCTCTGGATTCCCACTCCTGGGAGAGATTAATTGATCTAGATATTAGGGGTACACATCAACCCCACAGTGAAAGGAGGGCACATTGACTGACAGGCTTCTCTAAACTGAATGAGTCCCCTCCACTAGACCAGGGGAAGAACAATTCCCAAAAGCAAAACCAGGGTGCTGTTACCAGCAGATGAGAAATTAAGATGGGCAGAAAAAACACAGATGTGCACTTCTACAGAAACAGCATTCCTACGGAACTGCTTACTTTTTCAGCTTCTAAGGACAACTTGAGAGTCCCTTGGACTGCAAGGAGATCCAATCAGTCCATACTAAAGGAGATCAGCCTGAGTGTTCACTGGAAGGACTGATGTTGAAGCTGAAACTCCAATACTCTGGCCACCTGATGTGAAGAGCTGACTCACTGGAAAAGACCCTGATGCAGGGAAAGATTGAAGGCAGGAGGAGAAGGGGACAACAGAGGATAAGATGGTTGGATGGCATGACTGACTCAATGGACATGAGTCTGAACATGAGTTTGGGTAAATTCTGGGAGTTGGTGATGGACAGGGAGGCCTGGTGTGCTGCGGTCCATGGGGTCGCAAAGAGTCGGACACAACTGAGAAACTGAACTGAACTGAACTGAAGGACAACGTCGGCAAAAGTTACAAATAATGTTATTGTCCAATAGTCTGTGTTATGATGGCCTGCATGGTAATTTCCAGGGTCTTCGATTAAAAAAATAAACGTCTGGGGCTCCAGATGAGCTGATGTACGTTCTGTTGTAACAGGTAATGAGGGTCAAGTAGTTTATCATGTTTCTTTTCTTACTTGGGCTGCCAGGAGGCTCAGAGCCAGGAGTTTCAGGCTATTGGCAGTAGCTATCCTTAGGCTAGGTTTTCAGGTACAACTAACTCTCTCCCTTCATGACAGGACTGGTATTTGAGGGTAGTTTCACTTAGTCTTATTTCAATGTTTCAAAGGTACAACTATGTTTTATTAAAAAGTGTCTCAAGGACTTTCCTGGCAGTCCAGTGGTTAAGATTCCTCGCTTCCAACCCAAGAGGTGAGGGTCCGATGCCTGGTCAGGGAGCTAAGATCCTACATGACTCATGGCCAAAAATACCAAAACATAAAAAAGAAGCAATATTGTACGAAATTCAATAAAGACTTTTAAAATGGTCTCCATAAATATATATGCTGCTGCTAAGTCACTTCAGTCGTGTCTGACTCTGTGCGACCCCATAGATGGCAGCCCACCAGGCTCCCCTGGCCCTGGGATTCTCCAGGCAAGAACACTGGAGTGGGTTGCCATTTCCTTCTCCAATGCATGAAAGTGAAAAGTGAAAGGGAAGTCGCTCAGTCGTGTCCGACTCTTCGCGACCCCATGGACTGCAGCCCACCAGGCTCCTCCGTCCATGGGATTTTCCAGGCAAGAGTACTGGAGTGGGGTGCCATCACCTTCTCCATAAATAGGGAGGAAAATATCCAAATGCTTTTGATGTGTGTGTGTGTACATCAAAAGCATTTGGATATTTTCCTCCCTAGCTAAAAGTCAGCCTTTTCAGAACAATATAAGTATTTCATGTGTAATTACATTTTCTGAGCTTGTAGATTGTCCAGGACTCCTGTATTCTGCAGCCAAAATCATTCTTTTCTTTTGCTAGATTCAATTAGAATAGATTAAATTAGAAGGACAGCTAGTTAACTAGACAGACAGAAAGATCTAACTCTGGGTCTGACTGGAGTGTGCAATAATTTTTAGAATAGTTATCAGTAAAGTTCATAAACTTTATTGAACTCTCTCCAACCTATAATTAGACTGCCTAACCCAGAGAGACAAATGATGTAAAGCTGGAGAACCAGGAAGCATAGGGCATCTATGACTTCATGAGCCAACTAGAGTCTTGATTTAGAGGGGGGGTCTAATTCATTGTTTTCTAGCTCAAGCCCTGGTCTGAGTTAATTTCAGGTACTTTTCACACTAAAATATCAGAATCCCTTATCACTGCAGGAAAGGGGAAGAGTTAAGTCGAACAGTGGTAATCCCGGAAGGTAAGGGGAAACAGCAGCAGATCTGCCCCCAGGATGTTCAGAAAACACCTGCAAGGTGCTCTGGGGTGTCTTTTTGGTGCAAAGGGAGCTCTTAATTAGAAAGGTGTTGCCACCCTTAGGGATGTCTTTCAATTTGCGTTTCCTAAAACAGCATTTGAAAGGTTCTTTGTAGAGTGATAATCTGTGATGAAAATGTGGAAATCCACTCAATGCGAAACTACTCTCCACCCTTTAAATTTACCCTTTTTTTCTGGAGGCAATCTGCTTCAGCAGTAAAAACGCCCCTCAAGAGCCAATACCACAACAATGAGGGATCTTAGTTGCCAGGCCTGAGATGTAGGAAAGGTGATTGGTGTTTAGTTAGAAGTGGGAGAGGGCAGAAAATGGGAGGAGCAGGGGCGCTTTCTGAGCGGACGGTGGGCTCCTAGAGTGACGAGTGGAGTCACTTCAGTCACTTCAGTCTTGTCCGACCCTTTGCCACCCTAGTAGCCCACCAGGCTCCTCTGTCCCTGGGATTTGCCAGGCAAGAATATTGGAGTGGGTTGTCACTTCCTCCTCCAGGGCATCTTCCCGACCCAGGGATCAAAACCCACGTCTCTTAACCTCTCCTGCTCTGGCAGGCAGGTTCTTTATCACTAGCACCACCTAGGAAGCCCTGTAAAGAAAAGTGGATGTTAAACAAATGAACTTAGTCACATAGTTATTTACTACCTTGGCCTTTGAGAGTCAGGAGACCAAGGATCTGGTCCTGAGTCCAACACTAGGTGAATTTGGCATTCAATTCTCCCATTGGTCAAATGAAGTTGCTAAGTTGGATTGGGGTCCCCAACCCCAGTACCTGCAAGACCCAGCAGGCAATGTGAATTAGCTAGGAGTGCTCCCTAAGGCCTGGGTGGAGCTGGAGGCCAGAGAGCAGCAGCTGGTCAGTGGTCACTATGGGAGCATCCTGGCCCAGCATGGTTGGACCGTCCCAGCTTTTGAGAGAATCAGAAAGCCTAGCTTTCTATATAAATTCCTATGATTTTTCAATCCTGGAGACTAATTTGTAAAATTTTTATATACACTGAAGGGGCCAAAGGAAACATTTTTGTAAGCTAGAGCCAAACCTCAGGCCCACAGTTTGTCAACTTCAAGTTCAAGTTCTGTATTGAAGTGCCCTAGAAGCTGAGTGCTCCTATGCAGAGGCATCACCTTTTCCTCTTCTATGGAAATTCACCAGGCAGTGACATCTGAAAGGCCACAAGAAGTCCTGGAGCAAACCAGACCCCCTCTGCTTCACCTAGCATCTCCAAACCTATCCAGAGACTGAACCCTTTGTGGCAAGACTCATATGAGCAGCTCGCTGAGCGTCTGCTTCATGGAACACACTTTCAGTTCAGTTCAGTCACTCAGTCATATCTGACTCTTTTCGACCCCATGAATTGCAGCACGCCAGGCCTTCCTGTCCATCACCAACTCCCGGAGTCCATCCAAACCCATGTCCATTGAGTCAGTGATGTAATCCAACCATCTCATCTTCTGTTGTCCCCTTCTCCTCCTGCCCTCAATCTTTCCCAGCATCAGGGTCTTTTCAAATGAGTCAGCTCTTTGCATCAGGTGGCCAAAGTATTGGAGTTTCAGCTTCAACATCAGTCCTTCCAATGAACACCCAGGACTGATCTCCTTTAGGATGGACTGGTTAGATCTCCTTGCAGTCCAAGGGACTCTCAAGAGTCTTCTCCAACACCACAGTTCAAAAGCATCAATTCTTCGGCACTCAGCTTTCTTTATAGTCCAACTCTCACATCCATACATGACCACTGGAAAAACCATAGCCTTGACCAGACGGACCTTTGTTGACAAAGTAATGTCTCTGCTTTTGAATATGCTGTCTAGGTTGGTCATAACTTTCCTTCCAAGGAATAAGTGTCTTTTAATGGGACACACTTAGGGAAACACCAAACTTACCTGCCCAGTTCCAAAATGCTACACTGCTATTCATAGTACCCCCTTGGATCGGAAGCAGGGAAAGAAATTAGTATCCACCAATTCCCAGTAACATGCCAGATACCATGTATTCTATATCTCAGGTGACAGCCAGGAGCTGAATGTTGTTATCCCATTTTAAAGTTGAAAAAAGTATAAATCAGAAGCTGTGAGGTAATCCCTAATAAATGAAGCAGCCAAGATTTGTATCCATGGGTCTGTGATTAAAAACCCTATAGTGAAAGTCTCTCAGTTGTGTCTGACTCTTTGCAACCCCATGGACTATAAAGTCCATGGAATTCTCCAGGCCAGAATACTGGAGTGGGTAGCCTTTCCCTTCTCCAGGGGATCTTCCCAACCCAGAGATCAAACCCAGGTCTACTGCATTGCAGGCAGATTCTTTACCAGCTGAGTCACAAGGGAAGCCCAAAATCCCTATCTATAGTCTTTCCACTATTTAATAGTTGTAGGTGTCAGAGGAAGACTGACCCATAGCCTAAAGAAATACAGTTGCCATCTGTATCTTTTGGTTCAGCATCCACAGACACACAGGGTCTGTTATACTGTGCCAACTTATATAAGGGCCTTGAGCATCCATGGATTTTGGTACCCACAGGAGATCCTGGAACAAACACCCTCACATGTACCAAGGGACAACTTTACTCTCTCACGCCCTCCCATTTCTCCCTAAACTCCCACCCTTGTGGCTTTGGATCTAGCTTCTTCCCTACTGAAAAGCTTCCAGGAAAGCTTTTCCAAGGAAGCCAGATAATCCACCAAAATATATGGCATCCCTGAGCCAGTGTGAGCATCTGATGCCTCTGCTAAAAGGAACAACGTATCAAAGCCAACAGCTGCACCAAACCCAGGACAGATGGCTAACCTTTGTGGTGGACACACATGTGCCAGGGACACGAGCCTCCCTGCCTGTGTGACCCTCCCCTTCCCTTTCCTCCATGTTTTGTGTCTGCAGACCCTTTTTCCCCTCAATTCCCCATCTCCCCTCTGCCTGGTTTTCTCACCCACCCGCCATCCCTCACCAACCCAGTTCATTTCTTTCCTTCATCCCAAAGTGATCACAGGAACAGAAGAAATCTGCCATTTTACCTGTCACATTCAGGAGTGACCACCCATCCTGGTTTGCCAGGAGCCTGGTGTTTCTGTTAATTATAAATAGCCCCCTCCCATCACTTCAACAGGACCTCAGATTGGACAAAAGGCCTCATGATCTCATTGTATATTTATTAAACAAAGTCTTATATTCTTTGCCCTTTACTTTAGGAGATTAAATCAAATTGCTCAAATTTTCTTCCCTGAAGGGAAAAACATTTCCTAAAGTTTTTCCCTGAATGTTTCTCAAGAGCTTTTTTTTTTTTTTAAACTAAAGTTAGGTGGCTTTTGGTAAACTTTTTGCATCTTATCCAAATTTTTTTGGTTGCCATCTTCTTGAGAAAAATGAATTATCCAATAAGAAATCCAGACCCTATATTTGCTAGGCATATGACATCCACCAACTAGAGTCAAAACACACTAACAGTTTTGCAGGATGTATTCTCCCTGTGTTTTCTATCAGGAGAGGAAGAATGGCAAGAAGGTGGCCCAGCCAACAGCAGGACCCACCATCCCAGAAATTCACCCTTTTAACAGTAAAATCTCCTGAGTCTACTGGCCCCTAGATCAGGAGCCAGGTGCCAAGATACAGTGCTAAAAAGGGCCCATAAGACTGGGACAGCTGAAAAAGTCAGCTGGAGAACCAACATGCTAGAAAGAAGTAAGAAATACATCTCTGGTGGGATGGAGGCTAAAGGGCCATCCAGAATGAGGAAGATTCAGCAAGGCATCACCTTGAACGTTTTACCTTCCAGTCTGGATTTCTTCTCTTGCTCAACTACCGGTTTCTCTCAGATCCTTGGGCAAATTGAGTCTGATGGAAAATGTCATTTCAAGAACTCAAGGAACAAATGTTTCAAAAGGAGAGGACTGAACTCTAAGAAAATTACAGAGTTCATTAATAATGTTATGGGCTAGAATGTTAATATCCAGTTAAAAGCAAACAAAAACTACAGACAATTTGCAGAGGTGAGAGCAGAAACTATATATTATTTAGTTCCCAACACCTAGAACTGTGCCTGGCATACAATGAAAATTTCACATTGACGTTAACAGCTTTGGGTAGGTGTAAACGACAGGTAATAAACTATACAAGTTCCTAAGTTTTGACATATGTATAAGCCCATGAACCATCACTGTAATCAAAACACTGAGCACATTCATCACCTTTAAAAGCTTTTTCCAGCCTTCTTCTAATCCCCTCCTCCCATCCCAGGCTCAGGCAGCTATAATTCTGCTTTCAATCATGCTATATCCCCACCAGCAAAGCATGAGAGGTCCAATTCCTCCATACCCTCACCAACATTTAGCTTGGTTGAAGCTTTTTTAATTTTAGCTATTCTACAGTTGTAGAGTGTTACCTCATTATGCTTTTAATTTGCATTTTCCTAGTGACTTTTTATGTGTTCTGTCTTTTCATGTGTTGATTTCCTATCCATATAACTTTTTTGTTCAAATCATTTGCTCATTTTCTTTAATTGAGTTGTTCATCTTATTACAGTATTGAGTTTTGAGAGTTCTTTATATATCCTGGATACAAACCCTTTATTTTAAATATATGATTTGCAAGTGTCTTCTCCCAGTTTGCATCTTATCTTTTCATTCTCTTACAAACATCTTTTAAAGAAAGAAGCCTTCAATTCTGATGAAGTTCAATTCACCCAACTTTTAACTGAATGGGTTTTTGTTATTGTTCTAGGAAATCTTTGCCCAATCCAAAGAAACTTCGGGTGTGATGAATCTGGTCATTATCTTGATTGTAGTACTGTCTACACAGATGTATACAAAGTCACAAAGATTTTCTGCCGATTCTGTCTAGAAGTTTTATGGGTTTATGGTACAGGTAGGTCTATGATTCATTTCAGGTGAATTTTTGTATACAATCTGCTGAGGTATGGATTGAAATTTTGGATTTGTTGCTGATGATGATTTTGCTGTTTTGCATACAGATTGTTTCACATAATTTGTTGAAAAGACTATCCTTGCTCTAGGAAACTATTTCTTTGTACTTTTGTTAAAATCACATAAACTTCTGATCAAAAAGCAGAACTCTCATAAAAGGCCCTCTTTGACAGTTGCTAAGATTTAAAACACACAGCCTCTTTGATTCAGCAACTCCATTCTTAGCAGTTCTGTCTAAAGAAATATAAGCACAAGGACAGCATGCAGATCCTTATAACAATATTATTTATGGGAGAAAAAACAACATGGATGCCACCCAATTATTCCCTGATATAGGAAGGACTGAATAAATAATAATCCAGCTCCATCACAAAATTCTATGCAAGGAGGAAAAGGAATGGGTTGGAGCTACATGGACTAACCAAAAGAGATACCCAAGAGATATTCTGTAAAGTGAAAACAATTACAGAGTTTTATATGTATAATGACTATATTATTTAAACACATGTGGAAAAAAACTAAATATTGGTTGGCCACAAAGTCCATTTGAGTAAAATCTACCATCTTACAGAAAAGTCTGAATGGCCTTTTTGGCCAACCCAAAATATATTTGCATGTGTTTGGAAAACTCAGCAGTGACCACAGGACTGGAAAAGGTCAGTTTTCATTCCAATCCCAAAGAAAGGCAATGCCAAAGAATGCTCAAACTACCACACAATTGCACTCATCTCACACGCTAGTAAAGTCATGCTCAAAATTCTCCAAGCCAGGCTTCAGCAATTCGTGAACCATGAACTTCCAGATGTTAAAGCTGGTTTTAGAAAAGGCAGAGGAAACCAGAGATCAAATTGCCAACATCCACTGGATCATGGAAAAAGCAAGAGAGTTCCAGAAAAACATCTATTTCTGTTTTATTGACTATGCCAAAGCCTTTGACTGTGTGGATCACAATAAACTGTGGAAAATTCTGAAAGAGATGGGAATACCAGACCACCTGACCTGCCTCTTGAGAAACCTATATACAGGTCAGGAAGCAACAGTTAGAACTGGACATGGACGTGGAACAACAGACTGTTTCCAAATAGGAAAAGGAGTACATCAAGGCTGTATATTGTTACCCTGCTTATTTAACTTATACGCAGAGTACATCATGAGAAACGCTGGGCTGGAGGAAGCACAAGCTGGAATCAAGATTGCTGGGAGAAATATCAATAACGTCAAATATGCAGATGACACCACCTTTATGGCAGAAAGTGAAGAGGAACTAAAAAGCCTCTTGATGAAAGTGAAAGAGGAGAGTGAAAAAGTTGGCTTAAAGCTCAACATTCAGAAAATTAAGATCATGGCATCTGGTCCCATCACTTCATGGGAAATAGATGGGGAAACAGTGGAAACAGTGTCAGACTTTATTTCTGGGGGCTTCAAAATCACTGCAGATGGTGATTGAAGCCATGAAATTAAAAGACGCTTACTCCTTGGAAGGAAAGTTATGACCAACCTAGACAGCATATTCAAAAGCAGAAACATTACTTTGCCAACAAAGGTCCGTCTAGTCAAGGCTATGGTTTTTCCAGTGGTCATGTATGGATGTGAAAGTTGGACTGTGAAGAAAGTTGAGTGCCAAAGAATTGATGCTTTTGAACTGTGGTGTTGGAGAAGACTCTTGAGAGTCCCTTGGACTGCAAGGAGATCTGACCAGTCCATCCTAAAGGAGATCAGTCCTGGGTGTTCTTTGGAAGGACTGATGCTAAAGCTGAAACTCCAATACTTTGGCCACCTCATGTGAAGAGTTGACTCATTGGAAAAGACTCTGATTCTAGGAGGGATTGGGGGCAGGAGGAGAAGAGGACAACAGAGGATGAGATGGCTGGATGGCATCACCGACTCGATGGACATGAGTTTGAGTGAACTCCGGGAGTTGATGATGGACAGGGAGGCCTGGCGTGCTGCAAATCATGGGGTCACAAAGAGTCAGACATGACTGAGCGACTGAACTGAATTGATAAAACCTAAGAAAATTTTGGGAAAATAACTACCAGACAGATCACATGAGTCTGCTTCATGAGTAGAATTCCCAGCTGGCACAGTGGTACAGAATCCATTTCCAATGCAGGAGACCCAAGAGACCCAGGTTTGATCCCTGGGTCCAGAAGATCCCCTGAAGAAGGAAATGGCAACCTACTCCACTATACCTGCCTGGAGAATTCCATAGACAGAGGAGTCTGTCTGGAATGGCACGGTCCATGGAATGTCAAAGAATCAGACATAACCGAGCACAAAGGAACAAGATTACACTTCACACTCTTCTATGGTATGTTAGCTCATTACCCTAAGTAGATATTAGTTTGCAATTTTTAATCATATCAAGTCTAAAATAGTAGTCATGACTTTGACACATAGAAGATGTGGATTCTACTCTATCACACATCTGTACCACTGCTTGGAAATAAAACCTTTTTTTTTTTTTTTGGTGGTTGATTCAAGTAGGGAGAAATATTTCAGTTCATAAAGAGGACTCCAAAAATAAATTCCACAAATTGTGTCCCTCCATAGGTAGAAGTTCTATCACCGAGTAGTTCAGAATGTGATCTTATTTGGAAATAGCATCAGTACAGATATAAATAGTTAAGCTAGAATGAGATCATACTGGATTAGGGTGGGCCCTCAATCCAATGTGATCAGTGTCTTTATTAAAAAAGGAAATTTGGACATGGAGACAAACACACAGAGAGAACGCAATGCAAAGCCTGGAGAGATGCGGCCACAAGCCAAGAAATGGGAAAGATGGCCAGCAAACCACCAGAAGCTGGGAAGGAGGCATCAAAAAGATTCTTCCTCATAGCCCTCAGAAGAAATCAATGCTTCCCACACTCTGATTTGAGACATCCATCTCCTAGAACTCTGAGACTGTACGTTTCGGCTGTATAAGCTGTCTGGCTTGTGGTACTTTGTTACAGCAGCCCTGAGAAACTAATAACTAAGGGACCAAGAGACCTCCCTGGTGGTGACCTCCCTGGTGGTCCAGTGGTTAAGACTTCACCTTCCAGTGCAAGGGTTGCAGGTTTGATCCCTGGGCAGGGAGCTTCCCTGGTGGCTCAGACAGAATCCGCCTATAATGTGGCAATGAAAGTGAAAGTGAAAGTCACTCAGTCGCGTCTCTTTGTGACCCCACAGACTATTCAGTCCATGAAATTCTCCAGGCCAGAATACTGGAGTGGGTAGCCTTTCCCTTCTCCAGGGGATCTTCCCAACCCAAGGACTGAACCCAGGTCTTCTGCATTGCAGGTGTATTCTTTACCAGCTGAGCCACAAGGGAAGCCCAAGAATATTGGAGTGGGTAGCCTATCCCTTCTCCAGCGGATCTTCCCAACCCAGGAAGCAAACTGGGGTCTCCTGCATTCAGGAGGATTCTTTACCAGCTGAGCTATCAGGGACCCAGGTTCAGTCCCTGGGTCGGGAAGATATCCTGGAGAAAAGAACTGGTGACCCACTCCAGTATTCTTGCCTGGTAAATTCCATGGACAGAGGAGTCCATGGGGTCACAAAGAGGCAGACACGACTGAGCAAATACACACACACAAGGTATCAAGAAGTTAAGTCCAAGCGAAAAAAAAAAAACACAGCCTCTCAGCCTTACCATGGTCCCCCAGCCCCCAGTCCCATGCCCAGGGAGCATCCTCAGAAGACACAGAAGGTAAACAGCAGTTTCTGCTGCATCATAGGTGACTTGAACACCAGGACGCCACACATACCTAAGGAAGCCGGTTCCTGGTGTAAACACATCAAAGCACGCAGTGGGCAGAAGAGTCTACACAATCTGTGTGTTCATCCTCAGACCCACAATTACAGAGAAACCATGAGGAAGGGCTTGTCATGAAAGGATTAGGACGGATGTACCGTGAAGAAAGGATAACGATTAAGGAGTCCCTTTCTCCTGGCACGTCTCCCTCCCTGCACACACAGGCAGCAGCCGTCATGGCTACTAGATGAAAAAGAAGAGGTGGCACAGGAAGTCAAGGGTGATGACTCCTAATGTCATTTAGTGTCAGTCCCTCCCTTGTGTCTGACTCTTTGCCACCTCATCGACTATACAACCACTAGGCTCCTCTGTCCATGGGATTCTCCAGGCAAGGATACTGGAGTGGGTTGCCATTCCCTTCTCCTGGGCATTGGCCCAACCCAGGGATCGAACCCAGGTCTCTTGCATCTCCTTCAGTGACAGGCGGATTCTTCACCTCTGAGCCACATGGGAAGCCTACATTATCCTAGTTGGGAAGAGGCAAATCCCAGAGGCTGGCTATCCAACCAGGGACATCACAGAGACGAACAACATGGATTATTTTGAGAATAAAACCCTGGGCCTCCCTTGGTTCCAGCTGTCTGAAAAACCGTCACCGAGATCTACCCTGAAGGGACTGTCTTCCACATCCCAGCCCAAGATCTTAAGTACCAGAGTGAACTATCTCTTGAAGCACAGTTACTGCCAAGAGGCCCTCCCTCCAGGCACACGGTCTTCTTGGCGTGTGCGTCATTTTCCCAGGATGTTGACCAGAAGTAGAAGAGAAGAAGTGGGAAGAAAGGAGCGGGCATTTAACTGTTCCTCTAATGCCTATGTTCATTATCTTCCAAATCCACCATAAACAGATTCAAACTCTGCACAAAAAGAAAATGGTATACAGACACAGTGATTTCATCCCAGGATATGAAAGTCAGGCACATCTCAGCCTCAGGAAGTACAGAGACAGACACAGACAAAGGCTGCAGGCTTGGACTTCCCTGCTGGCACAGTGGATAGGAATCTTCCTGCCAATGCAGGGGACACGGGGGTTCGATCCCTGGTAGAGGAAGATCCCACCTGGCACAGAGCAACTAAGCGCATGGGCCACAACTACTAAGCCGGCGCTCTAGAGCCCAGGAACTGCAACTCCTGAACCCCCAGTGCCCAGAGACTACTCTCTGTAACAAGAAAAGCCGCCACAGTAAGAAGCCTGAGGACGACTAGAGAGCAGCCCCCGGCTCTCCACAACTAGAAAGCCCAAGTTTAGCAACGAAGGTCCAGGGCAGCCAAAAAGAAACAAATAAAAAGACAGCAGGTTTCATGTCATGAGTGTACTAGTGTGTTAGTTTCCTTCCTGTTGCTGCTGTTGTTGTTGCTGTTTTACTCACTGAGTCGTGTCTGACTCTTTGCAATTCCATGGATTATAGCCTGCCAGCCTCCTCTGTCCATGAGATTTTCCAGGCAAGAATACTGGAGTGGGTTACCATTTCTTCCTCCAGGGGAGCTCCCGAACCAGAGATCAAAATTTTGTCTCCTGCATTGGCAGGTGGATTCTTCACCACTGAGCCACCAGGGAAGCCCTAAACAAATAAATAAAAAGGCAGCAGGTTTCACGAGTGTACTGGCACATTAGACACCTTGGGCTGCTGTAACAGGTCACCACAGATTGGACGGCTTAAAACCACAAAAACGTCCTCTCTGGCAGTTCTGGAGGCTGGAAATTGAAAGCCAAGAGGTTGGTAGGGCCATCCTCCCTCCAAAGGCTCTGGGAAGGAATCTTTGCTTGACTCTTATGGCCTCCGGTGGTTGCCAGCCATCCTTGGCTTTCCTTGGCTTGTTATTGCTGTTGTTCAGCCACTAAGCTGTTTCCAACTCTTTGGGACCCCATGGACTGCAGCACGCCAGGATTCCCTGTCCTTCACCATCTCCCAGAGCTTGCGCAAACTCATATCCATTGAGTCGGTGATGCGGTCCAACCATCTCATCCTTTGCCACCCCTTTCCCTCCTCAGTCTTTCCCAGTATCAGGGTCTTTTCCAATGAGTCAGCTCTTCACATCAGGTGGCCAAAGTATTGGAACTTTGGGTCCAGCATCAGTCTTTTCAGTGAAGATTCAGGGTTGATTTCCTTTAGGATGGACTGGTTTGATCACTGGCTTGCAGTACCACAACTCCATCCTCTGCCTCCATCTTCACTTGGCCCTCTCTGTCGAGTCTCCTCTGTGTCTTCAAATCTCTCCTTATACAGACATCGAGTGTAGGGCTCACCCTAACCCAGTATGACCTCACCTTTACTCAGTTACATCTGCACAATCCCAATTTCCAAATAAGGCTATACTCACAGGTCCCAGGGTTAGGATTTCAACATGTCTTGATGGGAAGGGAAGAGATTCTACCCATCACGATGAGTAAGACACAGAGACCAGGGGTTAATCTGAATCTTGGTCCCTAAGTAGCCATGTCAGGTGGATACAAGTAATAAAAAATCTAACTAACAAAAACGAACTAACTTCAAAACGCAGGAGGTGGTAATTTTTTCACCACTAGAACCTCCCTTATCAAATTAAGACCTCAGTTACAACAAATGAGGGGAGGAAGAGGAGATCGAGGCTGCTAGACGTGGAAGAGCAAGAGGAAGGACCCAGTAGCAGCAGAACGGACTGAGTGAGAGGGCTCACTGTGACTTTGGTAGCACTGAAACAGGCCAAATGCACACAGCAAGTCTGTGCTTTATCCTTAACAGCATCCTTTTCCAGTTCTTGGCCTGAGGGTTTGGACCTGGTGAATGCACGGATGCTTTATCACTGGAGAGCAGCTAAATTGGGATCACAACTTTTTTTTCTGTTTTTTAAGTTAACATAAAATGATGGTAATGGATTCTACTAGTCTCTAAGGAGGTCTTGGGACAAACATCTCCACTATTTCTTCTTGCTCTACTTATATAAAGCCTCAGTTTAGATTTGTGCCCCAGGGGGCGGGGAGGGGGGCACAGCTGAGCAGAAGCACACTGCAGCTATTGAGTGCTTCTGAATTGGTTTTATTTGCTGACCACTAAGGAGTCCCTAAACTGCTGCTATTCGAGGAGTCAGATAGCCCTGCGCAAGGGAGCCTGATCGCCTTTAGCCGTGGGGCTGGCCAGCGCCAGCTGTTTCAGGATCCGATCTACAAGATGAATTCATTTTATGGAATGGAGTCAGTGCAAGCGAAGAGGGAGGAGAGGGACAATCTGGAACATCAAACAAAGTGCAAAATATTGCCTAATGCTCCAAGATAACCCAGGACAGTCAACATCAAACAGCCCATTAGGCAACAGGTAACCAAAGGGCAGAGAGGTTTTTTGTTTTTGTTTTTTTTTAATTTTCCAAGGCAAGCATTTTGCAAGTCACTTGGTAGAGATTATGCTCTTGAACTCTCCACCTCCTCCCTCCATTCCCCACAGTTCTGGTCTAAACGGGAAACAACTGCAGATGTGATCAGGCTTTATCACCTGCTTTCAAGGTCTCGAGTCTGTCAAAACTCTGAGAAAGACCTAACGCTGTAAGATAACATTTTACTTCCGCAAGACCTCAGATTGATGAGAAGGCCAAGTTTTCTTTAGGAAGGATAAGGCCAGATGCTCTGCGCTTTCTCAACTATGAGGGTTGAAAAGAATAGCAAAACGTAGGATCGATTTAGTGAGAAACCTGTGAGTCCGTAAGAGCAGCTATTGCTTATTTCTAAGCAATTGCTCTTGAACTCTCCGAACTCCCCCCTCCCTTCTCCACATTTTTGGCTTCAGTGGAGAATGACTGCAGACGTGATCAGGCTTTATTGCCAGCTTTCTAGGTCTCTAGTTTGGATAAATGCCATGTGCTCCAGCTCAAGAGACTCTTAAATGGCACTTGGGAATTACAGCTTGAGGACAATACACACAGCTTATTCCCCACCAGAGATCTGGGCCACCAAAAATGGGGTAACCTTTGGTCAACACAGGCAACCACACCAATTCAACAAGAGATATGAAAGTGGCCTCTCACAGCCAACGAGACCACCACTCATTCTACTGATTAATAACAAGAGCACCCACACAAGTAAGCATCATACTCCACCTTATCCTTCCAAATAATAATAATAATAACTGCTTAAGAAGATCCAGAGCTAAACCTCCTGGTTCAAATTCCAGTTCAGTTCACGCCTGGCTTCCGGACTCTGGCCAGATCATTTGAACTCTCTGGCTTTCAGTTTCTTTATCTATAAAATGGGGATAAAAGCAGTTATGGGAAGCAGATGAGCTCGATAATTCAAATAAAACTCTTTAACGCTGTGCCACACACCCAGCACGTGCACCATAAAAGTGCTTATTGTCATGACCCACCTTGCTCTGGTTTCCCCCTGTCAATTTGCTCTGCCTGGAAAAGGGTCAGATTTACCAAGGTTTTCTCTCTGCCTGATGGGCCTGGTCAAATGGGCTCCAGCTGATCCTTTAGAAGGGTCCCCTGTCTACTTTCTCCGGGAAAAAGTGGAAATGATAACCACAGAGAAATAAGTCGAGAACAATTGAAGATCCACACCAAGGCAAGATCAGCCCGATATGACAAGGCACAGAAAGGGCAGGAAGATCCTATGGGAAAAGCACTCTGATTTCCTGTAATTGCCAAGTGGTATTTAGGCACAAACGCCAACCTTTCTATCGGCCAAAAGTTGAGCAAGAAGTCAAAGGAAAAAGTTCTTCAGGATCTGGTTTCCTCCCTACCCTTCCTCATTTCACACTTTTGGAGGTTCTAAGTTACAGCCACTGATCAAAATGTGAATGAAAATAAATAAATGAACAAAATGGTGAGAGGGAGACAACAGCCAACTTTATCAATGAAAGTTTTGTATTTTCTGGATCTGCCATGGTGGGTTAGTCCCTAAGTCGTGTCCGACTCTTGCAACCCCGTGGACTGCAGCCCACCAGGCTCCTCTGACCATGGGCTTCTCCAGGCAAGAATACTGGAGTGGATTGCCATTTCCTACTCCAGGGGATCTTCCCTACCCAGGAATCAAACCCGGGTCTCCTGCCATGCAGGCAGATTCTTTATCGACTGAACTATGAGGAAATCTGCCATGAAGACAGTTTAAGATCAGCCAAAACAGGAAAACTATTGGAACCTTTATAGACTGCCTCATAAGAAGACGGTCACACACAGACTCCACAATTAGAATCTGCTAGAACTTTTTCCCATACCTTTCTACTACCACATCCCACTCTGTCCTTGTAATAACTACACCACAGGCGAGGATGCCCTGGTCTCCTTCATTCCAAACTCAGTCTCCAGTCATCTTTCTCCTGCTCTCCACCTTTCCAGGGCTCCCAAAAGTGTGTCTGGTAGTGCACAGAAGTCAGATGTTCTGAGGAAAGACACACTCCTTATGGCTGAGTCCACACTCCTGCGTGGGCAGTGAGTCTGTCACTGCTCACGCATCTGCCTGGCCCAACAATGAAGATAATCAGGCAACCCCGGCAAACTGTAATATATCGAGGCCCAAAGTCATCTCATCTCTGTTTTTAAAAAACCAATACTTAGCCTTTTTCTACTGGAAAGTCCCCTTTCACTTTTTTGAGAAGAGCCTGTTTCAAATCAGCTTCTTTAAAAATTCATAAGTCTCCTGAGTCCTTCTAAAAAAAAAAGTCTGCTGTGCAAAGGAGAAGGTAAAAAGGGAAGAATTCATATTTATTCATTTCTAAAAGTTGAGGTGGTGATTTAAATCTTCACATCCCCTTTGATCCTATTATAATTTTAATGGCAGAATCTCCCAGCGAGGGCTCCAGTGGGATGTTAACAGAAGTTTTAACATTCAGGGGAGCAGATGAACTGTGTGACTGAATGAGAAATTCCCCAGCTCAGCCCTGCTAGAAGCAACAGGTCCCTTTGCCTGTCCTGGATTTGGGTCAAATAGCGAAGCCTCAAATCAGAAAGTAGCAGCATTATTTTGTTTGGCAAAGGAGCAGGGTTTGATAACGGTAATCCACTCTGATTAGGGATGCTATTTCCTGAGCAAGAGAGCTGGTTACTGGACTCGAATTAGTTGGAGGGTGACCCTCTAGCTTAAATAAAGTCCAGCCACACTCCCTGGACCACAAACCCTTTGAACGGGCATCAACCTATAGGGACTAATCAAGTCAATTCACTGAGATGTCCTTTTCTTCCCTCACCTCTTCCGTTTCCAGGTGTCAGTACAAGAAATTGACTCCTTAGTCCTGATAGGAAGCCCTGGGAGCACTTCCTTGAAGCAGTTTCTTCACTCAAGCTCATCTAAATTAGAATGTTTGCATTAAGAATTAATGAGGGAAAAATTCATGAGGTTATACGAGACAGTTAAAAAGATTTGTGTAAGGAGGGTGGGGTTTCGACTCCACTAACAACTGGGATTCATCATCATTTCCCCATTGAACAGCTCTCCCTCGCCATCACCATGGCCACAACATCTGGTCATGGAAAACATCCCATTCACTGAAGAATCAGAAACCAACGTTCCTATATGGTGGTGCCTTGAAGGACGAAATAAAAAAAAGCAGGGGCAGAGGGGAATCCCAGACAGCAAACAGAGCCCATGACAAAAATAAACACAAAGAATGTAAATAAAATATTATTACAAGCAACTCACTCACCACCTCACCCTCAACAACTCTCTCCCCCAGAAGCAAAAAGCAAAAATATCCAAATTCTGTTCTAAAGAACAGCAGAACTGCTATTGGGAAGAAGCTGTGAATACGAAGGTTTTTCTCCACTTTTATAATGTCAAGGTTTGAGACATACTTTTATAAAGAGGACCAGGCCTGGTGAATCATTTAAATTTGGGGAGCAGGAAGTTAAGCCCTGTGTTGATAAGTACCTTCCAGGGGTGACCTGATCTTAGTGACAAGCCATGTTTAACCTGAGCTTTCAAATGTGGAACCCCCCTGCTCTTTCAATCCGACACTTGTAGAGGAAAACAAGAATGCACTGCGAATGCACACTGTTAATAAACCAGGTTCACGCCAAATGCACGTGTGTACATTTCACAGAAGAGCCAGAAGGCCCTTTCTAGAGAGGAACAACTGCCATGCAGAACGCAAGCCAGAGCTAGCCCCTGCCAAGGTCACGTGCTGCGGAGCACACAGGAGTCCCTACATGAAAGACGCCAATAGAAATAACTTCAAGAGGCAAAAATCCACAAACTCCGCAGAGGCATGGATTCCCCAGGCCATAAAAGCCACCGGCAGGAATTCTAGCCTCATCTCTCCAAGAGCTCCACTCCTCACTCAGATGGGAAAACCCTCCACCTCCGCTCAGTCACTCCTTCCTTTAGCATAAATTCACTGCCCTGAACGAAAGGAAAAACGCACATGTACAACTGGCAGCTGATGCCAGTCCCGAAATACACTTACATCACCTCTGGCCAATGGCTCAGAGCCCGATGTTGACTCTCGGAGTTAGGAGGCCAGTCAACCACCTCCCCATCTTCAAGGCTAAAGATCTCTTTCCTTGCTCAGTGGGTTGGAGACCCTTGGGGATTGGCCTGGGGTCTCAAGCTCTTACTATGAAACCCCCTCCCCAAAACGACGAGCCCAGGGAGGCTCAGAAAGGGGTCTTGGGGCATCTATTTCTGCTCAAAGCAATGCCCTCTGCAGGTTAATCCTCAGCATGAGAACCCACAGGCAAAGGTTAGTTAGCTTCTCCTAGCATCTCAGAGACAGTCTGGCCCTTCAAATTTTCATTGAAAACCTCCGAAGCCAGCCAGGGCTCCTGGCCTCCCTGTCCCAAGACTTCAAATACATTCGGCATCCAACCGTGCTGTATTTTACCACTTAAACACTTCTTCAAAGTTTACTACGAAACAATGTGGCTCTGAGCCTGCCAAAAGTTTAACTGCAGGATTCAGTAGATTTTATCTGGCAGGGTAGCTGCCCTTCCTCCGCAGAATATTTTCCAGGGAAAGCAGTCATCAGACCTTACAGTCGGGGTGATTTGGGGGTTCCGAGTGTCACTGAATGAGCCCCTCTCAGAAACAACGCCCCACTTTCTCACTTTGACCACCCCGCCCCTTCCCAACTCCCTGGCTCCTGAATCCAAATTAAAGGCAGTTAGACATTTCAGCAGACAGCAGCGGAAAAAAAATTTTAAAGAGATGACCCCAGGGCATAACTATTCCTGGCTGAACTTCACTTTTGATTTTCAAATATCTGGGGGAGCCTGGGTTCAGGGGAGATGAGGCGAGAGGGCCAACAAATAAGAAAAAATAGAATAAGTAGCATACCATGACCAAGCCAAACCAAGCTTGAGGATTTCCAAATTATATTGGCAAACAAATGCTTTCACAAATAATTTGTTCTGTCTTTCCCGGAGACAAAAAATAACAACAACAACAATAATAATAATCTGGATGCAAAAATCCTAACCCCAGACCAGTAAACTGTGTCAGTGGAAACCAATCTAAAATTGCTGGTCAGAAAGTCCAATCTTATATAAATCTCCAGGCGCACTAGCCCCCAAGGCAAAAGTTGTGATGCCCAGAGCTGAGCCTTCTTCAATTTCATCACCCCCAGCTCCCCGACCGGGTATCTGGCAGCTGGGTGAAACCGACAGCATCAGGTTCTAATCTTTGTGTCTTTCATGACCGCTTCAGGCAAACCCTTGCAAGAGGTGCTCTGGTCCTCGGGTCCGAGCACCTCCTCCTCCACGCTGGCCCCCAGCCCCCCGCGACCCCTTACCTGCAGGCGCTCCGTGGCCGGCTGCCACATCTTCCAGCCGCGGGGTTGGGCACTGGAGACGCTGGCAAGACTCTGTCGATGGGCGCCGGCAGGGTGGGAGGCGGCAGGGGCTGCGGTCCCGCTTCACATCTGGGGTGGGCGTCCGCGGGAGGTGCGTCCCGGAGCCGGCGACCGCCGCGGGGTGGGCTCTCGGGTCTGCGAGCGCGAGGAGGCGGCGCGGCGCTCGGCGGCCGGCAACTTGTGGGCACGGCGGCGCGCCGGCTGTCCTGGCGCAGCTGCGAGAGGACTGCGCAGCTCCGCCCGGGCCCGCGAGCGCACGGCGGCGGCGGCCGCTCCCTCCTCCCCCGCCGCCGCCGCCGCCGCCCGGACCTGCGCGCTCTGAGCATGCCCGGGGCCGGCGCCCGCCCGGGGGGCCCGCATACCCTGCCGCGGGGGGCCCCGCATCCCGGCGCGGAGGGTGTGGGCAGGCCAGAACCCACAGCCTGCCCCCGCCCCCCGACCCTCGAGGAAGCCCCGGGTGGGATAGGATCTGGGAGACTGAAGAGCCTGCAGAAGGGGGCTTCCTGAAGCCAGAACTCACGTCGCCCCCACTGGGGGTCCCAGGCTTTCGGTCGGTCAGCAGGGATCTCTGAACCGGCCTGGGTCTTGACTGGCACTGTACCCACAGAATCCCATTCATGCCTCCCCCTGGAGTTAACTGAGCATCTGTTAGGCTCCAGCCCCTGTGCTAGATTCTGAGAATACAGTGGCGCAAAATAGAAGACTCCCGAGCTCCGTTCTAGTTGGAGAAGATGGTCAACGACAGAGAACACCCCTGAAAGGTATTTTCTTCCCAACATGTTTCACTCAGCATCTGAAAGGGCGCTCCTCGGTCAGATGCTGAGTGAAACATGTTGGGAAGAAAAGAAAACGGGGCTGATGGATGAAGAAAGGGAGAGGAGAGCGTCTTGCGGGAGGGGAGGGTGGGTCTGGGGGGGGTCGTCTGGAGTAAGAGGGAAAGATGGGCGCACCAAGTGAGGGATGGCATGAAAGGCAGAGGACTGGGGCGCCTGTAACCTGGAGGAGGAAGGTGGCCCGAAGTCCCCCATCCTGCATCCATTCTGAGATCTGCCAGGTCCCTCAGGAAGCTCTGTGAACCCAAACATAAGCCAAGGGTCACCCAGGGTGTGGAGGGTGGTGTTGGCCTCCGTGAAATAACTCCCTTTCCTAAGGAAACCCAGCCCCTCCGATGCCCTTGACAACTGGCTGAGACAAACATGAACATTCCCATCACTTGGATGAAACAATCGAGGCTCACAGAGTGTAGGTGACCATTCAAGTCATACAGCCAGTGAGTGGCTTCCAGGTGGCTTGAAGGCTGGAGCGCTTACTGGCTTCTGCTCTGACCAGGGAAATACCGTGGGAGAAGGGCAACCTGCGGGGGCTGGAGGTTAGCAGAGCTGAACAGGATGGGGAAGCTAAGTGGAATCTGGAAACTGATGATGAGGGTGGGAGGAGAAGTGGTAGGAGATGCTTGAGAACAGAAGCAACAGAGAGAGGGGAAGGACCAGGAGATGTTTGGGGAGGGGGGCGGCCAAAGCTGAGAGGCGAGTCCCATGAGGCAGCGAGGGCTGGCAGGAGAAGGGTCTTGAGAGCATATTGTACTGTAGATGCACAGCCTGGGCCCTGAGCTGCTCCGGCACCGTCCAAACTAACACCCACGTCTGGAAGGATCTGCCCATCATCATGCATTGTTGTTGTTGTTCAGGCGCTAAGTGGTGTCCCACTGTCTGCGACCCCATGGACCGCAGCACACCAGGCTCCTCTTTCCTTCACCATCTCCCAGAGTTTGCTCAAGTTCATTTCCATCGAGTCAGTGATGCCATCCAACCATCTCATCCTCTGCCGCCCCCTTCTCCTCGTGCCTTCAATCTTTCCCAGCATCAGGGTCATGCATGCTGCTGCTGCTGCTAAGGCGCTTCAGTCGTGTCCGACTCTGTGCGACCCCACAGACGGCAGCCCACCAGGCTCCATATATTAGAACACTCAGTTCACCAGACCCTCCCAGGACTCTCCAAGGGAGACAAACACACATCTCCCTGGCTTTGGGGAACACGAGATTCACAGAGTCACCCAGAGGAGAGTCACACAGAGGCAGTGCCTATCTAGGACTCTTCTCCAGGGCTCCAGAGAGCTCCTTCCAAACCACACACTTGCTGGTTGATGCCACCCACCCAGGAAGACCCTCAATGCCCTAAGAGCCAGCAGAGCCACAGAGATGCTTCTCAAAGGCTGGTCTCCGTCTCCACCATGACCACAGGACCTCCCACTCCTGCCTGACAACCACAAAGACTTTCTCAGCTACTTCCCCAGTCCCTGCTACCTGCTCTGGATCTACCAATAGCTCCTTTCTGATGAGGTGTTGGAATGTCAGCCCTACATGGAAATACATCTCAGATGCTTGGTCATGTGCTCTCTGTTTGGAGATGATATTTTTACTTTTCCAATAACTCATCCAACACACTTCCCACACCTAGAAATTTCCTGCTGCAAATAATAGACCTCCCCAGCCTCCTAATTCTTTTTTTATAAAAATCCCAAAGCAGAGAAAGAGGCACTTCATTACGAAAATCTAGAAAATCCAAATGTGCATGTTAAACCTCTCAGGAAGCTAAAACAGAACCACTCAGTTGCCAGGGATGTTTTCCGACTTCAGCTTTGAAACCATCCTTGGTCGCAGATGCTCCCGTGGAAAAGTGATTTTGTTTTAAATAGCAGTGGGATGAGATAACGGCCTACATTCAAATTGCATTATAGCGTTAAATCCTGTCTTCTCACCTCCGAGTGTAATTAATTGTTATGACTCAGTAATACAGCTTTTAGTTCAGAGTACGATGCTATTTAAGGAGAAAAGGCTTCGGGGCTCTGTTGATTTGGTTTTCAGTTGCCAGTTCCACTTTGCAAGCGGGTTTGGTAAAGTAGTGTTTAAACTCAGAGGACATCCCTAGTTTTAATGACCTTTTTGTCAGGAATCAGGAATCTGGGGCCGGGACATGAGAGTGCAGGTAGAGCCTGGTAGGTGGCAAAAGGAATAGGACAACTCTCCCACCATCAGTTCTGCTCCCAAGCCTTTCCATTCAGGAGGAACCTGCAATAGAGGGTGAATGAAACAGAGACACCTACTGGCCAGAGCCAGGATGTGCATCCATATCTCTCCCAGCCCCTTTCTGGGAGAAGTCACCTCAACCTCCTGGTGAGTCTGAAAATAAAACAGGGTGGTTCTGAACAAGGAGTCATTCCTGAAATAAGCAGGATTTGTTTTGGTGGCGTGAGTAGAAATATTAGGCACCCAGGTATGTGTGTAATTTCATGTACTTACTCTCCTGTAATTATCTAAGCGGGTCTAATCTTATTAATAATTACCATTTCAAGGAAAAGGACCACACCAAAAAAAAAAAAAAAAAAATTGGCAAGGCCAAGATGAATTATAAACACAATGTTTTGTCCAGGAAAAGAATTCCAACCACATCCAGAAATTCTTATAAACCAGATTTAGTGTAGTTCATGATTCTGAGCCCTAAGGTAAGCAATCTAGATGTTTTTCCATCAGAAGGATGGTGAATTAAGCTGTGACCCAGCAAATCATAAAAATATTAAAATATTATGCAGCCATTGAGGAAAATTATGAATCTACATTGCAGCTTTAAAATGCTTATGCTGTGATAATAGATTTGTTGAAAGTAAGCTACATTGTGTATAATTTTAATACAAGTAGAAAATATGTATCAATTTCAGTAAGTATTGGAGAGAACCTAGGACAATAAGGCCTGAATCTTAGCCTTTGAACTACCTTGGGGAGAACTTTTGGCAAGTCACTGGCCTTGCTGAACCTCAGCCTTCTCATCTATAACAAGGATGGTGGTACTTGAGAGTTATTGGAGGCCACGCATGAGTGAATGTGTGCGACATGCCGTGTACATAGTACATGTGCAGAAAACTTTAGTTTTCATCCCTCTTTTTATTACTGAATGATCAAATTCTCACAAGGTGGCAAAGTGGCCCATGTTTCCTGTGATCCAGTCATTTCCACTTGGAATGTTTGTGGACTTCAATTGTTTGATTTAGTTTTTCCCATGAAAGAGATATGCCATATTAAAGCTCACTTCCATTTCTAATTTAATCATATGGCCAGAGATATTTATTATGTTTAGCAGAGCAAGCATTGGAAAGTCCTTCTGGTATCATTAACTTGATTTCAAAATCACCAAAACAGCTGTAGATGAGCAATATAAAAAAAAAACTCATTAAAACATTTAAACCTGCCTATAGGGATGGAGCCACTAGCCCTTATGTACTTATAAGAGTGTTTATATAACCCTTTCTCTCCCTTAAAAGGAAACCTTCACAGTAGTTTTTGCAAACTAGGCTAAAAGGCAAATGGTACAGGACTAGTGAGTACCTGGTATGTGTGTTCTCATTTCTCTGCTCAGGATCTCCTCATACTCTGACCAGACTTAGAAGAGCAGCGGATTATTGAGAGTTCCCTGGTGGTTTAGTGGTTAAGACTCCGTTGCTCTCACTGTCAAGGACCTGGGTTCAATCCCCGGTTGGGTAACTAAGATCTCACAAGCCACGTGGTGTGGCAAAAATAAATAAATAAAATAAATATAAAAAGGTGGTGGATTATTTTCAAAGACAGTCACAGTCATTTCACTCCCCTTGGAAGTCATGCCCTTTGCAGTGTGGGGTGCTCATCATGAGATTGAATTTACCTGCACCTTCTGAATTTGCGTTGGATGTGTGACCTGCTTTGATCAGTACAATTCAGCAGAAGTGACACTATGGCACGTCTAAGCTTGGGTCACAAAACACCTTGCAGCTCCCACTGTTACCCTCTTGAGACCTGAGATCATGGCAGGAAGAAACCAGACTAGCCTCCTTGAAATGATGACCTTGTAGAGGGAAGCCAAGCCAAGCCAAAGCAACAGCATCAGAGGGAGCCGATGGCTCAACCACACCACACGAAGACAGCAGCCACGTGGGTGCCTCAGGTGAGACCAGCAGAAGAACCACTCAGCTGAGACCAGCCCAAATTGCTGATCCTCAGAATCGTGAAAAAATAACATGGCTGTTTTTTTAAGCCTTAAGTTTTGGAGTGGCTTGTTAGGTAGGGGTAGATAATTGATTCAGAAAGCATCACTAATACCTGTTAGTCTTTCCGGGCAAACCTCGCATCTTTCTCAGTCTCTCCTAACAACCGATTTATCAGAGTTGGTATAAAAATGAAACCTCATAGTCTAACATAAGGACCTTTCCTAGGGCATCCCTGGCAGTCCAGTGGTTAAGACTCCATGCTTCCACTACAAAGGGCTCATGTTCAATCCCAGGTCAGGGAACAAAGATCCCGCACACGATTTGTGGCAAAACGATAGGGGAAAAAAAAGACTTATTTCCTTTCTTGTTCTTTTACTCTTGCTTTCGCAATTCCCTCGTGCACAGCTAGGTCCTATTATCAGAGTCTGTGACCCATGCTGCCGAACCCTACTAATTTTTCTAGTCTTTCTGACAGGAAGACAGGAAGCGGGCTGTGCTCCAATCATATAATGATCTGAGGAGATTCCTTCAAGCACAGTTTTCAGTGAACATGAAGGTACTTGCTTTTTCACCGTCCTCCTCCTCCTTTCTGAGACACAGCTCGGTCAATAATATCCTGCCCGTCTTTGTAGATGAAGAGTGAATACGGTTCCTTTTCCAACTAGCATGCACATAAGATGGATCCAGAAGCATCCTTCTTTTCATGAACGTTCTTTTCTAGGCTGGGGAGGCTGAGAAGGGCATGGAAGACGGGGTTCAGATCCGTTTCTACCACCTTTAGCCCGGAAACAGGCAACTCTCCTTGTCCTTTGTGGCCTGGTTTCTGAGGGTCCCTGTTGCCCTGGACCACAGTCCTGCCTCAGTGATTAGCAGTGTACACTTTCATCGGGACTGCTGCTGCTGCTGCTGCGTCACTTCAGTCATGTCCGACTCTGTGTGACCCCATAGACGGCAGCCCACCAGCCTCCCCCACCCCTGAGATTCTCCAGGCAAGAACACTGGAGTGGGTTGCCATTTCCTTCTCTAATGCATGAAAGTGAAGTCGCTTAGTCATGTCCAACCCTCAGCGACCCCATGGACTGCAGCCTACCAGGCTCCTCTGTCCATGGGATTTTCCAGGCAGGAGTACTGGAGTGGGGTGCCATTGCCTTCTCCACTCATCGGGACTGGGCTGAAGCCATAGCTTACACTGTCTTCCCACCTCATCACTTCTCCACCTAAGCTCATTTCACACCAAACCAGTCTTTCTCTGCTTCTATTTTTTCTCTCTTTCTTCCCACTTTCATCATCAAAGCCAAGAATTGCTGTCCTCAAACCATAGGAAACGTGCCGGCCATAACTTGTAGAAATTAGGTTATCTAGAAGAGAATATTCATGAAAAGAAAGATGCTTCTGGATCCATCTTATGTGCGTGCTGAGTTATTTCAGTCGTATGTGTGTCCCTGTGAACTGTAGCCTGCCAGGCTCCTCTGTCAATTGATTCTCCAGGTAAGACTACTGGAGTGGGTTGCCATTTCCTTCTCCAGGCGATCTTCCCGACCCAGGGATCAAACGCATGTCTCTTATGTCTCCTGCATTGGCAGGCAGGTTCTTTACCACTCGTGTCACCTGGGAAACCCCGGATTCATCTTGGCCTTTGCTTAACTCAAAGCCCAAGTGGACTTCTGCAAATAAAACCCTCTCTGATGGATGAGGCAGCCCTTCCTGCAGAGGTTCAGAGATCATCAGGGAGTGGCAGAGATCAAGCCAGTGATCTTATGGATGGAGAATTGGGAGAGAGATAAAGAGGAACCTGAATCTTCACCTTTAACAAACTACCTGGAATCGCAGGTAGTGCAGCAGAAACCATGGCTCTGTGTTCTGTTTTTATTGGTCATTTGTAGGTGGCAGAGAAAAGGAGCAGGAAATCATCAGTGACCTCTCTGAAGTGCAGACAACATTTGGGAATGATTGGTTAGGAATGATGTAGTGGGGATTCTAATGTGCCATCCAGACCCCTCCTCACTTCAAGATCACTGTGTTGATGGTCTCGGCAGCAAGGAGGGTGGGCCAAGGTTGAGGGTATGAGCCAATGGTCCACAGCTGAGTCCCTCTTGACATTGCCTTTAACCAAAGGGAGCCAATTTGCCCAATACGTTCCTCCCTACAGGCAGCCCACTTCCAATGACCGGTCAATGTGGAGTTCGCATTGACCTCCAGCGGGGGACGATTGCAGAGAGCCATTCCAGCACCTTCTGTTGGATCAGCCAAAGCCTTGGTTGCAGCTGCCTCAAGTTCAAGATCTCTTCTTGTCCAGACCCGTTCCCCTCACTTGCTTGCAGACTCTACAGTGGGGATTTGGGAGCCAAACCACCCCCTGGATGGCAATAGACAGAGTGCTGATCATCCCTGGGCACTATTGCTGAGTGGTTGTTAACACAACTTGGAGGGAATGGAACGAGATACATATGAAAGGGAATGTGCTGAGGGCTGCAGTGTCTTGGGTATTAGAGGGTTTTAGGGGAAACAGTAATTCCCAGGATTATGGAATCAAATGGTCACTGCTGAGTGCTGTGGATGCATTGGAGAAAGACAAAGAAATACAGCTAGTGATTATGGCCAGGGGGCTTCCTTCCCGGCATATTTAGGGATGCACACCTGCTGCAACTAAGTAGTGGAGAAAGCTGAAGATCAGACCCAGGAATGAGCTCTGTGGAGAGTGAAGCTCCAAGGAGTTTGAACTCTCCAAAAAGTGCTATAGTTCACAACTCTGATTGGGAGGGAGTGAGCCCCTGATGCTTGAGATGAGAATACAAATCAATGCCTTTGGAAATCTTGAATTCTCAGATTCTGTGACCCCAAAGTGCTGCCCTCCTTGCTCAAGATGTATTGAACTCTGCAAAGTAACTATTTTAACGTAATTGACTTTTATAGGATACTGTATGCCACAAATGCAGAATATACATTTTCTTTAAGTACTGATGAATATTCACCCAGTTAGACAGACCATATACTCATAAACTGCTCCATAACATAAGCCTCAATAATTTAAAAGAATTGAAATAGTATAGAATATGGTCTCTGGCTGCAACAGAATTAATTTGGAAATAATAACAGAGAAATGCCTGGAAAATCCACAGATATTTGGAAATTAAGCTATACAGTGTTAAATAATGTGTGTTTCTCAAAGATGAAATCACAGAGGACTTCTTAAAATATTTTAATTAAAGGACAATGAACATGAGCCAATCAAAATTGTTGCATAACCAATGCCGCCTTAAGAGAGGAATATATAGACCTAGAGGCTTTTATTTAGAAAAGAAAATATGTCTAGATCAATTATCTTAGCTTCTACCTTAAGAATCTGGGGGGGAAAGTAGAGTCACATAAACTCTCCAACATTTCTGCTGGGGATATAAAATGGCACAACCATTTTAGAAAACAGTTTGACAATTTCTTATAAAGTTGAACATGCGTTTATTGTGTGACCCAGCAATTCTTCAGCGTATATATATATATTCAAGAAAATAAAGACCTATGTCCACACAAAAACTTGTACCGAAGTGTTCACAGCAGCTTTATCTATCCTAAGTCAAACCAGAAACAACCAAATATCAATCAACAGGTAAACAATTGAACATATCATGGTTTATCCTCATAATGAGCTACTTCCCAACAGCAAAAAGCAACACATGACTAGAACATGTAGCAACATGGAGGCTTTTAACAATGTTCACTGACTTAAAGAATAAACACACACTATTTTTAAAATGGATAACCAATAAGGACCTATGGTATAGCACAGGAAACTCAGCTCAATGCTATATGGCAGCCTGGATGGGAGGGGAGTTTGGGAGAGAATGGATACACATATGTGTATGGCTGAGTCCCTTCCCTGTTCATGTAACTATCATGGCATTGTTTGCTAATCAGCTATGCCCCAATACAAAATAAAAAGTTTTAAAAAAATGTTCTTCAGGGCAAAAGAAGCCACACACCAGACACCATTATATCATAAAGGCATAATTTATCTTAAGACATATAATGACAGTAAAAAATCAGTAGTTTCCTAGTTGGGGGTGGGGAATCCGTAATTGAAATCAAATGGTATGAGGGGACTTTCTTGCAGGAAATATTCTATTTCTTGACTGTGGTGGTGATGAGTCAAAACTGTATACTTAATACAAGCTGTATTCTTAACACATGTGCATTTAATTCTATGTAAATTAGACCTCAAAAGAGTTTATTTAACTTTTTAATGTAAGTGATAGCCAATTAGTGTTAAGTGTCCAATTACTTCTGATGCCATATGCCCAGAAATCAGCAGTCAGTCAAAGGCAGGATTTACTCTGCTCCGGAAGAAATTGCGGAGAAGGCACTGGCACCCGACTCCAGTACTCTTGCCTGGAAAATCCATGGACGGAGGAGCCTGGTGGTCTGCAGTCCATGGGGTTACAAAGAGTCAGACACAACTGAGTGACTTCACTTTCACTTTTCACTTCCATGCATTGGAGAAGGAAATGGCAACCCACTCCAGCGTTCTTGCCTGGAGAATCCCAGGGACAGGGGAGCCTGGTGGGCTGCCATCTCTGGGGTCGCACAGAGTTGGACATGACTGAAGCGACTTAGCAGCAGCAGCAGCAGGAAGTAATTGACTTACGTTATCAAGAAGATATAAGGCTGCTCATGCATGTGGGGAGAAGGCGATGGCACCCCACTTCAGTACTCTTGCCTGGAAAATCTCATGGGCGGAGGAGCCTGGTAGACTGCAGACAGTGGGGTCACGAAGAGTCGGACATGACTGAGCAACTTCACTTTCACTTTTCACTTTCATGCATTGGAGAAGGAAATGGCAACCCACTCCACTGCTCTTGCCTGGAGAATCCCAGGGGCAGGGGAGCCTGGTGGGCTGCCGTCTTTGGGTTGCACAGAGTCAGACACGATTGAAGCGATTTAGCAGCAGCAGCAGCATGCATATGGGGGCAGAGAGGAATAGATCTTGGCACCCATGTGATACACAGGGGTGTCTCTGAGATCTCTGCCCAATTTTAAGAGTGAATAGCTAAACGCTGCATTCATGTTCCCACTAAGATTGTCATAGCAGTCATGCTTGCTTCTCTCGGACCACTTACAGTGAGTCAACTTTTTCATCTTCCTTCTCTGATATCTAATTTTTCAATGGAGCTAAAAATCAGATTTTAGAACCTTGCATTGAATTAAGGGATATAGTGGTAACGTTCCTATGGTTTCAGTCTGTAGTGAGCTTTTCAATACTAAGCTTTAGGGCTGATATCCATCACTCCACAATTTTGAAATATTTTCCTGGAGAGGTTCATTAATAATGGCAAGAGCATGTAAAAAGAGAGTCCCTACATTTTTTCCTTCAATATATTCCATTAATTCATACATTTCATATACATTTGTAACTCCTTCTATAATTAGAACACTATGATGTCATCGTGAAATTTAGGAAAGCTTAAGGTCTTCAGACATCCATACCAATGTGTGTAGGGTTCACTGCCACTGAGTGACTTGGAAAAAGTCACTTCAGCTCTCCTAGATTCATTTCTCCTATCTGTAAAATAAATTATTTGGCTTAGTTTACCTCTAAGCTTTGTTCCAGCTTTAAAAATTTATTATTCTCTTCTTTGGCTAATGATCCCATTAAAGTATATAATGTGGTACATCAATAACACTAATGGAATTCTTTAAGACCATGACTGTTTCAGATTTTTTCATCATCATTCAAATCTATTTTTAGAGCAGGAGTAGCCACATCATTTGCCATTTAGGGATCTCCACCTCCAAATGAGGTACATAGGGGTGGGACAGGGTGGGAAGGGTAAATGGAGTGAGATTAAAGGTATTTTAGTTGCAATATGTTGGCGTAGTGCAGATGGGGTATTAAAACAGGCAACCTCATCCCATAAAATGATGACTCGGTGCTAAGAGTATGATGTTCTACTACTAGCAGTGTTAGTATCAGTTACAAGTTTCCTTAGGACTGCCTCATTCCAAACACATGGTCCCACTGCAAAAGAATTCCACCTGATCATTTTAATTCGTGAGCCCATTTCCATTTATTCTGTCAATTCAGTTCGGTCACTCAGTCGTGTCCAACTTTTTGTGACCCCATGAATCGCAGCACACCAGGCCTCCCTGTCCATCGCCAACTCCCGGAGTTCACTCAGACTCACGTGCATCGAGTCAGTGAAGCCATCCAGCCATCTCATCCTCTGTCGTCCCCTTCTCCTCCTGCCCCATAGCCATCATGATCAACAAAAGAGTTCGAAATGCAGTACTTGGATGCAATCTCAAAAATGACAGAAGATCTCTGTTTGTTTCCAAGGCAAACCATTCAGTATCACAGTAATCCAAGCCTATGCCCCAACCAGTAACGCTGAAGAAGCTGAATGGTTCTATGAAGACCTACAAGACCTTTTAGAACTAACACCCAAAAAAGATGTCCTTTTCATTATAGGGGACTGGAATGCAAAAGTAGGAAGTCAAGAAACACCTGGAGTAACAGGCAAATCTGGCCATGGAATACAGAATGAAGCAGGGCAAAGACTAATAGAGTTTTGCAAAGAAAAGGCACTAGTCATAACAAACACCGTCTTCCAACAACACAAGAGAAGACTCTATATATGGACGTCACCAGATGGTCAACACCGAAATCAGATTGATTATATTCTTTGCAGCCAAAGATGGAGAAGCTCTATTCAGTCAGCAAAAACAAGACTAGGAGCTGACTGTGGCTCAGATCATGAACTCCTTATTGCCAAATTCAGACTTAAATTGAAGAAAGTAGGGAAAACCACTAGACCATTCAGGTATGACCTAAATCAAATCCCTTATGATTATACAGTGGAAGTGAGAAATAGATTTAAGGGACTAGATCTGATAGATAGAGTGCCTGATGAACTATGGAATGAGGTTTGTGACATTGTACACGAGACAGAGATCAAGACCATCCCCATGGAAAAGAAATGCAAAAAAGCAAAATGGCTGTCTGGGGAGGCCTTACAAATAGCTGTGAAAAGAAGAGAAATGAAAAGCAAAGAAGGAAAGGAAAGATATAAGCATCTGAATGCAGAGTTCCAAAGAATAGCAAGAAGAGATAAGAAAGCCTTCCTCAGCGATCAATGCAAAGAAATAGAGGAAAACAACAGAATGGGAAAGACTAGAGATCTCTTCAGGAAAATTTAAGATACCAAGGGAAAATTTCATGCAAAGATGGGCTCGATAAAGGACAGAAATGGTATGGACCTAACAGAAGCAGGAGATATTAAGAAGAGGTGGCAGGAATACACAGAAGAACTGTACAAAAAAGATCTTCATGACCCAGATAATCATGATGGTGTGATCACTCACCGAGAGCCAGACATCCTGGAATGTGAAGTCAAGTGGGCCTTAGAAAGCATCACTATGAACAAAGCTAGTGGAGGTGATGGAATTCCAGTTGAGCTATTTCAAATCCCGAAAGATGATGCTGTGAAAGTGCTGCACTCAATATGCCAGCAAATTTGGAAAACTCAGCAGTGGCCACAGGACTGGAAAAGGTCAGTTTTCATTCCAATCCCAAAGAAAGGCAATGCCAAAGAATGTTCAAACCACCACACAATTTATTCTGTAGTATTTCCTAAAGAATATTATTACACTTGACCACACTGATGGTTGACATCCTTCAGCCTCTGGAATGATCATTAAGAACAGTAGTTTTATTTTTTGAGCCAAAAATCAAAGTACATGAGGGTTGTTTAGAATTCTAAACCTACCTAGTAGCTAGAAATTTAGATATAAAATATTTGAATCTCCACCACAAATTATAGATTCACATGGGCAATGGATGGAATATTTGAAATGAGAATGCTTACTATAATTCTAATGTCCCTACCAATGCCAAAACGAAAACAAAGCGACAGCAGGATTCGAACCACGTTAGAACCATAATAACAAGACTCACATTCTTTCGAAGCCTTAGCTTTGCCAGCGATCCTTCTGGGCACCTTGAATCCAACATCTCTCAGGATATTCACAACAATTCTGTGAGGTAGGTGCTTTTGTTAGCCCCATTTTATAAGTGAGAAACTGAGTCACAGAAGGCTAAAATATTATGCCCCAGATCACATTGCTAGAAATAGATACATGTTTAGTCGCTCAGTCGTGTCCAACTCTTTGCAACCCTTTGGACTGTAGCCCGCCAGGCTCTTCTGTCCATGGGATTTTTCAGGCAAGAATGCTGGAATGGGTTGTCATTTCCTTCTCCAGAGGATCTTTCCGATCTAGGCATCAAACCACTGTCTCCTGTGTCTCCTGCGTTTCAGGCAGATTCTTTACTGCCTGAGCCATCAGGGAAGCCCAAAAATAGACATAGCTGCTATTTATACCTAGGTGTATCTGACTCCCGTAGTTTAAGCTCTTTGGCACCAGGCTACAAAAAACTGTCTCATAAATAGAGTTTAAAGCTGGAGGGACCTAAGAGATCATCTAATCTAGCCCAGCTCTCTGACAGATTAACTGATGTGTCCAAACTACCAGCTAGCAACATGCGAGGACCAGATCTCCAGAATCTTCAGCAGACGTATCACAACAAATAAAAACCAAGATATACTTCATGATCAGAATGTGCCAGGGACGGAGCTGGGCATGTCTGAATTATATTGTTATCTTATTCGTCAATACTCCAGGCACTGTTTTTAATCTCTACTTTAAGAAAGAGAACACTGGGGCACAGCGCATTTACACAGAGTCCCACAGCTGATTAGCCAGATTCAAACCTGTCTCTAAAGCATATGCTCATGACTACCACCTACAAGGGCTTCCCTGGAGGCTCAGATAGTAAAGAATCCACCTGCAATGTAGGAGATTTGGGTTCAAACCCTGGGTTGGGAAGATTCCCTGGAAAAGGGAATGACTACCCACTCTAGTGGCCACCCTGGTGCAAAGGGGATGACAGAGGATGAGATGGTTGGATGGCATCACTGACTCAATGGACATGAGTTTGAGTAAACTCCGGGAGTTGGTGATAGACACAGAGGCCTGGTATGCTGCAGTCTGTGGGGTTGCAAAGAGTTGGACACAACTGAGCAACCGAACTGAACTGAACTTACCCACTCTAGTACTCTTGCCTGGAGAATTCCATGGACAGAGAACCCTTGTGGGCTACAGTTGATGGGGTCACAAAGAGTCGGATATGACTGAGCAACTAATGCTTTCACTACCTACAAACTCTGAGAAGGCCATCAGTCCATTTTGGTGATTCTAAGGGTCTTCAACATTCAAAAAACTAAGATCACAGCAGTCAATGCCACCATTTCATGGCAAATAGATGGGAAAAAAATGGAAAAAGTGACAGACTTTATTTTCTTGGGCTCCAAAATCACTGCAGACAATGACTGCAGCCTTGAAATTAAAAGATGCTTGATCCTTGGAAGGAAAGCTATAACAAAACTAGACAGCATATTAAAAAGCACAGACATCACTTTGCCAACAAAAGTTCATATTGTCAAAGCTATGGTTTTTCCAGTAGTCAGGTATGGATGTGAGAGTTTGACCATAAAGAAGGCTGAACACCAAAGAACTGATGCTTTTGAACTGTGGTGTTGGAGAAGACTGTTGAGGGTCTCTTGGACTGCAAGGAGACTATTGGACTATTGGACTAAATTATTGGACTTCAATCCTAAAGGAAATCAACCCTGAATATTCATTGGAAGGACTGACGCTGAAGCTCCAATACTTTGGCCACCTGATGTAAGGAGCTGACTCATTGGAAAAGATCGTGATGCTAGCAAAGATTGAGGGCAGAAGGAGAAGGGGGCGACAGAGGGTTAAGAGGGTTGGATGGCATCATTGACTCCATGGACATGAGTTTGAGCAAATTCTGGGAGAGGGTGAAGACTGGAGTGCTGCAGTTGTAAAGTGGGATCGCAAAGAATCAGACAGGACTGAACAGCTGAACAACAACAAAGGCTGCTCTACCCCTACGACTCTGCATACCACATCTCTCAGTTGGCTTTGGCAACAACCATTCTCTCATCACGATCTGATCTCATTTTCTTTCTGTGGTTTGTCACTGACCTCAGACTGTCCTCTGAGCCAGTTCCTGAGTGACTGTCCAGGATCTCTTTTCCACTTAAGAAACTTTTAAAACAGCCTTGACGTAAATGCAAGAAAGAGTGTAATGATCATCCCCCAATTTCCCAACATGTTTTAATCTTAGGAAATATTTCCTGAATGAGAATTACGTTAAAGATATGAATACTTTTATCACTCAATACTTATTGCCAAATTGTCTCAAAAAAGCATTGTGCAAAAACATAGTCAATAACAAGGTATGAGAATATCATATCATTAGCATTGGGTATTTCCGTTAAGCTCTTTCTATTAGCAACTTAAAAACAAACAGAAAAACTTTATTATTGTTTGCATTTCTTTAGTTATAAGTGAGGCTGATCATTTTTCTCTTTTAAAGCAGTTATAGTCTTCCTTCCTTTGTAAGTTATCTATTAATATGCTTTTCTCATATTATTGCCTGCTTCATATACATTTCAAAATTTATCACTAAACTTGGCATATATTAAGGCTTCAACCTTTATTTGCTGATCTGTTGCCAGATTTTCTATGCATTCCATACATTTTTATCAGGAATACTCTTCATGATTATATAAAAATATAAATAAGAAAACCTTTTGGGGTTTACAAATTGTCAAGATATCTAAAGCTTATATTATTTTTTCCTTTTTAATTTTGTTACATTCAGAAAATACTATAAAATTCTATCTTGAAAATGCTCTATACTTTATAAAAATATAGTCTTGCTATTGGGAGTACAATGTTTAATATGCCTTTTAACCTTACTTTGCAAATTATTCAACTTCTACATTTCCTTATTTTATCTTCCAGGATGACTTTTATAATCAAAATATCCCATTTCTATAATGTTTATGTCATTTTTTCTCCTTATATTTCAAACAATTTATAAGGCATAAATTTGCTGCTATATTGTTTAAAGATAGTTTCAGTGTTATTGTTCTTCATATTTATTTACTACTTATTCTAATTTTACAAATATAAAATAATTCTCTTTTTAAGTTATTTTGTTTATTTCTATTTGATGCTACTTATATTAATTTCATACTTTTATTACTTAAAGTTCAGTGATATATTGCACACTGTTAATGTTAATATTTCAGTATCATTTTCATTTCTTTGCTTTTTCCTTTAACCTAAAATAAATCACTGCAGATGGTGACTGCAGCCATGAAATTAAAAGACCCTTACTGATAAATAAAGAGAAAGAGTCTAGCATTTCTGAGTACAATGGCACCCCACTCCAGTACTTTTGCCTGGAAAATCCCATGGATGGAGGCTGCAGTCCATGGGGTCGCTAAGAGTCAGACACGACTGAGCGACTTTGCTTTCACTTTTCACTTTCATGCATTGGAGAAGGAAATGGCAACCCACTCTAGTGTTCTTGCCTGGAGAATCCCAGGGACGGGGGAGCCTGGTGGCTGCCGTCTATGGGGTCGCACAGAGTTGGACACGACTGAAGTGACTTAGCATAGCATGGCATAGCATACAGAGTATACACATGGTAAACACACAGTTAATGTGGCTAAGTGTTTTTCAAGTACTTCAGCTAATAAATGAAGAAGGAACTATCGAATATTACCATTCTGCAATTCTTACCGAAATCATTGATCTGGGAAAACAATTAGTCTCTGTTCAAGCAGACAGGTTTCCTTGGTGGCTCAGATGGTAAAGAATTTGCCCGTAATGCAGGAGACCCGGGTTTGACCCCTGGGTTGGGAAGATCCCCTGGAGAAGGGAATGGTAACCCACTCCAGTATTCTTGCCTGGAGAACTCCATGGACAAGAGTTCTGGTAGGCTCCAGTTCATGGGGTTGCAAAGAGTTGGACACAATTGAGCAACTTTCACTTTCGAACTTTTCTGCTCATTCAGTAAAAAGCTGATGAGGGGAATATAGCTAATATTTTATAATAAGTACTAATGGAGTTTAACCTATAAAAATTTTGAATCACTATTTTGTCCACCTGACTATGGTGTGCTGTGTTTAGTCACTGAGTCATATCTGACTCTTGGCAACCCCATGGACCATAGCCCGCCAGGCTCCTCTATCTATAGGATTTCCCAGGCAAGAGTATTAGAGTGGGTTGCCATTTCCTCCTCCAGGGGAATCTTCCCGACCCAGGGATTGAACCCAAGTATCCTGCATTGCAGGGAGATTATTTTATCATTTAAGCCACCAGGGAAGCTCAGTAGAAACATTAGATACATGATTTTTAAGCATCTGAAATGTGGCTTTTTTTTTATACTATAAATAAATTCAAAATATACATGGGATTTTGAAGACAGTATGAAAAATAAAATATTTCAGTAATAAAATTTGGATATATGTTGAAGTGATATTTTGGATGAATTGACTTAAGTGAAGTATATAAAAATTATTTTGACTTGCTGCTGATGGGAATGTCAAATGGTGCAGCTACTTTGGAAACAGTCTATGTGTTTCTTAAAAAGTTAAACAAACACCCACCACACGATGCAGTCATTCCACTCCTAGAAATGTACCCAAGGGAAAGGAAAGTGTGTGTCTAGAAAAGACTTGTACACAAAAGTTCACAGCAGCTATATTTGAAATAGCTAAAACAATGTTCTACATTTTTGTTTTCTTTAATTTTTGGCTGTGCTGGGTTTTCGTTGCGGCTTGCGGGTTTTCTCTAGTTGCAGCTAGTGGAGGCCCCTCTTCCATTTCGGTGCGTGGGCTTCTCGTGGCAGGGGCTTCTCCTGTGGTGGCGTGTGGACTCCAGGCACACAGGTTTCAGTCGGCACAACACGTGGACTCTGTAGTTGTGGCACATGGGCTTAGTTGCTCCAAAGCATGTGGGATTTTTCCAGACCAGGGGTCAAACCCATGTCCCCTGTATTGGTCAGCAGATTCTTAACCACTGAACCACCAAGGGTGTCCACAAATAGCTAAAAATTTGAAACAACTCAAATGTTCATCAGTAAGTTAATGGATAAACAAGTTGCTATATATCAGTATATTCATACAATGGACTAATAACCAAGAAAATGGAACAAATTGTTGATAAATGCATCAACACACATGATCCTCAAAATAAGTATAAGTGAAAAAAGATAGATAAAAATGAATACATATTATATGACTTGATTTATATATAAAATCCTGAAAAATGCAAGCTAATCTACAGAGACAGAAAACAGCTCAATCATTGCCTGTGAATATGGAAACCTGGATGAAAGAAATTACCGAGTGATATGAGAAAGTTTTACTGTGCTGTGCTTAGTGGCTCAGTCATGTCCTCCAGGCTCCTCTGTCCCTGGGGATTCTCCAGTCAAGAATACTGGAGTGGGTTACCATGCCCTCCTCCAGTTGATCTTCCCACCCCAGGGATCAAATCCAGATCTCCCACATTCCAGGTGGATTCTTTACATCTGAGCCACCATGGAAGCCCAAGAATACTGGAGTGGGTAGCCTATCCCTTCTCCAGGGGATCTTTCCATGAGAAAGCTTTGGGCAATGACAAACATGTTGACTATCTTAATCATGGTGATGGTTTCAAACTGTACACTTTACGTAGAGTTTGCTGCTGCTCAGAGTTTGCTAGAGTTTGCTGTGTCAGACTCTTTTCAATCCCATGGACTGTACACTGCTAGGCTCTTCTGTTCATGAAGTTTTCCAGGCAACAGTGTTGGAGTGGGTTGCCATTTCCTTCTGCGGGGGACCTTCCTGACCTAGGGATCAAACCTGCATCTCCTGTGTCTCCTGCGTTGGCAGATGAATTCTTTACCTTTGAGCTATCTGAGAAGCCCTAAGTAGAATTTATTATATGTCAGTTATCCTGAATAAGAGCTTCCCTGATGGCTCGGTGGGTAAAGAATTCACCTGCAATGCAGGAGACATAGGAGACACTGGTTCGATCCCTGGGTCAGAAAGATCCCCTGGAGGAGGAAATGACAGCACACTCCAGTATCCTAGCCTGAAAAATCACATGGAAAGAGTAGCCTGGCAGGCTACAGTCCAAAAGGTCCCAAAGAGTCAGACACGACTGAGCACAAGTGCAAGAATATCCTGAATAATGTTATAAAATTAATTTAATCTGTTTCTTTTTATTGTTTCAGGCGACCATTTGAAATTTTCAAATTACATATGTGACTCACATCCCCTTTCTGTTGGATAGTGCTGCTCTAGATCTAACCACCATTTTGCAGGAAATATGAGGAACAAGGAAACATGTCAAGCAACACAACTGAGCTTCAGTCAGCACAATCCAGAATGTGGAAACTGTAGGACAAATGACCAGGTTTCCTCTGTATCTACAGGACAAGAAAATCTACAGATATAAAGAAACATGAAGATTAGCAAGGAAACGCAACCTAAGACTTTTTTAGACCCTGATTTGAACACTTAAACCAGATAGGAAATGTGGTCCCTGACTAGTTATTTTTATGCCCTTAAGAAATCACTGTTCATTTTGCCAAATGTGCTGGTGCCTGAGGCTTCTCTGACCTCAGCCCACCAGGGACGACTGCTCCCCACAACTTCCACAAGTGAGCACTTTCAACTTCAGCATCATAGGTGTCTGATTCTTCATCCTCCAGAGATGCACAAAGGCTGCTCAGTGAGTGCTGGGGGAAGGAAACACCGTCAGCCACAACCATCGAGCTCAAATAAACTCTAGGAGTCACGGGGAGATTACCAGAGATTGGGCTAGTATTATGCTGAGATTTAAAAACAACTTCCTGGTCACATCCCACTTTCTTTTTCTTCTTCTCTTCCTCCTCTTTCTTTTTCTGAACTCTCCAAGTACGGATCTTGTTCTCTTTCACTGCAACCATTTTCCATTATTCCTCCCATAATTCCTTCCTTGGCTCTTGTATCATAAAACTTTGGTATCCAATGTTTTTTCCATCTTAGAAAAAAATGAGCCCATACATTTTTTTCTAAGCAAGCCTTCCTCCCCTCCCTTACCAGTAACATAAGAAATACAAACAGACATTAAAATTTTTAATGGAGAAAGACATGAGGTTACAAGAAGCAAATATGAAACACTGAACTATCCCTCATCTTTTTGTAAAAAGTGAATAAGCCTGCATTTATTCCTTTATTGATATAGGTTCACTGCTTCTCCAAGTATGGTCTGAGAACAGACAAGTCCAGAAATTGAAAGCAAGTACTTAGGTAGTCATGGAGCATGTTGGCTGAGTAATTTTACATTCTTTAAGTCTAATATTAATAGCAAAAAAATGAAATTAGTATTTTATATGCTTTATTTTTAAATTTTATTTTTCTAGTAATTCACTTTACTTATACTGGTCCATGAAGGACTGGAAAATTTTTAAATAGTTTTGTTTATCATAGTTTGAAAAACGCCATTCCAAAAAATAGCAAATATTTTTAACTCTAGTGGACAGTATTTGTCAAAATTGGACCGGTAGACCTGTTCCTGAAACAGGTAATTGTTTAAATTGTTAGGCAACACCCCTCCCCACCCCCAGGGCTTACTGAGAATGAAATTTGAGAATCTGTACTTTTAACAAGATTCCCAGGCAATCCTTATGCATAGTGACATGTAAACCCCGATGTTCAAGAGCAGCGCTGTTCAATGGGACTTTCTGCAGTGATGGAAACATTTTATATCTACACCATCCAGTAGAGAGACCATCGGTGGATATTAGACACTTGGAATGTGGCTAGTGTGACAGAGGAGCTGAACTTGACATTTTTGTGAACTTTAATCATTTGAATTTAAATGACTCCATGTGCCCAGCACAGTCCTGGAGCCCTCGCTCTTTCTAGTAACTACAGATTCTAGGGGAGCGGGGGCCTGAGAACTGGAGAAGCTCCTGGGCCAGGGCCTGGGAGGTCCTCGTGGTTGGAGGTGACCCTTGTCTGGGCACCATTCATCAGGCCAGCTGAAGCCAATGTTTCTCCTCACGTGAAAAACCGCTCCTTAGGTGATTCTCCAAGAGTAATTTCCCAGAGTTTTTGATCTTGGAGCTGAAGTGAACATTGTTGGATTCATAGTGAGACACACATTCTAAATGCTTTCCTGTGGGCTCACCTTGTCCGCAGTACAGTTCGGAGTTTTTGTTAGTTGCTGACTCACATGGAAACCAGGAGATAAATGATAACTTGAAGTATGTACTGAATTTGTCTGAATTTGAAGTGATTGGCTTAGGTGGCCAACTCTCCAACTTGTTTAGGATGGGTGGGGAGCGGCAACTTGGCTTGGATCACCAATGTGCATGTGACTCCAACCCAGAAAAGATCTTCACGGGTGGATGTCAGCATGTGTCAATTATTTCTGTAGTTATGGAGCCATAGGACAATACGAGGGCTTCCCAGGTGGCACTGAGGTAAAGAACCCGCCTGCCGATGCAGGTAGACCTAACAGACACAGGATCAATCCCTGAGTCAGGAAGCTCCCTGGAGGAGAGCATGGCAACGCACTCCAGTATTCTTGCCTGGAGAATCCCATGGACAGAGGAGCCTAGCGGATTACAGTCCATAGGGTAACAAAGAGTCGGACATGACTGAAGCAACTTAACATGCACGCACGGGATGATACAACTCCAAGTACAGTGACAGAGAACCTGAGGTATAAAAAGACTGTATTTCCAAGCACTGAAACTTAAATGTGAAACGGATGAATGTGAAAATAACAGCCCTTACTCATTGCAGGCTGCAAAGATTAATATATATTTATAATATCACATATACAATATAAAATTATATATACATAAGTCTATATACATATATATTTCAAGCTATTCCCATACTGAAAAATTAACCTTCTGATATGCAAGAAATTATTCATTATTCATGGTTTTTGTTCTATCCCAGTGGTTTTCAAGGTGAAAAAGGAAGAGGCATGGAACTGATTCCCAGAGTGGTCTATTATGGAGAAATTCTTTTCCTGATGAAAAGGGAAAGAATGTGAGAATTAATATATTAAGGAAAAGTTTTTAAAGTAATGCTAGTAATACTAGAAATAGTATTGTTGAAGTTTCTGAAAGCTTTCACATCTAACCTTCTTATACTAACCTTTCTTTCTTCACCCTGAGATTGCTTTTACTTCTGCAAAAAGAATTTGAGGAGGCAGAAAAGAAGTGAGAAGGTCAAGGCAGAAAGGAACTTCTGGAACATTTTATTTGATGTCATTTATGCACATCGCCTCATTGAATTGTCCTGACAACCCTTCGAGGTAGGTATTCCTAGCCCTGGTAGTGATTTAAATTTAATCGATATTACTATTTCAGCCAAAGAAATCCCTTGTAGACCAGACAGACACACTCAAAAGACGAGTGCGCAACTTTTTAAGGTGTGAGTGCAGAAATGCACATCGATATACTGCTTTCTTCACTGAAGTTTTCGTTTTTTTTAATGTAGATCATTTTTTTAGTCTTTAGTAAATTTGTTATAATATTGTTTCTGTTTTGTATCTTGGGACTCCGAGGCATTCGGGATCTTAGCGTCCCCATCAAGGATCACACCCTCACCCCCTTGCACTGGAAGGTGAAGTCTTAACCACTGGACCACTAGGGAAGTCCCTCAAGTCTTACTATGAAAAAAAGGTCCTATGAACTGAACGGTGTGCTGAGAGATGTGATCTATTTACAATCTCCTTACCTCACCCAGAATTGAACAAGCGGTTCCCAGAAGAGCAGGCTTTGCTGCAGTGACACTCTGAGGAGCACACTGAAGAAGCAGGATGCTATGAATCAGAGCACAGCTTCTGGCATTAAGGTCCCTATATGTGTATGTGTATAATATGTATGTGTGTATATACATATTATATGTATGTATAGGCTTCCTAGGTGGCTCAGGGGTAAAGAATCCCCCTGCCAAGCAGGAGAGAGAAAAGTGAATGTGTTAGTTGCTCAGTCACGTCCAACTCTTTGAGACCCCATGGTCTGTCCATGGGATTCTGCAATGCCTGGAGAATCCCATGGACAGAGGAGCCTGGCAGGCTACATACAGTCCATGCGGTTGCAAAGAGTTGGACATGACTGAGCACGCAAAAAAAGGTGGGGGGTGGGGTGAAGAACAGATGGAGCTTGCCGACCTCAACATTCCTAAATTGCACATAATTATTTAGAAAAGTGAATTCCCCATCCAAGGTTAAAAAAAAAAAAAAAAAGCCAAGTAAGAAAAAAAGATATAAGGCCTTGCCTGGGCCAAATGTCCCATCAGTGTTACAAGACTTGGCTGACACGTGACACAGGGCTATCATAGTGATGAGCAACCCGGTGAGGAGGACTCACTGTATTTCACACACTGTGTTCTAGCTGGAGGTGACATTGTTATATGCATGATTTTTGCAAAAAAATGCTACATTGAAATGTCAAATTTCCATCCTATTTCTGCTTTTTTGAAATCTTTTTTTTTTAATCTCTATTTCTGCTTTTTCTAAATCTCTGTTTCACACCACAAGCCTTGAGTTTATTTTAACCAAAATAGAAGCAAACAACTTGAAAAACAAGCTCTCAATATTTTTCACATCTTTTATTTTGTCGTCAAAAAAGGTCAGTGTTTTACATATTCCATTCTTTCTCTTCAGACACTGGTAATGCGGCTCCAACATTCCATTTCTAGAATTAGCTGCAATTTACATGTGATCTGTCTTGCTTGAAATGCAGGCTGGCTGTGTACTTTTCTTTGATTCAAATAACAGCAATTTGTTTCCCTTAAAAAGCATATTTCTCTTTTTCAATGTTTTCTTTCATTACACTGGACAAAATACTGGTTAAGGGGAATGTTTCAAAGTGTGGTTTGAGGACACTCTGTCCAGGCTGATGTCTTCGCAAATAGACTCTGCTTTCTCTGAGGAGGTCCCCTGTGTGGTTTTGCATCCCGAGTTCCCAGAAGAAAGCAGTGGGGCTCAGAGAGTCACAAAGGTAAGATGCTCATACTGACATGTGAAAAAGGGATCACTAAGACCTCCAAATGAAGTCTTGGTGATGCTTCTTTAAGGGACATCCTGACAGGTTTCTGGCAAACATTTGCAAGCTTTTGTTGTCACCTCAACTACATTCCCACAATTCCATGTCACCAGGTACTCTGCGTCACCCCTCCTGTTGTGCCCAAAATAAAAGGGTTCACGTTCCCCTTGATTCACTGGAAAACTGGAAGGGGTAGAATACAGGAAGAGAATTTAGAGAATGCATCTTCCTCATTCTGAATACAAATATTTGGGGAGATACGTCTTCAACCAACTCAAACAAGGATCTGAGGCTTCCTGGAGGGTTAAACAAGTGTTGGGGTGACAGAGATCCTGGGCCAATGGCCTTGGGGTGGACTTAACCCTCAGATCTCAATGGCCTCATCAATAAAAATGAGAGGAGAGAATGAAATTGCTTCCCAATATTTCTCTCCAAAGGTCATTTTTATTTGCCTGTCTCCAGAGGAATATTTATTTGAAAAATATTCTTGCACCAAAACAACTGCCTATAAAATAGCAGCTCTATTGTCCTTTCATATCTTTATTCAAATACTTATATACAACCCAGTTGGCCTTCCAAATCCACAGGTTCCACATTGGCAGGTTGGTTGGATCCATGGATGCGAAACTGTCAGATACAGAGGGCCAACTGTACCACGTCATCTTGCTCTCTAAGGGACTCTAACATCCTCCAATTTTGTTATCCACACACGGTCCTGGAACCAGTCCCCTGAGGATACCTTAGGACAGACAGTTGTAACTGCTCACTGGGGCTTGCAATCAGCAAACATGAGCAAGGTTAGCCAAGCAAACTGATAAATGCTTGTCCAAAGCAAATAAGCTTATTTCAGTTGGCCTGCATGATCTTATCATAAAAAATGACATGGTTTCTATGTTCTCAGAAAAAAAGTGAAATCAGCTTAGGAACTCCTTTCACTATGCAGGCAGACTCTGAAGCTGGGAGACTTTGGGACAGCAGATTCTCATGTTTTACCACCAATGATGACTACTGCAGTTCTGTGATTCCTCTATTCTTGCCAAATTGGGCAAGATAAACAAATGGAGAATTTGTTTCATGCTACAGTAGAGAGAAATCTATGAAACCATTCTTTTCTTCTAATGATCCGGAAGGATAATCTTTATTAGGGATTGGCACCCAATCATGTTTTTGTAGAACGTTCAATGTTAAAAGTACTAACTTGACTCAGAGTTTTAATAAGTTTTGTTGTATCTATTTTCTTTTACATACTAAAGGACAGCCCAGAGAGAAACATTAGCTTCCAGATACCCCTTGGGCTTATCCTTGGCTAATCCTTGCTAAACCAATCACATAAAACAAATCATCAAAAATAAGATGTCAAGAAAAATAGTGTGTTCCTGCAAGATACAAGGCTGAGTTCCATTCAACTCAAGTTTTAGAATGTAACTCTTTTACCTGCTGGAAGCTGATTGTGTGTGCTAAGTCACTTCAGTTGTGCCCAACTCTGTTACACTACGAACTGTAGCCCACCGGGCTCCTCTGTCCATAGGATTCAACAAGCGAGAATACTGGAGCGGGTTGCCATTTCTTTCTCCAGCAGATCTTGCCAACCCAGGGATTGAATCTGTGTCTCTTATGTCTCTTTCATCTCCTGCGATGGCGGTTCTTTACCACTAGAGCCACCTGGGAAGCCCCGAATCTGATTAACCAAGACAAAATCTTCCCGTGCTCCTTGGCCCACCCTATCTGTCCTCAAAACCTCAACAATTAAGATGAAATCCAAACTTGATCTGTCAATCAAATCTCTACAGTCTAACTTCAGTCCATATCTTCAATCATACCTCCTCTGCTCGGTTCAACTGAACAAACATTCTCAAGTACCTTCTATTTGCCAAACGCCATGATGGAAAACAGAGATACAAAGATAAATTAAAACACAATCCTACCCACCCACAAGATGCTCACAGCCTCTTATCTGAAGAGAGAGGCTATTGACAGAGATTTAACAGAAAACACAGGAGTGCCTGCCTTGGTGAAATATAGTGAGAATGAAATGATACCACATACATAAAAGGTTTAGCATGGTTTATAAAAGATTTAGCTAGGCATAGAGTGATGGCTGGCTAAAATGGTGTAATCAGATGTGGCAGGTCTCTTTTGGGTGGCTTAGGCTTCCCCAGTCTCCTCTTCTGCTCACACACTCACATAGACACACACACACACACACACACACACACACACCATCATAAGGTCAACAGCCTATTGTCCCATCTTCCAGACAGATCCAACCACTTTGTATGTTGGCAAATAATTTAGATTTTACTGAAGATTTCACAAAGAGATAGGGAAGGGACTTTTAAAACAAAATATAATAAAATTCTTCATTAGACACTCCCCTGCTTCCTCTTGAAAATTTCCTCTCCAAGTCTTGCCAATGCATCTCTCTACTCACTCCCTTTGCAGTCACCTGAGATAAAATCCACCTTATTGCTCTGAGCTCCAGCTTCCCAACTAAGGAAGAAAAAAGATCCTGAGAGCTGATAGTTTAGGGGCTTCTCCCTTTAGAAACCATTTGAACTTTGCTATTGTTCTTGGGGGTAGTAGTGGTGGAGAGGCTTCGTTCCCTTATCAAATTTTTCACCCAACCAAAAAGCAGATATCTTATAGGGAAGGGAGACTTGTATTGCCCTTCTAAGGAAATAAGATTTTCTCCACACTTTAGGAGTGAAAAACAATAACCACCAAATTTGCTTGAATCTGAAAGTCTCACCAGACAATCTCTAATGAAATGGCAACCAAGCTCTGAGGGCCCAAAAAGTGTCAGGTGAAAGGGAATTCCCCTTCCTAGACTGCCAGCCTTAAATTTTTCCTTGAATATTGCTCCTAGGAGCGAGAGCCCAGTCTTGCCACCTTACCCAGAGGTCCTCTCTCTGAGCCGTCCTGACCCCTCAGGCAATTCTTGGAAGCATCCGGCTTTCCCCAGACTTCATTCCATGGTTTGTGGTGCCGCCGAGCAGAGTTGCTTAGAGCAGAAGAGAGGCTGGTGTTCCTGGAGGTACCTTGTCATTTTCTCCTGCAGCCACTTACTCCGCTTTCTCTTTCCTTCCATCTTGTAGAACCAGGAAGGTACACCTGCAGCTAGCTGAAACCCAGCAGCACCCTCCTCTGCCAAGTACACCTATCTCCATGAGTCTAGCCATGAAGCTCTTGGATCCTTTCACAACATCCTCAGCAGAGAAAGGGTTAAACCACGTGAATACCACACCAAGTGTTAAGGCTTTGCTTCATGCTCTTGCATTGAGTATAATTGCATTTGTTCTTAGAGTTTTGCTGTGAACAGTATGTAGCAGTAAAATAACTAATAACGTGTCATTTTGCAACATTTGCCTAGATTTGGCCATTGGTATATTCAGAATAGGAAAGGTCACTTCGTTGTGATTTAGAATAAATCTCTCTCCAAAATGGACCTCTCATCGTTTGGATTCCAACTGTTTAGATTTGGGGGAAAGTAGAAGGGAGCAATCCAGATGGGCTACTGGCCCTAGTCCCAAAGAAGGCAAAAATATTCGACCACAGGAACAAATGTGCGTGCGTGCTAAGTCACTTCAGTCTTGTCCAAGTCTTTGTGACCCTATGGACTGTAGCTCACCAGGCTCCTCTGTCCGTGGGCTTCTCCAGGCAAGAATACTGGAGTGGGTTGCCATTTCCTCCTCCAGGGGATCTTCCTGACCCAGGGATGGAACCCATCTCCTGTGGCTCCTGCATTGCAGGCGGATTCTTTATCACCGAAGTACCAGGGAAGTAAGTTAGTCTCACTTAAAAGCCTCATAAAGACAGAATGTGGTCACCATTATCCTTGGGAGCTTTTGAAAACACAGTCATCCTAAGGAAAGAGCTGGTTTTGTCCTAAAGGACATGGATTCATGTTCTAGCACCTAGAACCTCTCAGGGCTTCTGCCGTGTCATCATCTCCTGGGAAATTCAGCTAAAACCCAAACAGTGATGAGCGGTTCTCCCACGTGTCTGGCAGCTTGGAGCTCTCTGTCTGTCCACACAGATGCTTCGCTTGGCACCCAAGCAGAGCTGGGTCCATTTCTCTCATACTATCAAGATGTTCCTTGTTTCTGATAGTGACTGTTGATAATAACATTTACACAAACAAGCCTTTCATTGAGCCAAGAGATCTCTAATGCTTTAGAACCTGTGTGCCACAAATTCAGGGCCAGAGTGGAGCATCCAGAGGGCTCCTCAAGAGGAGCCAACAGATATCTCATAGAGAGAACAGAGCAGAAAGGAACACTTTGTGTCCACAAGACAATGTGAGTGGACCGGCTCCAGTTGGAAAAGCCCCAAGGAACACTGTAGGGATACGCACAAGCTAAAACTGCAATGCTCCAAGACAACACTCCTGGTAAAGAAGCTGCGGTGGCTTTGGGCTGCCACTCTTCCTCTCCACCTGCTCTTGAAATTTGCATTCTGACCATCTCTGGGAAGACGGACTCCACTTTACTGAACCTAGCTGGATGGAACACTTACTCCAGGTGCCTTGCCCTCTCCAGCCAGGGAGAGAGCAGGGGACCCCATACAGGTCAGAGGCCCAGTCCCTTCCTAACTAGAATCATATAAGGGGGATGAAGACACTTTTGCTGGTTGCAACTCATTACTTCCAGCAGCAAAGTCTAACAAAACCCAAATAGTTCCTGCTACCAAGACTCTTCACTGTTGACTGTTTTTTCTTCTCTTTTTTCCTTTGTCTGGTTGCTGTTTGTTCATGTGCTTTGGTTTGTGCCATTTTGTTGTTTAATCTTGTGATCTCTTTAAAACTTTTCTGTTTTTTAATTATTTATCTCTCCCCTGGCTTAGCTAGACTGCGTTTGCACCAAACATCTCTAACTGATATCATTACATGCTTTCAGAAACACTCGAGAGATATTTTATTCTTACTTACTTGGGAATGTATTGATGTAATACAGTGTGCAGTTAGAAGCTGGGATGAACATGCAGTTGGTGGAGGGAGCAGTTTCAGAAGTGTAAGGTCACCCGTGTTAGGTGACTATGTGCAGGAAATGGTGCCTAATGTCACCAGACCTGCAGCTGGTTGACCACTGCAGAGAAACCTCCTTGGGCTTCACTCCCCTTTAAACACATGCTAATCAAAAGAAAAATCAGACAGTAAAACTGAACTTCACAATTTACTTGGAGTACACGTGACTTTCAACCCCGGGCTTGAACTACATGGCTTAAGACCTTGGAGATAAGAGAAGCGGTGATTCAATGCACTGACTTCCACTGATGCTGGATATTCCCCCATTGGCCTGTTCCAACCACACTGATGGCTTGTAATGGCTCTCCTCAGCCACTCTGAACCAGAACATTTTAAACAGCAGATTGTCTGGCTGATAGAAGTAGAAAGCTGACCAATTCTAGGTGTATGTACAGTAAACAGGGCTTCCCTGGTGGCTCAGCTGGTAAAGAACCCATCTGCAATGCAGGAGACCTGGGTTCAATCCCTGGGTTGGGAAGATCCCCTGGAGAAGGCAAAGGCTACCCACTCCAGTATTCTGGCCTGGAGAATTCCATGGACTGTATAGTCCATGGCGTTGCAGAGTCAGACATGACTGAGCAACTTTCATACAGTAAACTAACCCCATAAAACAAGGAACACTGGTGTTACCAACTTCTAATATCACTATCAGCAAATGCTCCCTGTTTCAAATGAGGAATTTTGATTCTTCATTAAAGGAAATGTGTAGAGGTAGAATCAAAGCTTTGCTTCATTGAAAATGAGCATCTTCATCCCTGTCTTATAACTGAAAAGTCTTTCCTATCAGTTGCTTAGAGTAAATACGATCTCTAGTCCAAAATTTTTAGTTCCTTCTGGGTATGGAAATTCACCCTGGTCTACATTTGTTTCTTACTTATCATAATTCAATGCATCGTAGTTGATGGATAAGACCAATTGAAAGCTGATATGGGTAGTGTATTAGTTTGTTAGGAAAGCCGTAACAAAATATCACAAACTGAGTGGCTTAAAGCACAGGAATTTATTTTCTCACAGTTAGGAGTCCAAGACCAAAATGTTGGCAGGTTTGAGTCCTTCTGAGACCTTTCTTCTTGGCTCGAAAAAAGATTTCTTGTGTGTCCTCGTATGGTCTTTTTCTCTCTGTGCTCACAGATCTCTGCTGTCTGTGTTCTAATCCCCTCTTCTTATAAGGACACTAGTCAGATTGGATCAGATTGGATCTCTGCTGTCTGTGTTCTAATCCCCTCTTCTTATAAGGACACTAGTCAGATTGGATCAGGGCTAACACTCATTTCAACTTAAATAACTCTTCGAAGCCTCTGCCTCCAAATACAGTCCTTTTCTGAGCTACTGAAGGTCGGAATTTCAACATATGAATTTGGGGGACGTGCATGCGTGTGTGCTGTCGCTTCAGTTGTGTCCAACTCTGTGAGACCCTGTGGATGATAGTCTGCCAGGCTCCTCTGTCCATAGGATTCTCCAGGCAAGAATACTAGATGGATTGCCCTGCCCTCCTCCAGGGGATCTTCCCAACCCACGGATCAAACGCACATCTCTTACGTCTCCTGCAGGAGAGTTGGCAGGAGAGTTCTTGACCACTAGCGCCACCTGGGAAGCCCTGGGGGTCGGGGGGTTATAACACTTAAACCCATAACAACATATGAAACATTAAAAGAATTCAGTATCATGAAGTAAAGTCTAGGACCCTGCAATTCAAACTTTTGTCTAAATAAAAAAGTTTGAACTATCATTCAAGGATCAATCACATTAATATATTGTTCAGTTGTAATAAACATGTAAATGGTCCACATGAAAAATTCTGTAGATCTTGTCATCCATCACTGACAAACTCCTTGGGTTACTCTAAAGTCCAAAGAAACTTTAGTCGTTATGAAAATCAAATGAAATTAAAGCCAATTTTTTAAGTGAGCCTAGAGTTCTGCATATAAAAACTCCTCTCTGCCTTAGATTACACATTTAAACTATTAAACTATATCCTTTAAAGGCATTTATGAGCTATTTGGTCCTTATAACTTTATTTTTAATATTCTGAAAGGCAGAGGGGAAAGGTATTTTGAATTAGTTTCCGTTTGAATGGAGTTTCTTCTGTTTAGCTTATGCAAAATAATAACCTGATAATTTTTAACAGCCATCTGTGGCTCTTCATAGCGATTCTTTATTAAAGAATTTATATAACAGGATTTTGTGATTATATTCAGTTACTGATCAGCCCTCTACCCCCGATTTTGTCTTCTAAAATCAGGCCTAATTCAGTGCCTGAAGAAATACCTGAACTAAGAAAAACAAATAAACAAAATTTTACTCATCCTAATAAAAGAAAAAAGAAATAGAAAATATACATCCTTTGATTTAGCAAAATTGAGAAGACAATCAGAGATGATGTTCCAGTACATGGCAACCAAAAATGGAGACCAAGCAGGTTCAGGGAGAGAAATTTTCAAGCTAATCTGGCCTGCCTAGGATTGTAATTTACCCAATTCACGTGAAAATTACAGTGACAGAGAAGTCAATATTAATCATCAGAAATAAGGAACCCACATTATCTATTCACTTTATTACATTTTTGCAAGGGTTATAGTATATCAACTTTGGAAGTAGCATTCTACACATTTAACTTTTAGTTGCTGTTACCAGAGACATCCACATATATTCACTATATTAATAAATACCCACCCACAAGGAAACTGGAGTTCTGACAGATGCATACATCTTGGGCAGTGTCTCTCAACTGCAGTGGTAAAGAAAGAAGTCACTCAGGTTATATGTCATTAGGGGACAGTTTGGTGACAAATTTCCAAATTTCTACAAGCAAAAGCACAGAGGAAGAGCTACAGATTGACAAGCAAGTGTAATTGTGAGGGTTTATACATCATTTGGGTTTTGTCACTTCCCCTTCTGGTAAGTTAGAACAGTCCTCAGAAGGTAAACCAGGGATAAGGGTGGGATGGTGTTATTATTTGTGCTCCTGGCCTTCTGCATCCATCTACTCTAACCAAACTAAGATAATTCTCACTGCTGTTTCCTCTGTCCTCCTTGTACACCTCCCTATGTGGTCCATACATGTGATTGACCCAGGGATTAAACCCAGCTCTCCTGTATTACAGGCAGATTCTTTACCAACGGAGCCACCAGGGAAGCCCAATGTTAGAAAGGGCTGGATCAAATATGTCCAAGACATCTTTTGAGTAGTTTTGACTTCTTAGCTAGAATTACCAGGGATACAGTAATGTGCTTTTCTATGTTTTTAATTTGATTTGGCTGCTGTGAGGTTTATTTGATTTTATTGAACTTTTTATTTTGTTCTGGGGTAAAACTGATCAGGGCTTCCTGAGTGGCTCAGACAGTAAAGAATCCACCTGCAGTGCCGGAGACCCAGATCTTAGAGACTTTGATCTCTAAGATGGGAAGGTCCCCTGGAGGAGAGAATGGCTATCCACTCCAGTGTACTTGCCTGGAGAATTCCATGGACAGAGGACCCTGGCAGGCTACAGTCCAGGGGGTCACACAGAGCTGGACACGACCGAGCAACTAACACACAGAGCCAGTTAACAATGCTGTAACAGTTTCAGATGAACTGCTGTGAGATTTATGATGTGTCTTTTCCCAGATATAGAAAGTATCATGTTTTAATGTTGACATTTCTGTGGCACTAACAAGTCCTCTCGGAAGTTTTGGAGAATGGTGGTGAAGAGAGACAAATACCAAGTCATTCCTCTTTCTTATGTCTTACACTTTAACAGGACAAAGTAAGAGTTATTGCTATGGGGATAGTCTCTTTTCTTCATTGCATCATTGCGTATCTGGTACCTCTATCTGATTCTTCTCAGTTCAGTTCAGTTCAGTTGCTCAGTCGTGTCCGACTCTTTGTGACCCCATGAATCACAGCACGCCAGGCCTCCTTGTCCATCACCAACTCCCGGCGTTCACTCAGACTCATTTCCATCGAGTCAGTGATGCCATCCAGCCATCTCATCCTCTGTCGTCCCCTTCTCCTCTTGCCCCAAATCCCTCCTAGCATCAAAGTTTTTTCCAATGAGTCAACTCTTCGCATGAGGTGGCCAAAGTACTGGAGTTTCAGCTTTAGCATCATTCCTTCCAAAGAAATCCCAGGGTTGATCTCCTTCAGAATGGACTGGTTGGATCTCTACTAAGCCTCTATTTGATTCTTCTACTAAATGTGGTTTTTCTAAACCTAACTGCAATAAACGGATACTCTGAGAACTTCTTACTGATTAATGAGTATTGCTGTAATCAACCATGAAATCAGAAAATTAAACAAGATGCTTCTCTATCAATTTGGTGAAGATAAGGGGAAGCCTAGCAAACTGATAAGCCAAGATATGCATGGACAAGAAACTGAGTCAGCTCTCCACAGAAATTAAAACTAATTTTAGTGGCTTTTCTACACACAAATTCTTATTTTTTGTGGCACCCAGCCCAATAGAGATGGGTTTCATCAAAGTCTTTGTTGCCAAAAAAATTAGAAAGCAATTTCCTTAAGCACAAAAATTTGCAGAACTTGAAAATATTTATTTGTGACATTTACCCGCCCCCAGGGATCATGAGAGCAGCAGAGCTGTGGATACCAATTAGGGAAGTGAACTGGAGAACTGGCTGTATTTCCACTCCGAAAGGAGAAATGGCAAGATTACTCATGCAGTCAGTCTCTGTCTCGCCTCCAAATGTTTTGACAGTTCGAGGGACCAGCCTAGAGTTCACTGATCACACTGCATAGGTTCAGAGGAGTACTAGGTAAAAGATCCAACAAAATTCTGAAGTAATAGTGGGAATGGAAATAAGCTAGGCCAAGGGCTTCTGGAAACCAAGCTCATAGACCCATAACAACCAATACACGAAGTCTTGGCTGATTGCACTACAGGATTAATACAGAAGAGTCAACAAGAAGTCAAAAGGTTTGGGGGGCTTCTCAGCTGGTGATAGTGGTAAAGAACTCACATGCCAATGCAGGAGACATAAGAAATTTGGGTTCAATCCCTGGGTTGGGAAGATCCCGTGAAGGAGGCCATGGCAACCCATACCAGATTCTTGCTGGTAGAATTCCATGGACAGAGAAATCTGGAGGGCTACAGTCCATAGGGCACACAGAGTCGGACATGACTGAAGCAACTTTGCACACAGGCATAAAGGTTCTTGGGTATTTTCTCCTACCACTTATTCCATCACAGGTGGATGGAAAGCTATATACAATTCTCTTCCTCATATATTCATGATGGAACCAGGAAGTGTGGCTTGCTCTGCATTCTCCATGGTGGTCATCACTGACTACAAACTTATAGAGCAAAGACTCAATAAACGTGTTGAATGAATAAAGTAGAAATACAACTGAACATTAGACAATAGGATAAAAGAGAATTGGTCTCAAAGCGGCTAATAAATTTTTAATAAAAAGGCAAAATGGCATCCACAGTGATCATTCAGTTGAGTTCAGTCACTCAGTCGTGTCCGAATCTTTGCAACCCCATGAACCACAGCTCGCCAGGCCTGCCTGTCCATCACCAACTGTGGAAGTCCACCCAAACCCATGTCCATTGAGTCAGTGATGCTATCCAACCATCTCATCCTCTGTCATCCCCTTCTTCTCCTGCCTTCAATCTTTCCCAGCATCAGGGTCTTTTCAAATGAGTCAGTTCTTTGCATCAGGTGGCCAAAGAACTGGAGTTTCAGCTTCAGCATCAGTTCTTCCAATGAATACCCAGGACTGATCTCCTTTAGGAGGGACTGATTGGATCTCCTTACTGTCCATGGGACTCTGAAGAGTCTTCTCCAACACCACAGTTCAAAAGCATCAATTCTTTGGCACTCAGCTTTCTTTGTAGTCCAACTTTCACATCCATACATGACCACTGGAAAAGCCATAGCCTTGACTAGACGGACCTTTGTTGATAAAGTAATGTCTTTGCTTTTTAATATGCTGTCTAGGTTGGTCGTAACTTTCCTTCCAAGGAGTAAACGTCTTTTAATTTCATGGCTGCAATCATCTGCAGTGATTTTGGAGCCCCCCAAAATAAAGTCAGCCACTGTTTCCACTGTTTCCCCATCTATTTTCCATGAAGTAATGAGACTGGATGCCATGATCTTCGTTTTCTGAATGTTGAGCTTTAAGCCAACTCTTTCACTCTCCTCTTTCACTTTCATCAAGAGGCTCTTTAGTTCTTCATTTTCTGCCATAAGGGTGGTATCATCTCCATATCTGAGGTTACTGATATTTCTCCCGGCAATCTTGATTCCAGCTTGTGCTTCCTCCAGCCCAGCATTTCTCATGATGTACTCTGCATATAATTTAAATAAGCAGGGTGACAATACATAGCCTTGATGTACTCCTTTTCCTATTAGGAGCAACAATCTATTGGAACAACAGTCTGTTGTTCCATGTCCAGTTCTAACTATTGCTTCCTGACCTGCATACAGGTTTCTCAAGAGGCAGGTCAGGTGATCTGGTATTGCCATCTCTTTCAGAATTTTCCACAGTTTATTGTGATCCACACAGTCAAAGGCTTTGGCATAGTCAATAAAGGAGAAATAGATGTTTTTCTGGAACTCTCTTGCTTTTTCCATGATCCAGTGAATGTTGGCAATTTGATCTCTGGTTCCTCTGCCTTTTCTAAAACCAGCTTGAACATGGAAGTTCACGGTTCACGTATTGCTGAAGCCTGGCTTGGAGAATTTTAAGCATTACTTTTCTAGCATGTGAGATGAGTGCAATTGTGGGGTAGTTTGAGCCTTCTTTGGCATTGCCTTTCTTTGGGATTGGAATGAAAACTGACCTTTTCCAGTCCTGTGGCCACAAAAAGGTGCAAATTCCATGTCTTATTTCTTTATAATCAGAACCTCCAGATTCTGAAGGCAAGTGGCAGGGAAATCAGTACATGTGGAATGCCTTCTTGTTACTACCCCTTTGCTGTGCCCACTCTGTGCTATCTCACTTCATTCTAAACATTGATTTGGGCTCTGAGAGACAGAGGAAAGGGAAAAAGAGATGAATTGCAAAGAGAAGCATACAATGAAGAAAAGAGAGGGAAAGGAATGGGAGAGGTCAACTTTACCAGTCAATGTTTAGGGAAGCAAAATGTTAAGTGTTTTAAAGAGAACAGTTGTTTGATTCTTTCTCCTTCTGAGCCTTCAGCAGTGGCACTCCTTCATAATCAGCACAATGTCCCTGAGAACAGTGTTGCCATATGCATTTGCCAGTTGGCTTTCCAAATCCTATTTCTCCATTTCTCCTTTTCCCAAACTCCCTATGGTTTGGTAAAGACAAAGCTAGAGATTGGATCTGTGATCCCAGATCCAGATAGCCACTCTATTCCACTGGTCTGGCCGCTTTGACAAAGGCCATCCAGCAAGAGTATTATTAGGACTTTGGCTGGACATTTTTAGGAAAGAACTTAAAAGTCATCCAGAGAGTATGAAAAGTCACCCCCATCCTGATGTGAGGTCACTTGACTCAAGCTTCTAACAACATAGAGACAACAATTCAGGGGACTCTCATAGCAAGTTCTTCCAGACATTAAATTAAACTCAATTTCTTGTGAATTTCTTACCTTGGTCTTAAGTTTGCCCTCAGAAAAACATGAAAGAAGCCTGTTCTACTTTTCTCCCTCAACCTAGCGCTCTCTTTCCGTGCTAAATATCCCCACATCCTCAGAGGTTTCCACACATGACATGCTCTCCAGAACCGTTCTCCATCCGGAGTTTGTCTCTGCTTCAAAGTTCATCTTAATTAGTACACATCTCCAAGATATTTTTGTTAGTTGCTATTGTTGTTCAGTCACTAAACAATGTCAAAGTCTTTGCAACCCCATGGACTGCACTACATCAGGCTTCCCTTTCTTTAACTATCCCAGAGTTTGCCTAAACTCATGTCTATTGAGTCAGTGATGCCATTCAACCAATTCATCCTCTGTCACCCCCTTCTCTTCTTGCCTTCAATCTTTCCCAGCATCAGGGTCTTTTCCAGTGAGTTGGCTCTTTGCATCAGGTGGCCAAAGTATTAGAGCTTCAGCTTCAGTATCAGTCCTTCTGATGAATATTCAGGATTTGTTTCCTTTAGGATTGACTGGTTTGATCTCCTTACTGTCCAAGGGACTCTCAAGAGTCTTCTGCAATACTAACAAAGAACAGTGACTAGGTCTCTATAATTCTGCTACTGGCATGTATTGGAGCAGCCCCTATTCAATATTAGCACATACCTCCACTCAGGCTTGACATATCCCTGAGTCCAGTCAAGTAACAGACTGTGATGACAGTGGTGTGAATACAATTAATCAATCAATCACAGTCCCTGATCTTCAAAAGAAAAATAATGGAGTGGAAGGAAGGGTAAGTGGAATAAAAAAAGGAAATGAAGAGGAGGGGAAAAAATAGGAAAACATAGCTGAAGATCTGAGGGGATTTTCTTCCATCAAAAGCATATGTTCTTTACGAATATTCCATTTCTCACTCTAATAACATTGTCTGTCTTATATGTAAACAACTGTGAGCACACACACACACAAACACACACACATTTCCCTCATCTCATCCTTTACCTCTTTTCAACTACTGTCCCATCATTCTCTTTCCTTTATTCAAGAGTGATTCTCACCATCTTCATTTCTCCAAACCTCTTCCCTCTTAACCTTTAGCAATTTTCCTTCTCTTCTTTCTCCCTGAGAAGCTACATTTGCCAGTTATTGATGGTCTAGCTTTTGATAAATCCAATGAAGTGTTTTATGTCTTTTATCCTATTTGACATTTTAGCAGTATTTAGCACTGCTGGTCAGTCTCTCCTCCTGTAAACAGTCCACATCTTTGCCTTTTTTTTTTTTTTTTTTAATTCTTGGCTGCATTGGGTCTTCATTCTTTGCAGTCCACAGGCTTTCTCAACTTCCAATGAGCAAGAACTGCTTTCTTGTTTCTGAGCTTGGGCTCAGTTGCCCCACGGAGGCATCTTAGTTCCCAAATCAGGGATCAAATTCATGTTCCCTGCATTGGCAGGTGGATTCTTAACCACTGGACCACAGGGAAGTCCCCATCTTTAGCTTCTGTGATATCAACTTTCTTGGTGGACCTCCTGCCTTGCTGGCTGCCTTTCCTTTTCTCTTGCAGTCTGCCTTTCTCCAACCACTACTGTCCTGGTTTCCTTCAGACTTCAGCTCTTAGCTCTCTTCTTCATTTACTCTATACCTGCTTCTGTGAGACCATAGTCATTTCTTCAGTTTCAACTTCAACCTCAGTTCAGTTCAGTCGCTCAGTTGTGTCTGAGTCTTTGCAACCCCATGGACTTCAGTATGCCAGGCTTCCCTGTCCATCACCAACTCCCAAAGTTTACTCAAGCTCACGTCCACTGAGTCGGTGATGCCATCCAACCATCTCATCCTCTGTCATCCCCTTTTCCTCCTGCCTTCAATCTTTCCCAGCATCAGGGTCTTTTCCAATGAGTCAGTTCTTCACATCAGGTGGCCAAAGGAATTGGAATTTCAGCTTCAGCATCAGTCCTTCTAATGAATATTCAGGACTGATTTCCTTTAGGATGTACTGGTTGGATCACCTTGCAGTCCAAGGGACTCTCAAGAGTCTTCTCCAACACCACAATTCAAAAGCATCAATTCTGGTGGATTCATGTTGATGTATGGCAAAACCAATACAATATTTTGTAAAGTAATTAGCCTCCAATTAAAGTAAATAAATTTATATTTTAAAAAAGCATCAATTCTTCAGTGCTTAGCTTTCTTTATAAACCAACTCTCACATCCATACATGACTACTGGAAAAACCATAGCTTTGACTAGACAGACTTTTTAGTTGTTTTTATGCTTTGGAACTGAAACTATATTTCTAGCCAGTCAATGAGAACAAAGAGCTAGAGATGCATTCAAATCTTATAGCAGGCTCAGAAAGTAACTTTTTTAAAAAACTAATTTTATTGCTGTATAGTTGCTTTATAGTTTTGTGTTATTTTCTGCTGTGTAGCAGGGTGAATCAGCTGTGTGTATGCATATATCCCCTGTTTGGGGAGTTTTCTTCCCATTTAGGTCACCACAGAGCATTGAGTAGAGTTCCCTGTGCCATAGAATAGGCGCTCATTAGTTGCCTATTTTATGCTTAGTAGTGTAAATATGTCAGTCCCAATCTCCCAATTCATCTCATCCCATCCCAAATTTCTTCACTTGGTATCCATACATTTGTTCTCTACATCTGTGTCTTTATTTCTCCTTTGCAGATCCTGGACATATACCCAGAGAAAACTATAATTCCAAAAGATACACACACCCCAATGTTTATTGCACCACTGTTCACAATAAGCCAGGACATGGAAGCAACCTAAATGTCCATCAACAAAGGAATGGAGAAAGAAGATGTGGCACATACATATGATGGAATATTACTCATCCCTAAAAGGGAAAAAAATTGTGCCATATGCAGAGAGACTGGCATACGGGGTGAAGTAAGCCAGTAAGAGAAAAACAAATGGTGTATATTAACACATATGTGGAATCAACCTTAGAAGTAACTTTTGCAAACAAAAGCCCAGACAGAATGTAAGGACAAGGATTAAAGCAGGGCTGGTGCAGAGTGGTTGGTGAGCTTCATAACATCAACTATCATGAAGACCTATGCAGGCAACTTTTGAGCAGCTGATTCAAGGACAAAGCCAAAGAGAGACTGAAGGGTAAGTCCATGGCATCTGGGATGGCAGGAAGGGACTCAGTTACTGTGAACATTGTGTATAAGTAAGAATTGCAATAATAACTTCAGAGCTAGTCAAATAGCAAGGCTGGAAATATAGATAAAAGCTTCCTTATCTTCCTACCTAAGGCCAAAGAAATTCAGGGGACATGCTAGTGAGTATAACAGCAGACACCTGGATCCTGTAGTCAGAGCCTGAGGGGTCTGAAATTTGGGCAGGTCATTATCATTATGTACTCATGAAATTCTAAGTATAGGATTTTACATTTGCCCTTGTTAAATTTCATCTCATTGGCTTCCGCCTGGAGTTCTAGATGTCAAAATCATTTAGAACCTCAATTCTTGCATCTGTCAGTTTAGCTCATTTTTTTGTCACTCAGCTTTGTATCATCTGCAAATTTTATGCAGCCTTCTGTGTCCTGAGCCAGGCAATTGATGGAATGTTGAAGTCAGCCAAGAATCAAGCCATATGATATTCCTCCTCAGCATTTCCTCCTATTGATATCAACCTATTAATCAACAGTTTTTAGAGGTTCTTATCCAGCCAGCCACAATTCCACCTGACTGTCCCAACACCCAACTAACAGCCCACGACTGTGTATACCACTCTCTCGGGAGAGTCTTTGGCAAATGTTCTTTTGAAATTAAGACAGGCTTTTCTAAAGGTTTCCCCAAGTGTTTCCTGTTCCACCAATCTAAGAGTGTATGTAATAACAATGATTTTTTTAAAAAAGGAGAATGATTATGAGTTTGGCATGACTTTCCCTAGTGAGTCACTGCTTCCTCTTCTCTGTGCTCACAAGCCATCTGTTTAATATTCTATTTTAGAAGCTTTCCCTGGAATAAAATCAGATTTGCTGGTGTGTCATTTGCAGAATTCCTCTTTTTCAAAAACTGGCAGGAGCATTACTTTCATCACTAATCTCCTGGTCCTGCTGTCATCCTCTGGGGTCAGGTGGTGCCGAGAGTCCTGGTAGTGACTCTGAGCTCACATACAGGTTTGTTTATTTTAGTCCTGATAAAGTGAAGTCATCTGAAATTCCTAAACACTCAGTATTTTCCTGCTTACCTTAAACTTTTCTTGCCATCTTATGATGGGATTATAAAACAAACCACTTTTATTATCATCCCTCATCAGTTAGAATTTCATCATTGGCCCCAAGCAAATGGATTTTGTCCATCTTATTGGCTTGGAGTATAACACATCCACCCTCTATCCTTACTCATTTTCTTGGATCACTACTAATTTTGAGCTTTCATCTCCTGACAGTATTCTTACCATATTCTGGTTGCTCCATCTATTCACAAACAAGCTCTTTTTAAGAATGATTTTGTTTCAAGGCTTCTTGTGTAGCCAAACCAGTCTGCACTTCTCCACTATTCTGAAAGCCATAAATCCCTCTTTAAAAATCTCTTTTTTCCCTAAAATAGCATCATAGCATTAACTTACTACCCAGATATTTTTATCCTCTTGGATCCCATCCAAAGAGATGGCCAGGTAAGCCAGGAATTCGCTGAGCTTACCTATGCTGGTGAGTGACAAGATACATAAATAGCAGGCATGTACCTGCCCCCGATGCTCTTCAGTAGAAAGGAATATTCCTTTCATTTCCAATCTAAATCCTTTCCCATTGTCTCTTCTCAAACCCCTTCTAAATTTACCCCAAATCCTACCTCTAAAGTGGAAACTTGCGGGATTGTTGTTTTATTCCTATTTTGTAATTCATTTGCAGGTGGCTTTGCTCATGGTAAATCATTAGCCTGAGGCAAGAACTCCACTTTTGGGCAACAAGGACATTGTTTTTTCATTGAGATGTCTGACCACGTGTTCTGACTCAAACTAAGTTCCTGGCTGGCGTGTATGCTGTGATCTTTAGGAACACAGAATCTTGACAGTCACTGTTTTTCTAGCCCTTGTCGTCACATACCTTACTGACCCGCACATGTTCTTCTAAATCTGCACATTAAGTACATTCTGCTTTCTCCTAAATCAATCTGTAGAATGGTCTCAAGTTTATGTAAAAACTTTGATTTAGCTTTGTAAGTCTTCCAAACAAATAATTTTTATATAATTTAATATATTTCCTCTTACAATTTGATAGCTTTTTCTATCCTATCCTTCATATCAAGCTTAAACCAGATTGGGAGCCAGATTCTCTGAGAGAATATGTTCTCTAGAATGTTCTTTCTTAAAAAAGAAACTTTTTATTTTCCTGAAAAAAAAGGTTTTATATTTGATTGTAAGTAGCCGCCTTTGTATTTATTCCCAAGTCACCCTACTGCAAGTAAGAAAATGAAGCTATCTTACCTGGCATATCAATTGGATTTCAACATTATCTCTCCTTGTCTGTCCTACAGATTTTGGACTTGCCAGCCCGAAAAATATATTTAAGCACACATACACACACACACACACACACACATCTCCTATTGTCTCTGTTTCTTGGGGAACCCTGACTGATACAGATTTTGATACAGTCATAGCTCCAGATCCTTAGTGAAAAGATTTTTCTCTGTCTGTGAAAACAATCCATCTCTGAAGAATTAAAATGTCTTATTTTCTGTTAGATGATGGTCCAAAGCTACACACTAGTACAAGGCTTGTTGGGACTTCAGAGGTGAGAGGAGACAAGAGTGACCACTAGAGAGAACCACCAGCTGTGCATGAAACATCTACTTTGAGCTGGGTTGGGATCCATTCGGGGTGGTAGGGAAAGGAGTGGTGGACCTTCCAAGATGTGACCTAGCAAAAGGCTGAGCAATCCACACACATCAAAGTAAGAGTCTCACCAGGTGATTTGAGGGGAGCAGGGCAGGGCTGTGGTCAGAGCTGAAGTAGAGTAGAAACAAAACCGCAGAAGTGACCTCAGGGCAGACCAGCCTCCACAGTGAGGGGCCAGGAGGTAGCCAGCTGGGGACCTAGAGCTAGCGTTGCCACTGAGCAGGACCCTGCAGGGATTCTAGGCACAGAAGCCTTTCTGTGTCCCCTTTATCTTGATTACAGGAAATAGGCATCATTCAGCTTCCATGACCTTCCCTGAGTTCCAAAGGGCAGATCAAGAGAAGGGAGAAGATGTGGAGAGAGGGGAGGAATAGTCAAAAAACAACAGTGCAGCCTTGGGGCAGGGTCCTGGCAACCCCTCAAGGGATACACACAGAAACATCTTTGAGCTGTTTTGCAGATATTGAAACCTCTACCAGGTGGGAGATGTATGTCACCCACAGGCATATAGACCCCAGACTGGTTGGAACCAGAAGACTAATGATGCTGCCTCCCACATAACCAATCAGAAGAATGTCCACAAGGTGATCACCTCCTCTCTGAACCATTACTGTAAAACTCCTCACTACCGCCTCCAAGTTGGGACACACAGTTTTTTGAGGGCTTTAGCCGCTGTGGCCTCCTTTGCTTGGCAAAGCAATAAAGCTATTCTTTTCTACTTCACTCAAGACTCTCCCTCCGCGATTTGATTCAGTGTTCAAATAAAAAGGCTGGATTAGACTCTGGTGTGGGCATTATGAAACAGGCTAGGAGACTATCTTTGAATCTATAGACACTCTCTCTAACCCTACCTTACTTCTTGATCCTTTAGCAAAGGAGATACTAAACCAATACAGGCCAGATCCTCAGTGGTTCAGACTAGTCAGGCCTGAACCTGCTGGTAGCAAGTTATCTTACCTGGAGCTGAGTGAAGCTGGGGCAGGATTTAGGGGAGCTAAAGGATGCTTCTCATTGTGCATATTTAATCAAAATTTCCAATTTGTGCAATAATGAAACAATTTGAGATGGCATGTTTTTAGAAACATCTTGCAGTTCACAATTACAATAAAATTAAATATCACACGATTTAGCTTTTGGGTTTTGAATAAACTAACTTCAATGCCTTTGTTTATTGAATTATTATGCCAATAACTCTATTTACTCAAGCTTTTTCATTTTCATTTGAAAAGCTCTATAAATATACTTACAATTTTTTATTCTACTTTCTCCTAAAGATTTTTAAATGAGCTTCCCAGGCAGCACTAGAGGTAAAGAACCTGCCTGCAATTCAGGAGACTTGCAGGAGATGCGGGTTCAACCCCTAGGTCAAATTAAATACATTTACATTTTCTTGACTCTCTGCTTTAACAGTTGAGAGATTTCTTACTCAAATATTTACTTACTTGTACCTACATTTAGGAACTGCTTACTGGTCCCAGACACTGCATCTGGTATTGAAAGTGACTTCTCCGACATTGCAGACATCATCTTTCCCAAACAGATTAGATGCTATTTATCATGTCCCAATCTACTTATTAAAATGTAGTTTAAAAGGCATTTCTCTTTAATCCTTAGGAAATGTGGATATCAGCTGGCTTTGAATCAGCTTATCCCTACTCTTATAGAAACACATTTGTTAAAATCTCTAACAAAGATGCCATATAATCAGTAGGCATCGTGTGGGTATAGCTGTATTGAAACTGACCACATCAAGAGACTATTCATTGTACTTCCTCTTTCTTTCATCTTTTATCATTTGACTGTTGTATTAGCCTTTTAATGGGTCTTTCTTACACCTTGATATCCCCCCAGATTTTTTTTACCACTTTCCTCCCCGGCTTATTCTCTGTTGAATTATATTGAATATGACTCTCCCTCACCTTTTTTTTTTTAAGTTTTTTTTTTAAGTCTTTACTGAATTTGTTACAATACTGTTTCTGTTTTATGCTTTGGTTTTTTTGGCCACGAGCACGGGGGTCTTAGCTCCCCAACCAGGGAACGGTCAAACCCACAGCCTCTGCATGGAAGGCGAGGTGTTAACCATGGGACCACCAGGGAAGTCCCTCTCCATCACTTATGAATTGAAGCTGCTTTCCGCTTTTGTTAGTATTACATGTGGCCACCCACGTCATTGTTCAGTCTACCCACCGCCTTCTGCTAGTGATTATCCTGGACTCTACTGGGGACCTGGTCTCTCACTGATATGACCCCAATTTCCTACCTCTCACTGATACGACCCCCAAGTCAAAAGCCAGACTCCAGCACAGGTGGATGCTTCGCCACCTTCACGGTGGCCCCCAAGCTGCCTTCCCTGGGAAGGACCTTCTCTTCTTCTAGCCAGTGAGGCCACGTGGCCACCCCAACCCATTTGGTGAGCCCCCACCTTCTATGAAGGAGGTCTCCAAGTAGCCTGCCTTTCCCGGGGCGTTTACTGCCTCAATGTTCTCTGTGCTTCATTCTGCCAGCCAGCCTTCCTAGTTTGGGGGCAATAAATGCTTGCAAGAATTTTTATAGTCTAAATTCACTGTGGTTAAAGAGTCTGCAGAAGTGGGCAATACTTATTTTACTGCAGGCTTTGTCATTTCCCTTTTTTGTTAAATTTCATGACCATTCTTTAACAAAGGCAGGTTTTGCCCTCCAGGGAGCCTGCCACACTTGGCAGTGACCCCATCTGGTTCAGGAGCAAGCGTCCTCAGCCGGACGCTTGTTCAACAGTAGATGCGGGTTTCGCAGTAAACCTCTCATCCCTTCTGTTGTCAGAAAGAGTTTAAGAGACCCCAGAGCCTTCCCCTCGCCCTTCTGGTTCCCATTTTCTGAGAAACTCCTCCAGCCTTATTTGTCGCTTGTATTTGGTATGACCTTGGGTTTGTTTCTCATTCTTAGTTATTTTAACCACATTTTATACTCTCTGTACTTTGATATGTGTGTGCTCAGTCACGTCAGTCACGTCCAACTCTTTGCAACTCTGTGGACTATATAGCCCACCAGGCTCCTCCGTCCATGGGATTCTCTAGGCAAGAATACTGGAGTGGGTTGCCATGCCCTCCTCTAGAAGATCTTCCATGACCCAGGGATCGAGCCTGCGTCTCCTGTGTCTCCTGCTTTGGCAGGCGGGTTCTTTACCCACTGAGTTACCTGGGAAGTCCCCTGTATATCTATGGGTAAAACTCCACAATCACAGGGCACAATATCTGTCAGAGGGCTCATGGGACCTTATCTGACTTACAGTTTGGTGATTGGAGTCCTCAGATGGTCAAATTCCAGGAAGGAAACTTAAATATCAGCTCCATTGAAAGCCTTTTCATTTTTAACGTAGACACATGTTTTCTAATATATCTTTTAACCTCAGCTACTTGTGCAATTTCATGTTAGCCAAAAATATTTTATTTGAAGTATTTTTTCAGTTCTTTAGCTTTGTCATTTTCTTAATCATTCATCCTTGTTTCTCTTTACAGTCTTTCTCATCTCTATGGTATGCTGCTTTCTGGATCCATGTTTCTGAGTTTGAATCCTATCTCAGACTCTTACCAGCTTGCAACCCAGGGTGACCTATGTGCCTCAACTTTTCCATCTATAAAATGGGGATCACAATAGTACCTACCTCAGTTCAATTCAGTCACTCAGTCATGTCCGACTCTTTGAAACCCCATGAACCACAGCACACCAGGCCTCCCTATCCATCATCAACTCCCGGAGTCCACCCAAACCCATGTCCATTGTGTTGGTGATGCCATCCAACCATCTCATCCTCTGTCGTCCCCTTCTCCTCCTTCCCTCAATCTTCCCAGCATCAGGGTCTTTTCAAATGAGTAGCTTTTCACATCAGGTGGCCAAAGTATTGGAGTTTCAGCTTCAAAATGTCTTACCAATGAACACCCAGGACTGATCTCCTTCAGGATGGACTGGTTGGATCTCCTTGCAGTCCAAGGGACTCTCAAGTCTTCTCCAACACCACAGTTCAAACCCTAACCTACCTCAAGTAGAGCCTTTATTGTTGTTGTTATTTAGTCACTCAGTCATGTCCAACTCTTTGTAACCCCATGGATTATATAGCCCACCAGGCTCCTCTGTCCTTGAAATTTTCCAGGCAAGAATACTGGAGTGAGTTGCCATTTCCTTCTCCAGGGGATATTCCCAATCTAGGGATCAAACCTGTGATTCCTATACGGCAGGCAGATTCTTTACCACTGAGCCACTAGGGAAGCCCCTTTAGGAGAGCATTTAGGAAGATGAAAGGAATAAGTGTATGTACGTAAAGCACTTCAAACAATAAGTGTAAAATGCTTTTGTATGTCAGTTGCTACAGTTATTAGTTTCAATATCTCATAACTACTCAATGCACTAAAGGCTAACTATAGCTCATGTGCCTTTATTTAAAAGCCTTTGAATTATTGTTTCATGTGCAGAGCAGTCTTCATATTTCTGAAATCCCCAAAAATATTACAAGCAGAAATAAATAATTGATATTAAGCAGTCTGTAAAATACAACTTCTTTCTTTATGTTTCATAAGTAAGGTCGACACATTTATGCAAAGCATGCAGTCTCTACAGTTTAGCATCTTTCTCTGTCTTTATATAAGTAGTTATGTCAGTATTTTATGTAAGTCCTTAAATAAATCTTTATATAAGCATACAGAACCACCATAAATGTTGGAGACACCCATAATTTAAGAAAGTGAAACTCTAACCTTGTGGGTTGACCTCAAGAAGGATCTCATGAAGCCCAAGAATTCATCGTCTGTCCTACTGTGAGAGACAGGATGCTGAGATGATAGTAGATTTAATCCAGATGGGCAACCCTTGTTTTCTTATGCCATCTGATTATGTCTTATAAAGAAAGATAGTTTCATACTGCTTTCTTACATAAATCCTTCTAATATTTAAAATTATCAGCAGTTTTGTCACCTCCTTCTATCATTTCTTATATAATTCCCACCACCTCCAAAGTATCTTTCTCTTGAAGCTTGAGAATAAGAATCTATTTCCACTACAAACTCTTTCTTTCACTTCATCTTACAGATCTGTTTACTAACTTCGTGTTCAACACCCTCCACTTGATATCCAACACCAGGCATCTTCCAACCAGTATTCTCAAGATTTCACACACCTTTTATATGTGGGAGAAAAAAATATAAGATGAAAGCCTTATGTATCCAACTTCTTTTTACTCTTTAAATCAGGTTTTTTTATAAAGTTAGGAATCAACCATGGGGTTTGTTAGTGCAGGTTCTTGGGCCTGTTGCAGCTTGGGAGTCTGCTAACTTTCTTCAGCAATGCAGGTGAACTCGAGGCAGAGGTGAGTCATGACCACACACTTTAACAAACTCTGCCTTAGGTAAATAGTCTAATCTGACCTATGCTTACAGATGTTATGTTGTAGTTTGAAGACCCAACTCTGACTTTTCCTCAGAGAAGTAGATTCATCTGTCTCCATACAGAGTTCCCACAAACCGCTCAAACACTGTACACTCAATGCTGAACTCTCTCTCTTGCTCCTCGGATTACTCTTCTGAGTTGTCCATCTCAGCGGGAATCGCAACCATGCTTGGCTATCCAAGCTAAACTTCTGGATGTTGTCCACACTTTTCCATGTCCCTCTCCTCTAAATATCAAATCAAGCACCTAGGCCCATTCATTTTAGCTGCTGAACTCCTCTTGAATCTGTACTCTCTTCTGCTTCTCCACGGAGGTCCCAGGTCTGCCTCACTCTCTCTGATTTATTGCAGTTTTACCTGATTAATTTCAATAGACAGCTGAGTGCATATAAGCACCTTAAAATTTTCCACTGATGGCAGTGATCTTCCTATAATCCAAATTTGATCATGTAAGCTGCATTGCTTTCAGGTAATCTAAAGTCTAAATATGGCATTAAGAGCTTTCTAGGAGCTGGTCACTCCAAATGTCTTTCACCTAGTTTCCTGTCAATATTTCCCAAAGACCGATGTTAACACCATCTCTTTCAGACCAACAGAAATTTGGAAAGAAGAAGGAGCTCCAGAAATGGGAAATATATGAATAAATATAAATAATTTTTATCATTTTAAGTTATTTAAAATATGTTAAACTGTTTAAACTATATATATATATGGTTTAAGTGAAAGTATTAGTTGCTCAGTTGTGTCCTGCTCCTTACAACTCCATGGACTATAGCTGGCTAGGCTCCTCTGTCCAGGCAAGAATACTGGAGTGGATTTCCATTCTCTTCTCTAGGGGATCTTCCTGACCCAAGGCTCGAACCTGGATGTCCTATATTGAAGGCATATTCTTTACCATTTGAGCCAAAAAGGAGTCCCTATATATATATATATATATATATATATATATATGGCTTATATACATATTTATTTATATAAAATATAATATATAATTTGGAGGCTTAAACATATATAGAAACAAAATGTATAATAGCACCAGTTATGAGAGGAGGAATCAGAAATACATTGTAAGTCTTTTTTTGAAGCAAAGTAATATAACATATTTAAGGTAGACTATGACTTCAAGGACTGGAAAAGGTCAGTTTTCATTCCAGTCCCAAAGAAAGGCAATGCCAAAGAACGCTCAAACTACCACACAATTGCACTCATCTCACATGCTAGTAAAGTAATGCTCAAAATTCTCCAAGCCAGGCTTCAGCAATATGTGAACCATGAACTTCCTGATGTTCAAGCTGGTTTTAGAAAAGGCAGAGGAACCAGAGATCAAATTGCCAACATCCGCTGGATCATGGAAAAAGCAAGAGAGTTCCAGAAAAACATCTATTTCTGCTTTATTGACTATGCCAAAGCCTTTGACTGTGTGGATCACAATAAACTGTGGAAAATTATGAAAGAGATGGGAATACCAGACCACCTGACCTGCCTCTTGAGAAATTTATATGCAGGTCAGGAAGCAACAGTTAGAACTGGGCATGGAACAACAGACTGGTTCCAAATAGGACAAGGAGTTCGTCAAGGCTGAATATTGACAGCCTGTTTATTTAACTTCTATGCAGCGTACATCATGAGAAACGCTGGACTGGAAGAAACACAAGCTGGAATCAAGATTGCTGGGAGAAATATCAATAGCCTCAGATATGCAGATGACACCACCCTTATGGCAGAAAGTGAAGAGGAACTAAAAAGCCTCTTGATGAAAGTGAAAGCAGAGAGTGAAAAAGTTGGCTTAAAGCTCAACATTCAGAAAACGAAGATCATGGCATCCGGTCCCACCACTTCATGGGAAATAGATGGGGAAACAGGGGAAACAGTGGCAGACTATTTTTCTGGGTTCCAAAATCACTACAGATGGTGACTGCAGCCATGAAATTAAAAGACGCTTACTCCTTGGAAGGAAAATTATGACCAACCTAGATAGCATATTCAAAAGCAGAGACATTACTTTGCCAACAAAGGTCCGTCTAGTCAAGGCTATGGTTTTTCCAGTGGTCATGTATGGATGTGAGAGTTGGACTGTGAAGAAGACTGAGCGCTGAAGAATTGATGCTTTTGAACTGTGGTGTTGGAGAAGACTCTTGAGAGTCCCTTGGACTGCAAGGAGATCCAACCAGTCCATTCTGAAGGAGATCAGCCCTGGGATTTCTCTGGAAGGAATGATGCTAAAGCTGAAACTCCAATACTTTGGCCACCTGATGCGCAGAGTTGACTCATTGGAAAAGACTCTGATGCTGGGAGGGATTGGGGGCAGGAGGAGAAGGGGACAACAGAGGATGAGATGGCTGGATGGCATCACTGACTCGATGGAGGTGAGTCTGAGTGAACTCTGGGAGTTGGTGATGGACAGGGAGGCCTGGCGTGCTGTGATTCATGGGGTCACAAAGAGTCGGATACGACTGAGTGACTGATCTCTGATCTGATGACTTCAAGAGACAATGACAAACCTTAAAATAAAACAAAAATATTAGTGTAAGCCAGTGGAGGAGACAAAATGGAATATGAAAAAATAAATCAGGCGAAAGCCAAAAAGGGATAAATTAGACAAGTATAAAACAAATAGCAAAACGGTAAATATCAACACAACTTAACTGATAATTACGTTGACTACAAATGATTGAAGCACTATAATTAAGCAATAGTGTCAAAATGAACAAAACCAAGACCCAAATATATACTTTCTAGGAACTCAGCTAAACTATAATTACATAGATAAGTAAAAGGAAAAGGGTGGGAATAGATATATGATGAAAACACCAATAAAAAGAAAGCTAGAGTGACAATATCAATAGTGAACAAAGTAAGCTATAAAGAATATTATCAGGAGTAATTATGGTTTCATAATGATAACAGAATCAATCTGTCAAACAGACATAACAATCCTAGGAATGTATATATCTAATTAAAATGATGTAATATTAATAAAGCAAAGGCTGATGTAAATGGAGTAGAGAAATCCACAACTATAGCTGGAAATTTCAATACTTCGCTCCCTGTAACTGAAAGAACAAATAACCAGAAAATCAGTAAGCACAATCTTATCAGGCTAGTTGACCTAACTGACATTTACTGAATACTCCATCCAGTGATAGCAGAATATATATTCTTTTCAATTGCCTAAAGAAAATTCATCAATATAGACAATATACTGAAGCATTAAACATTGCTGAACAAATTTAAAACTATTAAAATCAAAAGATTTTATTATGTGACCACAAAGGACTTAAATTAGAAGTAAATAATAGAAAGCTTTCTGGAAAACTAACCTCAAAGTATATGAAGATTTAAAAGTGTCAGGAAAAAAAAATAACACAAATTTAGAAAATATTTTGAATTAAGTAAAAATATAAGCAAATTGTATCATTATGTGTATTATGGGCTATAGTTAAAGCAGTACTTATAATATACACCTGTAAAGGTTTACATTAGAAAGGAACAGAGGTCTAAAATCAATGATCTTAGCCTCAGTTCAGGTGAGTCACTCAGTCGTGTCTGACTCTTTGCAACCCCATGAATTGCAGCACGCCAGGCCTCCCTGTCCATCACCGACGCTCGGAGTTCACTCAAACTCACATCCATCAAGTTGGTGATGCCATCCAGTCATCTCATCCTCTGTCGTCCCCTTCTCCTCCTGCCCCTAATCCCTCCCAGCATCAGAGTCTTTTCCAATGAGTCAGCTTTTCACATCAGGTGGCCAAAGTATTGGAGTTTCAGCTTTAGCATCAGTCTTTCCAAAGAACACCCAGGACTCATCTCCTTTAGAATGGACTGGTTGAAAAAAAAAAAAAATTAGAATGGACTGGTTGGATCGCCTTGCAGTCCAAGGGACTCTCAAAAGTCTTCTCCAACACCACAATTCAGAAGCATCAATTCTTCAGCGCTCAGTCTTCTTCACAGTCCAACTCTCACATCCATACATGACCACTAGAAAAACCATAGCCTTGACTAGACGGACCTTTGTTGGCAAAGTAATGTCTCTGCTTTTGAATATGCTATCTAGGTTGGTCATAACTTTCTTTCCAAATTTAGAACATATTTTGAATTAAGAAAAAATGTAAGTAAATTATATCATTATGTGTATTGTGGACTATAGTTAAAGCAGTACTTATAATATACACCTGTAAAGGTTTACATTAGAAAGGAATAGAGGTCTAAAATCAATCATCTTAGCCTACACTTCATTAAAAAGATAGAAAATGAAGAGCAGATTAAACACAAATAAAAGGAGAAAGAAAGAAGGAGAAAGGAAGGAAGGAAGAATAGGATTAGAGCAGAAGCTGATGAAACAGGAAGTGGAAAAATGATAGAGAAATTCAATTAATCAAAAAATGTTTAAAAATAAAAAATTGATAAACTTCTTCCTAAAGCAGTGGCTCCCTAACCTGGTGTGCACTAGAATCACCAGGAATACCTGTTAAAACAGATTGTTGAGCTTTGACCCCAGTTCCTAACTTTGCATATGTGAAGTACAGCCCAAGAATGCTCATTTCTAGCAAGCATCTAGGTGACTCTAATGTTTCTGGAGATTTCATTAAAAAAGCCAAAAACTACACTGATCAAGAAAAAGATGGAAAATACAAATTGCTAATAAGAGAAATAAGAAAGGGGACATCACCATAAATCCTACAAATATAATAAGATAATAATATGAACAACTTTTTGACAGAAATTTGACAATTTAGATGATTATTGTTATGTGATTATGAGTATAGAAAATAATTTCACATCTTCAAGAGAGTTACTCGCACTAATAAGCAAACTTAACAAAGATGCAGGTGAAAAATTTACGTAAAAGTAAATTATCTTTCTATTTTACCACAAAAAATAGTTGAAAAATGAAATTTAAAACATACATAAGTATCAAAACATGAAATAATCACAGACAAATTTAATAAAACATGTAAAATTCTATACTCTAAAAACTACCTAAAATGCTTAGAGAATTAAAGACCATTAAAAAGTAGAAAGATACTCTATGTTCATGTACATGAAGTTTCATTAACATACCATTTTGTTAACGATCAGTATTGTTGAGAGACCATTTCTCCTGAAACTGACTTACATATTTAATGCAATCCCAATCAAACTCCCAAAACTTTTTTATTTTTTTGAAAATTGCAAGTTGATTCTAAAATGTATCTGGAAATAAAAGGACCTACACTGGCATTCATCACATAACATTCATAATAATATTGAAAGAAAAGGACAGAGTTGTAGAATCTACACTATCTGATTCCAAAACAGTATTAAACTACAGTAAAAAGATAATGTGGTATTGATGTATCGATGGACATATAGAACAATGAAACAGAATGAAATCAGAAAGAAAATTGACTCACATATAGTAAACTGATTTTTGACAAAGATATCAAGCTGTTCAAAAGAATTTTCTTTCCAACAATTGGAACTGTATATCCATTTATTAAAATCAATAAAAATTAACTCTTATTTCACACCATTTGCAAAAGTTAACCCAATTATAAAATTCTTGACCTAGATGTAAAAGCTAATCTATAAAAATACCTGCAAAGAAACACAAGAAAAATCTTCATGATTTGGGTATAGGCAAGGATTTCTTACATAAGACACAGAGCATGAAAATCATAAAAGAAAAAATTTATATTGAACTACGAAGGAAAGTTATGACCAACCTAGACAGCATATTAAAAAGCAGAGATATTACTTTGCCAACAAAGGTCCATCTAGTCGAGGCTATGGTTTTTCCATGGTCATGTATGGATGTGAGAGTTGGACTGTGAAGAAGGCTGAGCGCCGAAGAATTGATGCTTCTGAACTGTGGTGTTGGAGAAGACTCTTGAGAGTCCCTTGGACTGCAAGGAGATCTGACCAGTCCATTCTGAAGGAGATCAGCCCTGGGATTTCTTTAGAAGGAATGGTGCTAAAGCTGAAACTCCAATACTTTGGCCACCTCATGTGAAGAGTTGACTCATTGGAAAAGACTCTGATGCTGGGAGGGATTGGGGGCAGGAGGAGAAGGGGACGACAGAGGATGAGATGGCTGGATGGCATCACTGACTCGATGGACATGAGTCTGAGTGAACTCCGGGAGCTGGTGATGGACAGGGAGGCCTGGCGTGCTGTGATTTATGGGGTCACAGAGAGTCGGACACGACTGAGCAACTGAACAGAATAGGACGGACATCAAAAATAAGAACTCTGCTCTTCAAAAAATAGCATGAAGAAAATTAAAAGGTGGATCAGAGATTGGGAGAAATATCTGAAAAACAGATCAGTAACAAAGTACTTGTGCCCAGGATAGATATAGATAGATAGATAGATAGATAGATAGATAGATAGATATAAAGAAATTCTACATATAATAAAAAGTTAAGCAACTCAATTTTTAAAACAAAGATTTGATCAGACATGTCACAAAACACAATATATACAAATGACCAATAAATAGGAAAAGATGCTCAATGTCATTAGCCAAATTAAAATAGTAATGAGATACCAGTTGTATACTGGATATACAGTTGTATATCCAATAGAATGGCTACAATTAAAAGAACTAGCGACACCAAATTTTGGAAAGGATATAAAACAACTGGAACTCCTCTTCGTTTCTTGTGGGAATGCGAAATTGTGCAACTTCTTTGGAAAACAATTTGGCAGTTTCTCATAAGGTTAAATACACACCACAGAGTTCAACAATTTCACTTCTAAGTTTTTACTCAAGAGAAATAAAAACATATTTCTACATAAAGTCTTGTACACATACAATTATAGCATCTTTTGGAATAGTCAAAAAGGAGAAATGTCCATTTGTAAGTGAATGGGTATACAAATTATAGTACATCTGTTCAATGAAATTACATCTCATGAATAGATTCATAAGCACAAAAGAATATATCCAGTATGATCCCATTTGTACAGTATAGAAAAGGTAAATTCAAACTAGAATGACCCAATGCAGATCAGTGAGTGCCTGGAAAGAGAGCTGGGGTGATACTGACTAGGAAAGAGAATAAGGAAACTTTTTAGATGATGGCTACAGTCTACATCTTGATTGAGTCGGTTGAAAGGGTTCAAACTTTGTTAACATTCATCAAACTGTGCTCTAAAAATGGGTGTATCTTCACTGTATACAGACATTGTATGTCATTCAAATTGATTTCTTTTCAAAAAAATAAAAATAAAAAAGATGGGCGTTAAATTATAAAGAGTGTCAGGCTGGGAACTTCTAGAAGGATGGCCAGTAAGGAATCCCCATGATGAGATGGCTGAAAGTCCTTTAAAGACAGGACAGTATAATATTACATTGTTGTTCTTGATTCACCAGATTGAAGGCTGAGTGAAGTCGTGCTGTCATGTCTGACTCTTTGTGATCCCATGGACTGTAGCCTGTCAGGCTCCTCCATCCATGGGATTTTCCAGGCAAGAATACTGGAGTGGGTTGCCGTTTCCTTCTCCAGAGGATATTCCCCACCGAGAGATCGAACCCCCATCACTTGCATTGCAGGCAGATTCTTTAACACTGAGCCACCAGGGAAGCTCCTCAATATTACTTTATGAATCATTTAAGTGTAAAACCCAGGACTGCATACCTTCATTAAAATCAGTTGCATCTGCATTTGCTTTATGGGGAGATCTGATGTGTGTACCAGTAGCCACATGAGAATTTTATAGGCAATGTCCCTTCTGCCTGGTAGTATCATTCCTATTCTTCTGTGTCCATCTCTGTACCATTATTTTTTTTTTAATACTCCCCCCAGCACATGTGAAATACTTTTGTAGAAAAAGGGTGAGTTCCGTATCTAGGTCAGAGTGCAGCAGAGAAAAGAAGAGCTGTAGAAAGTAAGACACACAGTGTCTCTCAAATTTGATATCTTGCAGGTTCTCAAGAGTCAGAAGGAACCATGAACCCATGAGAGTCTGGAAATTGATGGAAATTTTGGAGAAGGTGCTGACTGTTCCCTAATCATGAGCTAGGAGACTGGCATCTATTTTATTTAAATTTCAAAGGACCGCTGTCTTGCCAGCTGCACCTCCATGGACTCCAAGAGCTATGAGATCACTCTCTGTTTCTAAAGCTCCTGGGACTTGTATAGAGGCCAGGGGTTGAATCTACTGCTCTGAATGTACTGGGCACGTTGGAGACAGTCCCTAGGACTAGGCAGTGAACTTGAGGTCTAGTGAGTCTCTATATTCTCAGTACCTTGCAGAGGACATGGCACAGAGGAGTCATTCCACAAATGCTTGTTGAAATAACCTTTTGGTTCTTAACACAACTAGGACTTCTCTTCATTGATCCTGTCGTGAATCTATTTAACCACCATCAGCCCCCAGATCAGGGTATGTTTCAATGCTTCCTCCTCCTGCCTTCCGCATTTCTTTATTTTTTTCACTTACAGATGGTTCTGTGGTTTCACTTCCTACTTGGTTTCTGAACTCCAAGCACAAGTCCTGGAAAGGAGGAACCCTTTCACTTCAGCTTTTGGAAGCTTTTCTGGGGCTGATGATCCCAGGCTGGCACGGCACAGTTGCTGTGTGGGCACTTGGAACTTCCCCATGGGAGCTTTGCTGAGAGCCACTGTCCTATTCTGGCCCATGAAGAGAGAGCCAGGGCAGAGGCCTGGATTACTAGTGCCACGTGTGAAGTCCTGACTTTCTGTGTGTCGTTAAAGGAGAAAGCTGAGACCTAAATGAGACTAAATTTGATTCTGAGAAACTCATGTGGCATTTTTGTACTGAGCACTGAGAAGAAAGTGTTGCACTTTTCACACTTGAGTCCATGAGAATCATGGCCTCACTCTCAAGAGCTTGTGTTTGCATTTTTTCCACAAGACCACACAGGTAGAGATCCCTCTGCAAGGGAGGACCATTTCCTGTCCTCTGTGTGGGTCCGCTCTGGCCCAGGGGTCCATCTTAGTGGGAAGGCTCTCCCAGCACCTGAAGCACTTCTGCCATTCTTTATTTTTATTTTTATATTAATTTATTTATTTTAATTGGAGGCTAATTACTTTACAATATTGTAACAGTTTTTGCCATACATTCACATGAATCAGCCATGGATGTACATGTGTTCCCCATCCTGAACCCTCCTCCCACCTCCCTCCCCATCCCATCCCTCAGGGTTGTCCCAGTGCACCAGCCCTGAGTGCCCTGTCTCATGCAACGAACCTGGACTGGCAATCCATTTCGCATATGGTAATATACATGTTTCAATGCTATTCTCTCAAACCATCCCACCCTCGCCTTCTCCCACAGAGTCCAAAAGTCTGTTCTTTACATCTTTGTCTCTTCTGCTGTCTTGCATATAGGGTCATCGTTACCATCTTTCTAAATTCCATATATATATATATATTAATATACTGTATCAGTGTTTTTCTTTCTGACTTACTTCTGCCATTCTTGTCCTTGATGTGGAAAGACAAGCTGTGCTAACCTGTACACTGGTTGTCATGACCATCTTTCTGGCACCTCCTATGTGTCTGTCCTCTAGACATTTCCTTCTCCTGAAACAAGAGTGGTTAGGGGCAGTTCAGTCAAGTTCAGTCGCTCAGTCATGTCTGACTCTTCACGACCCCATGGACCACAGCATGCCAGGCCTCCTTGTCCATCTCCAATTCCTGGAGTTTACTCAAACTCATGTCCATTGAGTCGGTGATGCCATCCAACCATCTCATCCTCTGTCATCCCCTTCTCCTGCCCTCAGTCTTTCCCAGCATCAGGGTCTTTTCCAATGAGTCAACTCTTCATATCAGGTGGGCAAAGTATTGGAGTTTCAGCTTCAGCATCAGTCCTTCTAATGAATACCCAGGACTGGTCTCCTTTAGGATGGACTGGTTGGATCTCCTTGCAGTCCAAGGGACTCTCAAGAGTCTTCTCCAACACCACAGTTCAAAGGCATCAATACTTCTGTTCTCGGCTTTGTTCACAGTCCAACTCTCACCTCCGTACATGACTACTGGAAAAACCATAGCGTTGATGAGATGGGCCTTTGTTGGTAAAGTAATGTCTCTGCTTTTTAATATGCTGTCTAGGTTGGTCATAACTTTCCTTCCAAGGAGCAAGCATCTTTTAATTTCATGGCTGCAATCACCATCTGCAGTGATTTTGGAGCCAGTGGGGAACACAAGTGTCCGCATCAACTGTAGCTCCTACACAGGCATGTACCTGGTTGTAGTAATATCTTTCTCTTTTTTTGGCCACGTCATGTGGTCTGTGGGATCTTATTTCCCTAATCAGGGATTGAATCTGAAACCCCTGCATCAGGGCTTAACCACTGTACTCTCAGGGAAGTCCCTAACTGTATCCTTATGGAAAGCTTAGTTCTCTAACCAGCAAGAGACCTCTCTTTTCCTCTAGTTTCAATCTTCTTAAAAGGCAAATTCAGTCAGAGAGGAACTCTTTGGCTTATACATAGGATGGGAAACCTCAGTATACATAGTCTCAGAGTAGTGGAGACTGTTTACTCAGCTAGCAGTTTTTGTTGGTGGTGCTTGGCCTGCTGTTACTTTTAAATAAGTCAGATTCATTTCAAGAAGTAATGGGAAATGGGTCCCATGTTCCCTCAGGCTCTGTGCCAAGTGTTTCAGACACTCATGAATGTCATTAGATAATTACCATATTTACTGTCAATAACACTCATTAATCTCATGTTCTCCTCTGAAGAGAAGCCCTTCAGAGCATAATTAGTGAGGGTGAAGCATCTCTAGGGCTTCCCAGGTAGCACTAGTGGTACAGAACTCACCTGCCAATGCAGGAGACATAAGAGATGCAGGTACGATCCTTGGGAAGTTCCCTGGGAGGAGGGCGTGGCAACCCACTCCAGTATTCATGCCTGGAGAATCTTAGAAAGGAGCCGGGTAGGCTATAGTCCCCAGGGTCACGGAGAGTCGGGCATGACTGAAGCGACTTAGCATGCATGCATGAAGTGTCCCTAGGACATCTTTACCCCCTTAGGAAGCTATACCATGAAATCTGCCCCTTGGCACGGGTGAAAATACAACCTGTATGCTTCTTTGGCACCATCCTCTGCAGCCCCTCAAAGTTCACAACTCTACTGCCTTCCCCCAAAGCAATGGAAAGTGAAAGTCCCTCAGTCACGTTCCACTCTTGTGATCCCATGGACTACAGAGTTCATGGAATTCTCCAGGCTAGAATACTAGAGTGGGTAGCCTTTCCCGTCTCCAGGGGATCTTCCAATCCAGGGATCAAACCCAGGTCTCCTGCTTTGCAGGAAGATTCTTTACCAGCTGAACCACAAGGAAAGCCCAAGAATACTGGGGTAGGTAGCCTATCCCTTCTCCAGTGGATCTTCCTGACTCAGGAATCAAACTGGGGTCTCCTGCATTGCAGGCGGATTCTTTACCAACTGAGCTATCAGGGAAGCTAAAGCAATAGAAAGTCTCCTTCAATTGCCCTCAACCAACTTTACTGAGCTCCCTCTGTGTGTTGAATACTGTGCTAGGGAGAGAAAGAGAGATGAACTCTGAATCATGGTTTCATGATGCAGATAGAAAGACAAGCAAATGATGCTGACTGTGGGTGCCGTGTGCAGCGGTAGAAAGAGGTACAGATGTGGCTCAGGAAAGGGAAAGAAGATCAAAAGATGTCACAGGGATGACAATGCCTGGGTTTTGAAGGATGAATAGGAATCAAGCATGCAGATATATCAGCAAAAAAGTACTGCTACATGAAGATCTATTTTCTCTCCTCCTTCCCATCCCACCCTGCTCTAGTGGGAAGATCTAGGGGGTGGGGTAGGTGGAAAATAGAAAGAGAGAGTAGCTGAGGAATTTCACTTTGGGAAGGAAGGCACTATTAATCACTTTGGGAAAGAAAAGAAAAGTGAAAGTGAAGTCACTCAGTCGAGTCCAACTCTTTGTGACCCCATGTACTGTAGCCTATCAGGCTCCTCCGTCCATGGGATTTTCCATGCAAGAGTACTGGAGTGGGTTGCCATTTCCTTCTCCAGGGGATCTTCCCGACCCAGGGATCGAATCTGGGTCTCCCGCATTGTAGGCAGACACTTACCGTCTGAGCCACCTTTGGGAAGGGAGGCACTATTAACTAATGAAAAGTGTGGATTAGGGGAAGGTCAAATCAGTAATGAGAATATAAAACACAGTAAACAACTATCTAGCACTTTTTACGAGTCAGGCATAGTTCTTAGTACTTTAAGTGTATCACCTCATCTCAACTTTGTCCCTATTTTATAAATGTGAAAATAGACTAAGTAACTTACCCAGGAGCACACAGCTACAAATGGGAAAGTGGAGCCTGAAACCTGGGCAGGCTTTTCCCTAGATTGAGAACCGTGAAACTACAAAGTCAAGGGATTATCAGGCCAAGTTTGGGGAATGCTTTCACTGGGAGGTGGGTGTGAGAAAGAAGAGATGAAATCCAAGTGAAAGATACTGATAGGGACGAGAGTACCAAGAGGGAATTTTAAAGGGAACCTTGTTTTGTCTTTGTCCAAATCCCCACCCCCACCCCATCACACCCAGCCCCAGCTTTAGGTATGGGCTATCCCAAAGATTATGATTGCCTTTTATGATCTTGCTTTCTTCTTCTCCTCATTTTTTTTTTTAAGCAAACAACACCCAGGGACCTGATCTCTATTTATTTTTCAAAACTGTATTTATTTATTTTGCATTTTGTCTTTTCATACTGTTAAAATGTAAAATAAATAAATACAACTGTGGTGTTGGAGAATACTCTTGAGAGTCCCTGGGACTGCAAAGAGATCCATCCAGTCAGTCCTAAAGGAAATCAATCCTGAATATTCATTGGAAGGACTGATGCTGACGCTGAAGCTCCAATATTTGGCCACCTGATGTGAAGAATTGGAAAAGACCCTGATGCTAGGAAACATTGAAGGCAGGAGGAGAAGGGGACGACAGAGGACGAGATGGATGGATGGCATCACCAACTCGATGGACATGAATTTGAGCAAGCTCCAGGAGATGGTGAAGGACAGGGAAGCTTGGCATGTTGCAGTCCATGGGGTTGCAAACAGTCTGACATGACTGAACAACTGAACAACAAATTTTACATTTTGGCTGAGTGACAAGAGGGATCTTAGTTCTCTGTCCAGCAGTTGAACGCTCGCCCCCTCCAACGGAAATGTGGAGTGTTAACCACTGGACCACCAGGCAAATCCCCATCATGATCTTATTTTCTGATGGGCTACTTTTTCTTTAAATGTGACTCCTTGTTGAGATTCATGCTGGCTGGAAGCCAAGTATTATGAGGATAATGTGAACCTTTCAGACAGAGGTGGCCAGATTGAGGCGAAAGTGATGAGAAGAAGGCTCAGCGTGTTCTGATGGTCGGGGCAGCTTGTGCATGGACTTGGAAACAGCCTGGTGTCTGGGGAACTCAACTGTAATGAATGATGCTGAATTGATTTTACTGGCAGTCTTTTCCAGATTTAGCTCATCAACTCACTGTCCTAATAAAATCCCGTCAGGTACTCACAAGGGGCGAGGACTTGAAGATGCCCCCAGCGCACCGTCTCCATTTCAGTGGCTCTGTTCTCTGCACAGAGCCTTGATTCCTACAATAAGGTTCCCTTCATTAGTTTCCCTTTCATGCTTTAAAAAGCATGGCTCATTCCCGGGCAATAAACCAGGGGACAACAGATATTTATTTTGTGGAGGCACAGGGGTGGGCCCGGATCGGGAGGGGGGTGCACAACTTACTTATATTAAAAGAGCATTTAAGTTTAAATGAAGAACATTCAGATCATAAGCCATGGATAAAAATAAACCCTGCAGACTCAGGGAGACCAGTGGCCCTCCATGTGGGGGTCCATTCAGTTTTCCAAGTGTCCTGAGTGACTGGTCATTCCTGGGATCTGTGTTTCTTCCACAGTTCTGTTTACACTCTGGTGTCTGGCAAGCATGCTGTGTTTGCATGCGATCTTTGGTAAAATGCAGACATCACCTCATTGGGTCTCATCAAAAGCAGAACTTGTCCTCCCATTCATCTTTGTCAAACCAGCAGGAGCAGCCAGGCTGGGTCATCTGTGGCCACGGTTTCTCTCCTAGTGGAGGCAAAGATTTCATCCTTCATTCTGCTAATTAGACACGGGTACAGTGTCACTCTATTAGCTGGTATCGTTCATTTAAACCCCAGCGTCTTTCTTTGCACCATTTTTCCCTGGGATCAGGGAATCATATGAGCCACTGGGGTAAGTCTGGAGTTGGCTCTGGCAGGAGAGCTCTGGGGAGTCAAAGGATATAGCCATGGGATCCTTTGTGACAGTCCATTACACTGTTTGAAGACCCCTCTTCTGTTCTGAAAAGTGAGGTTCCTGCCAGAGATTCAGGCTTAAAGATTTCCTGATCCCACACTGCGATTCTGTCTACCATTCTCTACCTCTCCCATCGGATGGGTTATAAGGTATTAAAATGTCCAGGGAAAGAATCCAGTGGGGCTGCTTCCAGTTTGCCAGTCAGGGGAGAACTGTTTATCCTATCAGCAAAACCAGCAGAGCTTTGCTAGGTCCTCCACTGAAAATGGAGGCACTCATTTTCAACTCCCTGCTCCAGGCACTGAGCAGGCTATGACAGACTCTTTCGGAAACAGCTAGAAGAAGGGATCCGTTCAACATTATTTACAGTTCAGTAAACCATAGCATTTCCCTGATCTAGCCAGTTTCCTCACTGACCAGACCAAACTCTGCAAAGTTTTTCTACCACTCAGCAAATACGGGCAGCTCACGAAAGGGCTGACTCTACTCCAGCCGGGCATGGGAGCCACAGGACCCAGGCACCACAGCTCCGAGTGACAAGCATAAATCTGCAGCTACACACAGCACTGATCCCGTGGGGACAGACTAGGAGGGACGTGCCCTCCCAGACAGGCTGATGTGAAAGCTGAGACCAGCGGGGCTCAAAGAAACCGCTGGAACAAATATATACGGCTGACTTCACTTACTGCAGAGAAATGGCACAGGCGCTAGAAATTTACATGGATTAAAATAATGGTTACAACAAACAGTCTATGGATAACACATCTTAGAAATACCTTTTCCAAAAAGGTTAATTTCATTCATGTGCTGCAAGAATAATACATAGTAATTGTGACACTTGGAGCAACCCATGGTGGTTAAAAACAGTGCTTCTCAAAATCGAATGTGCATTTGAAATACCTGAGGATCTTGTTCAACAACGAATTCCAACCGGGAGGTTTGTTTAGGGCGGGGCCTAAGACTCTGCATTGCAACCAGCTCCAGGTGATGATGGAGCTACAGAGAGTCTAGTAAATTTGGCCCTGGTAAATGTAATAAAAAACTTCCCAGGTGGCTCATATGGTAAAGAATCTGCTTGCCAATGCAGGAGATGCGGGTTCAATCCCTTGGTGGGGAAGATCCCCTGGAGAAGGAAATGGCAACCCATTCCAGTATTCTTGCCAGGGAAATCCAATAGACAGAGAAGCCTGGCAGGCTACAGTCCATGGGATCACAAAATCCCACAAGACTTAGTGACTAAACAATAACAACAACATTGGACTTTAATATTTCCTGAAATTCTTATTTGATTCCATATTGTGTCTACGGTTACCAGATCTAACAAATAAAAGTACAGAAGGCTTAGTTAAACTTGAATTTCACATAACCAGTAAAATTTTTAGCATAAGTATATCCCAAATACTACATAAGACATACTTATACTAAAGATATATTATTCTAAATTCAGTTTTATCTGGCCACCCTAGTACAGCCAAGTTTGAGAGCTGAGCTTTAAGGAAAGTCTCTGACTGTAAGAATTCCCTTCCAGGTCAAGGTGCCAAGTTCCGTGCACTGGCTGGCAACCCTCAATTCCAAATTTGTCCAGTTTTCAGACAGGATCCACCAGGAGACAGTCAGGTGACATCTTTTGGCTCGTCAGAGCCCTGGGCCTGACCCTTATGACTTCCATTGTCAATTTGAAGAGTGAAATAAGATGTTATTTATTTAAAGCAAGTGAAGTAGGTGGTAGGCATGCCCAGTTCCTAAAGCTCGGCTGTGTGCAGCTCATGGTTTTCCAAAACATTCTTTCATCTGGCTCTGCACACATATATACACAGGATAAACAGTTGAGCCCTTGATGAGACCCTGACAAAAGCTTAAGTGCTCCCAGTAATAGCAAGTTCCTTTCCATAAACACCAATTTCCTTCACTCAGGCCCAGGAGAAGCTTGGTATCTTCTGAAGCGATAGATGGGCTCCTGCTGCGGCAACCCCCCTCGCCCCCTTTCTCCCTCTAGCTGCTTTCCCTCTAACTGGTGATCAGGAAGCTGTGAAACCCTTTCCACTTCTGCAAAAATCCCTTGGAATTTAAAATTCACACAAACCAGCCCGAATATACCAGTCTCTACAGCAGACACCAAAATGATGAGAAAAGAAAGACCAGCCTTAGGGCCCGGTTTGCCTTCATCCTGGGTCAAGAGGTCTGCGTGCCAGCTGGAATGCTGACAGGTGGCCCTGGAGGATCCTTGATCAGCAGCTGCCCATTGGTGGCTGGATTTCAGCCCAAGACATGCAGAAAGGGTCTCAGGACGTTATCCACTAAGTCTGACCTCTCAGGGCTCAAAACCTCAAGACCCACCTGTGATGTGTTAACTAGGGACTTACTACAGAGACTGCTTCCTGGGAGCTGCCCAGGCTGTAAAAGTGCTAATGTCCTATAACCCAGCCTCACGGTTCCACAAGCAGATGGTCCTTCCCAACACACCTTTTCCTATTCAGCTACTTGCTCTCTTTGATTTCTAACCCATAAATGGTACTCATGGAAAATAAGGAGCTCTGTTCTAATGTTCATGGAGTTAGTTAAACCAAGGCCAACTCCCATTCAAACAGACCCCAAATCCAAGACAAGCAATGTGTGGGCGAGGGGAGAAAAAAGTGATGATGGGGATTTTCGGAAGAGCACACGGGAAGGAAGTGGCAAGGAGTCTGGCTTTCTTCTGCCTTAGGAGTGAGCGGCTGCCTCACCAGCCAGGAGTTCAGCCAGCCCTGGGCAATTTCAGCCTCCCACCAGAGACACACACAACCAATTAGCTCTTGTCTGGCCTCCCTTCTGGGCACTCTAGATGGCCTCTGCCGAGATGCTCCTGTGGTCTTGCTCCAAACATAATCGATTACAGCTCAGAAAACTCTTGAAGGCATTTGTCACCTCTGTGGTTAAGACTATGAAATCCCATTTCTTCACTCAGGTCCCCCACTCTGATCCTCGGAATCCACAAAATGCTTCCTGGGGCAAAGAGCCCATTTCATTAGGCTGCCTGAGCTCCTTGGTGGTTCTCAGTGGCCACAGTGACTCAATGGCAGCTGTCCACCCACAGGCTTCTGTGGGGGAGGAGACCATCTGGCCACCAGGCACGGTTCTCACGGCACCAGGCCACCAGGCCCCGACGCTCCTGCAGGACCTAGGAGACGGGAACCGAGTGCCATGGGGCACGAGTCTCCTCTGTCTCCATGGGTTGCTTAGTTGGTTCACTGTCTGAACATGTTTTGAGCTCCTGATACATTCCAAAGTCATTCTGGACCCTGGACCCAACAACAGGGTACCAAACAATTGAGTCTCTGCCTTAAGAGACAACTCCATGGTGAGAATCTTCATCATCTTACCTGCAATTCCACATCCTGTGATCTGACCAGAGGGACTCTTTAGTGAAATGAATGAAGATTTATGTACAGAGATAGTCATCGGCCTAAACAGACAAGAATAAAAAGTTGGAAGTCCCTTGGATGTCCAGTGGTAAACATACATTAAAATTTTAGAGAGTACAAAGAGATATCTATCTGTGTTTCCATGTTCACTGCAGCAATATTCATAATGGTCAAGATATGAAAATAACCTTAAGGTCCTTCAGTCCATGGTAGGATAAAGAAAATGAAGTCTCATGCCCTCCTCCAGGGGATCTTTCCGACCCAGGGATCGACATGTGTCTCTTGTGGCTCCTGTATTGGCAGATGGGTTCTTTACCACCAGCACCGTGTAGGAAGCCTGCATATTCACACCAAGGAATATTATTCAGTCATAAAAAAAGAAGGAACTCCTGTCACCCAAGGCAACAGGGATGGGATTTGATGGCATTAAGCAAAGTGAAATGGGCCACATAGAGAAGGATAAATTCTCTATGGTATCCCATGGGTGTGCAGCTGGGGTAGGGTGGCAAGGGGAGATGTGGATGGAAGGGCATATAAACTTTCAGTCATAAGATGAAGGAGTTCTAAGGATCTAATATACAGTGTGGTGCTTGCTTGCATGTTAAGCCACTTCAGTTGTGTCTGACTCTTTGTGACCCTATGGACCATAGCCTACCAGGCTCCTCTGTCCATGGGATTCTCCAGGAAGGAATACTGGAGTGGGTTGCCACGTGCTTCTCCAGGGGATATTCCTGACCCAGAGATCAAACCCTGAGTCTCCTGCCTTGCAGGCAGATTCTTTACTGCTGAGCCAGCAGAAAGTGAAACTGAGGTCGCTCAGTCGTGTCTGACTCTTTTTGACCCCATGGACTGTAGCCTATCAGGTTCCTCCATCCATGGGATTTTCCAGGCAAGAGTGCTGGAGTGGATTGCCATTTCCTCCTCCAGGGGATCTTCCCGACCCAGGAATCGAACCCGGGTGTCCTGCATTTCGGGCAGACGCTTTACCATCTGAGCCACCAGGGAAGCCTGCTAATTGACTTACTCCGATACAAAATAAAAAGTTAAAAAAAAAAAAAAAAAACTATTCCAAAAAATGTAAATGAATCTGATGCTTCATTTATTTTGTCGAGTTTCATAGTTGTTTAAAGCAAGATAGTTAATTCAGTGCCGGTTATTCAGTGAGGATTAGAAACAGAAATCTTAGAATTTTAACCTAGAATTCTGCTCAAAATATAGGAGAATATTATATGGGAAATGTGACTGTTCTCATTTTCCAATTACAAAAGTGCAGAAATGTTGATTAGAATAAAGGAAATAGGTGTTTTGTTTTTTTTTACTATAAAACTGTTGGAAATAGTTTTTTACTATTTACAATAGTATGTAAGTAGATAAATATCAATATTCTATAAACAAGTCAAAAAATCAAATAAACTTTTTGGTTGAATAAACTGATATCGTTTTGTAAAAGAAAATAGTAAAACAGATTAAAAGCCAGGTGTGGCTGGGCTTCCTGTCATGTTCTTCAAGTACGCATGCACCACACAGACATATGCACACACTGAACTAAAGCCTGGCAGAGTGGGGACTGACCCTCCACACGCCCACCCTCCAGTCCCTCCACGCCATCTGTCTCCCTAACACCAAATGTATCCTCTCCATCCTCTGGTCTCTCTGCAGACATCATACCTGGTTGGAGTGTGCTCTAGGCTGGCTTTCTTCTTTACGGGGCCAAGGAGTGTCTAAGGCCTTCCTCCCGTCAACATTCTTCAATCTGGCTGATTGATGTACCATCCTCAGTCTTGGGCACAAGCCAACTAAACCAAACTCCACAGAGAGTTTCCAAAAGCCCTGTCCTCCCCTTCCAGACCCCTCCATCAGGCAGTGGCCCTTCCCAAGACAGTTTCAGAGTTGTGCTGCTCCCCACATGTAGGAAAGGAAGCACTTTATAACTCCTGTGACGTCCCCATCGCATTTTGTACTCGGCTATTTTTCTAAGAGGAAAGTGGCACTTCATTGCTGTTTTAGCTTGTCTTAGCTATTCCCTTACAAATGAATTGGAATTCCTTTCCCTCTTCAGTTTAGTTCAGTCGCTCAGTCGTGTCCGACTCTTTGCGACCCCATGAATCGCAGCACACCAGGTCTCCCTGTCCAACACCAACTCCCGGAGTTCACTGAGACTCACGTCCATCGAGTCAGTGATGCCATCCAGCCATCTCATCCTCTGTCGTCCCCTTCTCCTCCTTCCCCCAATCCCTCCCAGCATCAGAGTCTTTTCCAATGAGTCAACTCTTTGCATGAGGTGGCCAAAGTATTGGATCTTCAGCTTTAGCATCATTCCTTCCAAAGAAATCCCAGGGCTGATCTCCTTTAGGATGGACTGGTTGGATCTCCTTGCAGTCCAAGGGACTCTCAAGAGTCTTCTCCAACACCACAGTTCAAAAGCATCAATTCTTCGGCACTCAGCTTTCTTCACATCTGTATTTCTTCTGTAAATCATTCATGTTCTTTCCCCAGTACTCTAGTGAACTTTAGGACTTTTCATATTGACTTTTTCTAAGCTTTTTATAGAAAAAGAATATTATCAATGCTTTAAGGATGTTTGAGAAGACAGACTAGGGAAGAAGACATGAAGGGAATGATGATGTATTTGTGTAAACCATGAAACCATCTGCATCTTTTTGAAAAGCCACCTAACAGTTGAAATGCACATCAATTTGAAAAACATATCCATTGAACACAATTCTTTTCAAGCACTTCTGCATCAACTGGAGATGGGAAGGGAATTTCTGGATATTTGGGACAATAAATGAAAAACAGATCCTAGAACCCAAGGACCTGGAAGGACTCTAAGAATCAGGGAGGCAATTTGCCTGGCCCTGGACCACACGGCAGGGGAGTGACAGTTCATAGGAACAATGACCATGACCTCTCCTTGACGAATGAAATTAAATACCCTGAAGAAGAGGAAGTGGCCCAATAGTAGCTTCTGCATTCTACACACTCTGAAAGTGAAAGTGAAAGTCACTCAGCCATGCCTGACTCTTTGTGACCCCATGAACTATACAGTCCTTGGAATTCTCCAGGCCAGAATACTGGAGTGGGTAGCCTTTCCCTTCTCCAGAGGATCTTCCCAACCCAGGGTTTGAACCCAGGTCTCCCATATTGCAGGCAGATTCTTTACCAGCTGAACCACAAGGGAAGCCCCTCTACACAGCCTCAAAACAGGATGCTCTGTCCACAGTGGATCAAAATGCCTGCATTGTTACCACGGTGGAAATCACATGGGGAAAATCTTGCAACTTCAGGTAGGCCAAGCAGAGGGGACTTGTATGGACCAAGAGCTTTTGGGAGCTTTCTGTTCCCTTTTGGGAATAGATGGGCTGCTCAGCAGAAGGATGTTGTGTGGACACAGAGGATAAGCTCAGGACCAAAGTCCTTATCAAGGACCTTCAGACAAATTTCAAGCTCTGGACATGGTGAGGGGTGTGTACATCTGGACTTGGGGATAGGAAGGCTTTTAAATACCTTAGTGTAGCTTAATAATATGAATGAGAGAAAAGTTCAGCTCCCTGGAGAAACCGGGTGTTTGGGTAAGTTAGAACTCACCCGCTTCCCAGGTGGCACTAGTGGTAAAGAACCCACCTGCCAATGCAGGAGACATGAGACATGGGTTCCATCCCCGGGTCACGAAGATGCCTTGGAGAAGGAAATGGCAACCCATTCCAGTATTCTTGCCTGGGAATCCTGTGAACAGAGGAGCCTGGCGGGCTATATTCCATGGGGTCGCAGAGTCAGATGTGACTGATGCGACTTAGCACACACAGCACACCCAGAGCTCACTGACTAGCTTGAAAAATTACCTCCCTGCAAAGTCACCTTTAGTTTGGGGCATTCTCTGGCGATACCTCTGAATGCACGGGATCTTTCTGAGGGCACACTGCTTGCCCAGTTTTCATCACCATTTAGGAAGGAGGAAATACGCTCCTGAATCTAAGAACAAAAGTGTGGAGCAAAAGCAAGATGGAAGTCAATGTTCAGAGCAGCATATTTAAAACTGCCAAGATATGGAAGCAACCTAAGCATCCATCAACAGATGAGTGGATACAGAAGACGTGGTCTATATACACATAACAGGGCTTCCCAGGGGGTGCCAGTGGTAAAGAACCTGCCGACCAATGCAGGAGAAGCAAGAGACTTGAATTAGATCTCTGGGTCAGGAAGATCCCCTGGAGTAGGAAATAGCAACCTACTCTAGTATTCTTGCCTCGAAAATTCCATGGACAGAAGAGCCTGGTGGGCCACAGTCCATGGGGTCTCAAAGAGTCAGACACAACTGAGCACAGGACACACATATGCACGTGGAATACTACTCAGCCATGAAAAAGAACAAAGTGTGCCATGTGCTGCAGCATAATGGACTTGGAGTGCATTATGCTAAAGTGAAATCAGTCAGGCAGAGAGAGACAAATACTGTATGGTATCACTTGCATGTAGAATCTAAAAAATAGAGCAAACTAGGGAATGAAACAAAAAGAAGCAGGCCCACAGATACAGAGAACAAACTAGTGGTTACCAGTGGGGAGAAGGAAGGGGGAAGGACAATACTGGAAAAGGGGCAAAAAGGGGTTATTATGGGACTATATGAAATTGTGCATATGAAACTTCAATATTGCAAAGCATTATAGGATTTAAAGAATCTTTCACTTACTTAAAAAAAAAAAGCAATATAGTAGAGCAATGGCCTCCAGCAACTTTTGTTTAATAAGTAGCTTACAATTGACCCACTCCTGTTGCAAGGCTCAGAGAAGCCAAGTGGAATGGAGTTTGCAGCACACCTGATTGCCAGATCCCCCCTCCTCAATCCTCATGTCCACAGACTGAGCAGTCTGTTATAATCACTGAGTTGCACCCTCAAAACTGATAACAATAGACCCACCGCAAGCAGCCTTGCTTCTGTCAATTTCCCTAGATTCTTTTCCTCGGTGTGGTGGGATCTGAGATTAGCTCTTTCAGTCTGAGAGCATTTTGAACAGAAAGATCTGTTCTTTCAGGCACATAAATTAAAGGTACAAATTATAGATTAAAATGCTGATATTTTTGGAACCTGGGAGATCAGAGTTACTTTCTATCACAACTAGACTTAAATGTGCAACTGTGCTGAACAAATGTCTCTATCTTGTCAAGTCCTGCCTGGGCCATTTGCAAGTTCACTTCCAGTGAAAGAGAACCTTTGAAAGTGTGCGGAGGGCCCCAGCCCCTGAGGGTGAATTGCTTAGCACGAATTCCTGTGCTGATTGAATGGCAATGACCAAACTAATGAGCAGAGTTGAATGAGAACAACCAGGGCTGGAGCAGAAATAACCAGTGGTTATCTGGTTTATTACCCTCTCCCCCCAAATTGTGGGCTTTCCTGGTGGCTCAGATGGTAAAGAATCTGCCTGCAGTGCAGGAGACCCAGGTGCGTGCGATCCCTGGGTCAGGAAGATCTCCTGGAGAAGGAAATGGCAACCCATTCCAGTATTCTTGCCTGGAGAATCCCATGGACAGAGGAGCCTGGCAGGTCCCAGTCCATGGGTTCCCAAAGAGTCAGACACAACTGCGTGACTAACACACACACTAAGACTGAATTCTTCCTATTCTGATTTGACCCAAAGGCCCAGCCCTGAGTCCACAGAAAGCTGTGGCTGGTCCTTCTACATCCTATAACCCGTATCCACCTCCTTCCCAAAGCTTTCAATACACCCTTTCCCCAACTGCGGTGTCTGGCAGAAATCCACCTGAATCAACCTGCTAGGACCTCTCCAGCGTTTAGCCCAAGGCAGGCCCAGCACAGAGGTCTGTTGCTCATTCTCTACTGGAGAAGGTCTTAAAGTCTGTTATTCTCAGAAGCCATGCTAGTGATGTCCATAATCAGGCCAGTTTGGGAAATTCTGATTCAATGTAAACACATTCGTTTGGTGTCATGGAAAAAAAGGAGTTAGTATGAGAACATGGGAAGCTGGGAAGAGTTCACTGATGCTCTTCAACCACTGCCCCAATATGAGAGGGCAAGAGGGGGAGTGCAAACTTAACTGTTCAATGAGTGATGGACAAGGATAAAAGAGTTTCACCCAAAAGGACCATACAGTCTAGGTGCATAAATGCCTAAACAAAACAGAAAGGGCTGAAGGAAAAGCTGGTGCCTTGAAAACAATGGAGCTTGGAATCTGCAAAAGAGAAAATAGCTGGAAACTGGTCCTGTCTGTGTGCCAAGTGGTGCTTGCCTGCAAGGGAGGTACCATGGAGTAATGGCATGGAGATCACCCTTCCTCTACGGAGGAGATGCAAATAGCTGTAGGCTTTCAAGAAAGGTTGACTCTGTTGAACCCTGAAAATAAGGACTTGAAAAGCAACACACACACTTGTACAATAACCTTCAGCTTAACCTCAGTTTACCTTAGGATTAACAACGAACTCCAAATTATATGATTCCACATTGAAAACAGAAGGGGCTGAAGGAAAAGCTGGTGCCTTGAAAACAATGGAGCTGGGAGTCTGCAAATTAGTCCTCTGTGGAAAAAAATAGCTGGAAACTGGTCCTCTCTGTCTGCTAAGTGGTGCTTGTGGGGAGAAACATCAATAACCTTAGATATGCAGATGACACCGCCCTTATGGCAGGAAGTGAAGAAGAACTAAAGAGCCTCTTGATGAAAGTGAAAGAGGAGAGTGAAAAAGTTGGCTTAAAGCTCAACATTCAGAAAACAGAGATCATGGCATCTGGTCCCATAGATGGGGAAACAGTGGAAACAGTGGCTGACTTTATTTTTCTGGGCTCCAAAATCACTGCAGATGGTGATTGCAGCCATGAAATTAAAAGACGCTTATTCTTTGGAAGGAAAGTTATGACCAACCTAGACAGCATATTAAAAAGCAGATTTCAACCTTTCTTGAAAGCCTACAGCTATTTGTATCTTCTCCGTAGAGGGAGGGTGATCTCCACGCCATTACTCCATGGTACCTCCCTTGCAGGCAAGCACCACTTAGCACACAGACAGGACCAGTTTCCAGCTATTTTCTTCCATGGAGGACTCATTCGCAGATTCCCATATTAAAAAACCTTGTCAACAAAGGTCCGTCTAGTCAAGGCTATGGTTTTTCCAGTAGTCATGTATGGATGTGAGAGTTGGACTGTGAAGAAAGCTGAGCACCAAATAATTGATGCTTTTGAACTGTGGTGCTGGAGAAGACTCTTTAGAGTTCCTTGGACTGCAAGGAGATCCAACCAGTCTATCCTACAGGAGAGCAGTCCTGGGTGTTCATTGGTAGGACTGATGTTGAGGCTGAAACTCCAATACTTTGGCCACCTGATGCAAAGAGCTGACTCATTTGAAAAGACCCTGATGCTGGGAAAGATTAAAGGTGGGAGGAGAAGGGGATGACAGAGGATGAGATGGTTGGATGACATCACTGACTCAATGGACATGAGTTTGGGTGAACTCCAGAGTTAGTGATGGACAGGGAGGTCTGGTGTGCTGTGGTTCATGGGGTCACAAAGAATCGGACACAACTGAGCAACTAAACTGAACTGAACATTGAAAACTGTTCAGATGGCAGTTCTTATTCTATTACATAAGCGTTTCTCATCACTAGCATCGAAGCTTATTGAAGAATTAATGCTAATCCATTTGCAGCACACCTGACAAGTCATATAAAGAACAAAGTGCGTGAGTCACTGACTGTTCTGAGTCACAAAAGCATTTTCACACACATATTAGCCTGTTTGGAAAGCTTTCTGCACTTCAGGCCCCAAGTTCATAGCTGAAGCGCTGGTGAATCATCTGTAAGTGAGTCGTACTAACATGTCCATGTGGTAAACAGTTATGTAAAGCGGCCTGTCCTGAAGCCAGTCCCTCATATCTTCATGTATGTACCACTTCTTGTCTTCTGAGCGCACAGCTGAACTGATGGCCAATGCAGACCAGGGCTCATTAGGAGTAATAATGAGTTACTAAGTATGCAGTGCGTCCCACACGCCAGGGAAAGTGCCGCTCATCCTTCTACATGAACCCATCTTTTGCTTTTTCACAGCACTTATTTCCCCTGATCTTGGGAAAGTCATCTTTCAGTCCTCTTGGTTCTCACTTGGCTCAAGTGTAAAGTGAGGGTTAAATGGAGTAATTTCCAAACACCATTCACCTCTTAAACACAGGAGCCTGAGTCCGTAGGCAGCGCACGGCTGTCTCTTTGACAGTTCTGTCATATCCACTGCCCAGAGTCATCGGCCAGGAGCAGCCTAGGAGGGCAAATGAGAAGACAACAGCAAAGATCCTATGTCAACCCGCCCCAGGGGAAGCCTCCCTCCCAAGCACAAAACTCAGAGCCAACTCCTTTCCTTCGCCTTCTGAACTGAGACTCGAAGGTAGCTTCCCTGCCCCCACTACCATGAAAAGATACAGACACAGCATCCTTGGTGAAGTTCATGATATGCAGGATTGTGAGCGATTCCTGGCCCATCTGCTGCCATGGTGCTCCCCTCCTTTCCTCACAAAGAAAACTTGAAAAGCTGCTAGGGAAGAGCTTACTGGCATGTAATAGGCATTTAATAAATACTTGCTGAATTTGTGAATTAATGAAGGTCTAATGAATTAATTGTGGGTAGGCAGGTAGGTGGAAAGTTATGACCAACCTAGATAGCATATTCAAAAGCAGAGACATTACTTTGCCAACAAAGGTCCGTCTGGTCAAGGCTATGGTTTTTCCAGTAGTCATGTATGGATGTGAGAGTTGGACTATAAAGAAAGCTGAGTGCTGAAGAATTGATGCTTTTGAACTGTGGTGTTGGAGAAGATTCTTGAGAGTCCCTTGGACTGTAAGGAGTCCAACCAGTCCATCCTACAGGAGATCAGTCCTGGGTGTTCATTGGAAGGACTGATGCTAAAGCTGAAGATTCAATACTTTGCCCACCTCATGCAAAGAGTTGACTCATTGGAAAAGACCCTGATGCTGGGAGGGATTGGGGGCAGGAGTAGAAGGGGACGACAGAGGATGAGACGGCCGGATGGCATCACCAACTCGATGGACATGAGTCTGAGTGAACTCCAGGAGTTGGTGATGGACAGGGAGGCCTGGCGTGCTGCAATTCATGGGCTTGCAAAGAGTTCAACATGACTGAGTGACTGAACTGAACTGAACTGAGGTAGGTGGAGGGAGGAAGAGATGGATGGATGGATGGATGGATGGGTGGAGATTATGAACAGAAGCTCTGGCTCCATGTCTTAAAAACTGTGGGACTTTTGGAAAGCTATTTAAACTCTCTTGGACCTAGTTTCTGCACCTTTAAATGAAAGGTACAAAGTTCATACTTCATTGGATTGTTTTCAGGGTTAAAGATAATTTGCAAAAACTAATCAGCACTTTGGCCAGCTTTTTTTTATTGGAAAATTGAGTACACATTATCTTATTGCAAAGAAAACTTTGGACCACCCTAAATCAAGAAAAAAAAAGACATTAATACTTTATAATTAGTAGCATTTTGTTGCCTCTGCACCCGTAGACTGATCACGAGACACTGGGTCAGGAGAGAGTGTCTGGAAGACAACGTGCACAACACACAGGGCTTCTTGGAGAACACTTGTAACACGAGTGGATGGACTGGACTGAATGAGTGAGAGAATGAATGGACAGATGTGAAAATGGAAAGGAATGACAGATTGTCTAGTTCAATAGTCCTCAACCAAGCATGAGTTTTGTCCTCTGGGGATATTTGACAATATCTGGAGACATTTTTGTTTGCCACAACTAGATGTTACTAGCATCTAGTGGGTAGAAGTCAGAGATGCTGGTAAACACTCTACAACACACAGGATATCCCCACAACAAAGAATAATCCAGACCAAAACATGAATAGTGCGGAGTTCGAGAAACCCCTGTCAGCGTCATTGTATTTCCAAACTCTGCTCCTCCATAGAATGTCACTGTCTGTATCTTTCTGTGTGTGTGTATGTGTGTGTGTGTGTGTGTGTATTCGAGTAGTCTGCCTAAAAGTCAGTTTGATCTAAGGACCATTTTGATGTTTATTATACCCTTTATGTCCTGGAGAAGGAAATGGCAATCCACTCCAGCACTCATGCCTGGAAAATCCCATGGACGGAGGCGCCTGATAGGCTACAGTCCATGGGGTAGCAAAGAGTTGGACAGGACTGAGCGACTGCACTTCACTTTATGTCCTGAAGGGATGTACACCCACCTCTCTGCAAGAAAGATCATGCTATAATGAGTTAAATTGAAATTTCCCATGGAAGTCACATTTCTGAAAGACTGCAGGAGACACTTGGCTCCAACATAAGGAAACCACAATATCAGAATTTCAAATTCTGAAGGGGCCGTTTGACTTGGGAAAAATAGGAAATCACCTTATTAAAAGATAATTTGGCCATGCAGTATTTTCCCCATGGACTAGTTTAATAATAAAAGGATTTCAATTTTGTGGACATCCCCTGGAGCAATTTGGAGATTTTCAAGTAAACCAACAGAAAGATGACAACAACTGGTGGTCTATTGGTCTGGGACTGCATCCGTGGGTTAAGTTTTAATCTGTGGATTAGAAAACTATAATAACTAACATAGACATTCATCCAAGCCAAGCCTACATTACAAAATCATGGAGCTACTGATGCAATCCAGAAACTGAGGTTGGTGATGCTCTAACTGAATTTCACTTCTGCTGAAGCCCCCGAAGCTGTGTCATCCTCCCCCACCAACACGTGATCTCTGCTTCCTTCCTGTCCTGGCACAAAACATCATTATCCCCCTACCCTAGAAGTCTTTTGATCTCTGTCCACCTCTCCATCTTCATTCTAGCCACTCTCCTTTAGGCACTTTTTTTTTTAAGACATTTTTTTTTCTTTTTCAATGTATTGCTTTTAAAATTTTATATACAATAAATTGCACAGATCTTAAGTGTATAGTCTGATGACCTCTGACAATTGTATACGCTTTTGTTGTTGTTCATTCATTAAGTCGTGCCTGACTCTTATTGACCCATAGACTGCAGCATGCCAGGCCCCCCTGTCCTTCACTATCTCCCGGAGTTTGCTCAAACTCATGTCCATTGAGCCAGTGATGCCATCCAGCCCTCTCCTCTTTTGCTACTCTTCTGTAATTCTTTTTGTTGCTGCTGCTGCTGCTGTGTCACTTCAGTCGTGTCCGACTCTGTGCGACCCCATAGATGGCAGCCCACCAGGCTCCCCCGTCCCTGGGATTCTCCAGGCAAGAACACTGGAGTGGGTTGCCATTTCCTTCTCCAATGCATGAAAGTGAAAAGTCAAAGTGAAGTCGCTCAGTCGTGTCCGACTCTTAGCGACCCCGTGGACTGCAGCCTACCAGGCTCCTGCATCCATGGGATTTTCCAGGCAAGAGTACTGGAGTGGGGTGCCATTGCCTTCTCCGATTCTTTTTGTTAGTGTCCCTCAAATCAAGACGTAGACTGTTTCCGTATCTCAGACACATCATTCTGGTCCCTTCCCAATCCGTCCGCCATCCCCTATACCCAGAGGAAACTGCTCTTCAGATTGCTAGCACCATAAATGGGTTTTACCTGATCTGGAGTCTCACATAAACAGAATCACACACTATGTCCTCTGGTGTGTCTGGCCTTTTTGGCTCAACATTTATGCCTACAAGATTCTGACGTATTGCTGCATGTTTCCTTTTTATTTTTTGGTGCCATCCTATTGCATTGAGGACTATGGTGAATAAAGTTGGTATAAACATTCTTGTAGAAAACATTTCTTAGCACATGTTTTTGTTGCTCTTGGATACTTTACCCGGGAGTAAAATTGTTGGGTCATAGAGAAACCCATGCTTATCCTGACCAGAGCATTGATGCTCTGGCCTGACTCAATTTTTTTAGCTCTTCGGAAGTGCCTACTCTCATTTTTTTGACTTCACACACCTTCTCTTCACCTGGGGAATTCTTAACTACCCTTCCAACGCTGATTTAGATGATAAATACCAAGGTGTCTTCCCTGACTTCTACAGAAAAGTATCAGCTTCTCCCTGCTAGGAGCTCTGATAAATCCTGGTATTGGAATCTGATGCAAAGATGTATTTCAAATCTCTGTCTTCCTTCAAAGCCTTTAAGATCCATGGGGTCAGGCATATATATGGAGAAAACTCTAATTCAAAAAGATATGTTCACTCCAGTGTTCATTGCAGCACTACCCACAATAGCCAAAACATAGAAGCAACCTAAATGTCCATCAACAGATGAATGGATAAAAAAGATGTATATTTATGCAATGGCATATTACTCAGCCATAAAAGAATGAAATAATGCCATTTGCAGCAACATGGATGCACCCAGAGATCATCAGACCAAGTGATGTAAGTCAGATGGAGAAAGACAAATATCAAGTGATATCACTTATATATGGAAATCTTAAGAAAGAAATGATACAAATGAACTTATATAAAAGACAGAAATAGACCCACAGACAAAGAAAAAGATTTATGGTTACCAAAGGGGAAAGAAGTAGGCAGAGAGTGTTTGGGATTAACAGATATACACTGCTATATATAAAATGGATAATCAAGGACCTGCTACATAGCACAGGGAATTATACTCAGTATTTCGTAGTAATCTATGAAAACATTCTACGGGATGAGTATTATGTCTCTGTGGTCCGCAGCTAATAATTATATCTGACTCACTCACCAGCCTCATGTATGCTCATATATAAAATCCTCTTTTTTTGAATTTCCTTCCCATTTAGGTCACCACAGAGCATTGAGTAGCACTGAGTAGCATTGAGTAGTAATATAGCATTGTGCTATAGAGTAGGTTCTCATCAGTTATCTGCTTTATACCTAGTATCAATAGTGTATATATGTCAATCTACCTCTGAGATAGATGGGGAGGTGAAGAGTCTTGAAGACGGATTAATCCAGTCCAGTGATTTTCAGACTGTCTTCTCCGGGATTCTTCTGTGTTCTCCTATGATCTTGGAGAACACTGGGGTGGAAGGTAGTGAGTACATGGGGCCAAAGAGGCTAGGGACCAGAGGACCTCAACCAAGTTGAATCAGATCATCTGGCTTATTTTCATCTGATTTATATATCACACTTCCATGTAATATTTCACTGAAAGACAAGAATACCTTTTTAAAAAACAACTTTTAAAATCACCGATCTAGTCTTGTGTTCCCAAACATATCCCCACGGGACAGGAAAATAATGTAACTAAGTCAACTCAGCAGGTGGTTTTGCATAACAAACACAGACAAATAGCCTTAAACAACAACACAAGGAATTATGCTCACATTTTCCTTGAAATACACAGCCCACTCAATACATTCACTTTCTTTCACTTTCACTTTCATTTTAGTTTCAGCCCCTTGCTGTCATGTGGTAGTATGTGTGTGGGTGTGTGCATGTGAGAGACAGAGACAGGCTTTCCTTACTTTTAGTTTTTTATTTATTTTGAGATTTTTATTGGAATATAGTTGGTTTGCAATGTTGTGTTAGTTTCTGCTATACAGCAAAATGAATCAGCTATATGTAAACATATATCTCCTCTTTTTTGGATTTCCTTCCCATTTAGGTCACCACAGAGCAATGAGTGGAGTTCTCTGTGCTACAGAGTAGGTTCTCATTCAGTTCAGTTCAGTCACTCAGTCATGACCAACTCCTTGCAACCCCATGGGCTGCAGCATGCCAGGCTTCCCTGTCCATCACCAACCCTTGGAATTTACTCAAATTCATATCCATTGAGTTGGTGATGCCATCCAACCATCTCATCCTCTGTCGTCCCCTTCTCCTCCTGCCTTCTATCTTTTCCAGCATCAGGGTCTTTTCCAATGAGTCAGTTCTTCGCAGCAGGTGACCAAAGTACTGGAGTTTCAGCTTCAACATCAGTCCTACCAATGAACACCCAGGACTGATCTCCTTTAGGATGGACTGGTTGAATCTCCTTGCAGTCCAAGGGACTCTCAAGAGTCTTCTCTAACACCACAGTTCAAAAGCATCAATTCTTCAGCACTCAGTTTTCTTTATACTCCAACTTTCACATCCACATATGACTACTAGAAAAAACATGGCTTTGACTAGATGGACTTTTGTCGGCAAAGTAATGTCTCTGCTTTTTAATATGCTGTCTAGGTTGGTCATAACTTTTCTTCCAAGGAGCAAGTATCTTTTAATTTCATGGCTGCAGTCACCATCTTCAGTGATTTTGGAGCCCCCCAAAATAAAGTCTGTCACTGTTTCCATTGTTTCCCCCTCTATTTGCCATGAAGTGATGGGACCAAATGCCACGATCTTAGTTTTTTGAATGTTGAGCTTTAAGTCAGCCTTTTCACTCTCCTCTTTCACTTTCATCAAGAGGTCTTTAGTTCTTCACCTTCTGCCATAAGGGTATCTGCATCTGCATATCTAAGGTTATTGATATTTCTCCTGGCAATCTTGATTCCAGCTTGTGCTTCCTCCAGCCCAGCATTTCTCATAATGTACTCTGCATATAAGTTAAATAAGCAGGGTGACAATATACAGCCTTGACATACTGTTTTTCTTATTTGGAACCAGTCTGTTGTTCCATGTCCAGTTCTAACTGTTGCTTCCTGCTGCATACAGATTTCTCAAGAGGCAAGTCAGGTGGTCTGGTATTCCCATCTCTTTCAGAATTTTCCACAGTTTATTGTGATCCACACAGTCAAAGGCTTTGGCATAGTCAATAAAGCAGAAATAGATATTTTTCTGGAACACTCTTGCTTTTTCGATGATCCAGAGGATGTTGGCAATTTGGTCTCTGGTTCCTCTGCCTTTTCTAAAACCAGCTTGAACATCTGGAAGTTCACGGTTCATGTATTGCTGAAGCTTGGCTTGGAGAATTTTGAGCATCACTTTACTAGAGTGTGAGATGAGTGCAATTGTGTGGCACTTTGAGCATTCTCTGGGATTGCCTTTCTTTGGGACTGGAATGAAACTGACCTTTTCCAGTCCAGTGGCTGCTGCTGAGTTTTCCAAACTTCAAGATTCTTTGGTATCGCCTTTCTTATTAGTTACCTATTTTATACATAGTACCAATAGTGCATATATATCAACCCCAATCTCCCAACTCATCCCCTCTCTCCCTCCCCCCTTGGTGTTCATATGTTTATTTTTTAGGTCTGGGTCTAGTTTTGCTTTGTAAATACTAAGATCATCTACACCAATTTTTTCAGATTTTGGTTTACACACACAGTATAGCACAACCTCAGACTTTCCTGGTGGATCTAATGATAAAGAGTCTGCCTGTAATGCAGGAGACCTGGGTTTGATCCCTGGGTTGGCAAGATCCCCTGGAGAAAGGAATGGTTAACCAATCCAGTATTCTTGCCTGGAGAATTCCATGGACAGAGGAGCCTGGCAGGCTACATACAGTCCATGGGGTCACAAAGAGTTGGACACTACTGAGTGACTAACTCTTTCACTGTCATAGGACAAAGAAAAACACATCTGTGGATCAAATCATACATATGAAAGTCAAGATGTAGCCTCTGAAACTGCTCCAACTGCTCAATATCAAAAATGACAAAGCACCATCCCAGAGAGGTGACATGACTCACCCAGTTCCATCAGCTTGTTACAGCAAGTTAAGAGAAGAATCCAAGCTTGTAAACTCCCAGCCTAATGCTTCCTCAATTTCCCACTCACTCATCACTCCTTTATTTATATGTAGACATAGAGGACATTTCTGGCAGCCTCCTAGTACCATTCTCACCCTTCCTCATTGTAAAGGGACTGTGATTTTGTTTGGGGGCTTCTCCCACCCCACCACTCACTGTATATTCCCTGTGTTCAAAGAGGTGAGGAGCTCTTTTTCCAGTTCTAAGACAATGCCATGCCCTTCAACAGTGATGGGTTCAGAAACTGGGACCTTCACCAATGACTGTATACCACACAGAGTTATTTGGCAGCAAAGAAGCCTGCTGAACATACTTCAGCCCGGTGGTCAAGTTCATGTCAGTGGTGATAAGCCATATTGGTAGTTTACAGACATGACATGATGTGATGACAACGGCACTCTATCTCAGTGGACTTCCTCTCCAGAACCTATAACCCCAGTCTGATCTTGAAAAAACAATCAATAGAAAAATTGCTATAGAGGATCAGTCTATGAAATACTTGGCCAGTACCCTTCAAAACTGTCAAAGTCATCAGAAACAAGGGAAGTCTGAGGAAGTGTCATAGCTAAAAGTTGCCTCAGGAGACATGGTGACCAAATGCAATGCAGAGATCCTGGGACAGAAAAAACACATTAAGTAAAAAAATATATATATAAGGAAATTTGAATTAAGTATGGACTTTAATAATGATACATCAACAATGGTTTATGAGTTGTTACAAATGTGTTGTACTAATGTAGGATGTTAATAAAAATGAAAATTATGGTATGTTATGTCTGCATGCTCAGTTGTGTCTGACTCTTTGCAACTCCGTGGACTATAGCCCACCAGGCTCCTCTATCCATGGGATTATCTCGGTCAAGAATACTGGAGCGGGTTGCCATTTCCTCCTCCAGAGGATCTTCCCGACCCAGGGATTGAACCCGTGTCTCCTGAGGCTCCGGCATTGGCTGGTGAATTCTTTACCACTGAGTCACCTGTGTGGTATAAATACAAACCCCTTGTAATACCTTCACAACTTTCCCATAAATCAAAATCTATTCTAAAATAAAAATCTCATTAAAACATACACAGTCACTTTTGGCTGTAGAACAGGCTGTACAAAAACAAGCTTTGGGCATGTTTGGACTGTGGCCCATAGCATACTAACCCCTGCTCTAAATTAGCTACTTTCATTCCTGTTTGGTAGCTGAGGACACTGAGCTGGAAGAGTAATTCAAATCTTATCAGAGGTCACTGAACCCTGTTATGAACAATTTCAAAGTCTGTGCTCTTTCTATCTGCAGCATTATAAGATTCTTCTTTCCCAGCTCAAAGCCATTCATGACTCTTCACGGACTCTAGGAAAATTCTAGACTACATAGGCTGATCATTCAGCCAGGCTGAATGATGTCCACGCCAGGCTCTCACTAGCCCTCTAAGTCCCTCTCCTCTTCCTTCCCACAGCCCCTGACTCAGATCTTTAAAAGAATGACTAGTAAAATAATTCTTGCCCTGTGACTCATTGGGTGATTAACACATATACAGCACAATTTCAAAAGCAGTTTACCTTGCTTTAGACTGCAAAGATTAAGAGTACCCAATTTTAAATGACTTAAAACAATAAACACACTTATCTAGATCAGCACTGTCCACTAGAACTCTCTGTGATGATGGACTTGTTCACGATGGGGCTGGCCTACATGGCAACCACTCAGTACATACAGCTCCTGAGCCCTTGCACTGTGGCTAGTGCAATGGGGAAGCTGAAATTTTTAAATTTTATTTGTGTGCTAAGTCGCTTCAGTCATCTCCAACTCTTTGTGATCCCATGAACTGTAGCCTGCCAGGCTCCTCTGTCCATGTGATTTTCCAGGCAAGAACACTGGAGTGGGGTTCCATGCCCTTCTCCAGGGAATCTTCCCAACCCAGGGATCTAACCCGCATCTCTTACCTTTCCTGCACTGGCAAGCAGGTTCTTACCACTGCTGCTGCTGCTGCTAAGTCGCTTCAGTTGTGTCCGACTCTGTGCGACCCCATAGACGGCAGCCCACCAGGCTCCCCCATCCCTGGGATTCTCCAGGCAAAAACGCTGGAGTGAGTTGCCATTTCCTTCTCCAGTGCATGAAAGGGAAAAGTGAAAGTGAAGTCGCTCAGTTGTGTCCGACTCTTCTCGACCCCATGGACTGCAGCCCACCAGGCTCCTCCATCCATGGGATTTTCCAGGCAAGAGTACTGGAGTGGGGTGCCATTGCCTTCTCCAGTGCATGAAAGGGAAAAGTGAAAGTGAAGTCGCTCAGTTGTGTCCGACTCTTCGCTACCCCATGGACTGCAGCCCACCAGGCTCCTCCATCCAATGGGATTTTCCAGGCAAGAGTACTGGAGTGGGGTGCCATTGCCTTCTCCACTAGCGCTACCCAAAAGTTTAAATGTAGTTAACCATATATGGCTAGTGAAGCTGACAGAGCACCTCAGAACTCTTAGGAGATCTAGTATCAAAAAGACAACAACTGCAAATGCTGGCAAGGAAATTCTTGTCCACTGTTGGTGGGACTGTAAACTGATACAACTACTATAGAAAACAGTATCAAGCTTCCTCAAGAAAATGAAAGTAAAACTATTATATGATCCAGCAATCCCAAAGGAAACAGAGCGACCGAAAGGAAACATAAACCCAAAGGAAACAAAATGGTTATCTTGAAAAGATTATCTGTACTGTCATGTTCATTGCACTGTAACGTAATTCACAACAGCCAAGTTGTGACAACTTGTGTCTATCAATGGATAAATGGATAAAGAAGATGTTTCCTTCCTTAAAAAGGAAGGAAATCCGGTCATTTGCAACAACATGGATGCACCTGGAAGGCATTAACCTAAGTGAAACAAGCCAGACAGAGGAAAACAAATGCCTCATGTCATTTATATGTGTGACTCGAAAAAATTCAAATGCACAGAAAATTGAGTTTTCTAAGGAGGAGCCTGGTAGGCTGCAGACCATGGGGTCGAGAAGAGTCGGACACGACTGAGGGACTTTACTTTCACTTTTCACTTTCATGCATTGGAGAGGGAAATGGCAACCCACTCCAGTGTTCTTGCCTGGAGAATCCCAGGGACAGGGGAGCCTGGTGAGCTGCCGTCTATGGGGTTGCACAGAGTCGGACATGACTGAAGTGACTTAGCAACAACAAAGAGAGTAGAAAATTGGTTGCCATGGACTGGGGGAAGTAGGTTGGGAGGTGGGGTATGGGAATGGAGAGAGATTGGTAAAAGGCTGAACAAAGTTTCGGCCATTAGCTGAATAAGGTCTGAGTATCCAAAGTAAAACATGGTGACTATGGTGGTGGCTCAGAAGGTAAAGAATCTGCCTGCAATGCAGGAGACTCAGATTTGATCCCTGAGTCGGGAAGATCCTCTAAAGAAGGAAATGCCTCCCCACTTTAGTATTCATGCCTGGAGAATCCTCATGGACAGAGGAGCCTGGTGGACTACAGTCCATGAGGTCGCAAAGAGTAGGACACGAATGAGCAACTAACACTTGCATTTTCACTTCACATGGTTGATAACACCACACTGTAAAATTGAAATTTGCGAAAAGTAGGATTTAAACGTTCTCTCTCTCTCACTCTCACACACACACACACACACACACACACACACACAAGATACAGATATGTTAACTAACTCTATGGGGGAAATCCTTTCACAGTGTGTAGGTATATCAGATCATCATGCTGTACATGAAATATCTTGCAATTGTACTTGTCAATTACACTTCAATAAAGCTCAGAAAAAATAAAGCCCTATTTTAAACCCTCCCCAAAGCTCCATTTCATCACTAAGCACCAGCTCTCTCCTTTATCTTCTGCCATCCTCAGAATTGCACAGCATCCTTTCATGGATGAGAGGAGTTTGCAGTCCTTACAAGCCTTTGGTCTTGACAGAAAAGCACCCAAAAGCAGGAAGTAATGGGCAGCAAGAAGTCTGTGCTCCATCTTATCTCTCTTATCAGGGAGGAAATTCATTTTAGGGAGTCCAGTGAGATTTCCTCAAAGGTCCCAGCGACCAACACTGAGCCACACACTCACCCTAAAAGCAAAGGCAACTGGGGTAGTGGATTCCTGGCATCTCCACCCCACGGCGGATTGAAAGAGGAATAGAGAAATGGCAGCTGTGGAGGCATCAACAGGGTCTCCGAGGGTTGTTGTCAGTGGTTCCTTACAATTTTATAGTTACTTCATGCACATCTTAATGACCATAAAGGAGGCTGAGAAACAAAGAATTGAAGCTTTTGAATTGTGGCGCTGCAGAAAACTCTTGAGAGCTCCTTGGACTGCAAGGAGATCAAACCGGTCAATCCTAAAGGAAATCACATTAGAAGGACTGATACTAAAGCTGAAGATCCAATACTTTGGCCACTCATAGCCGACTCATTGGAAAAGACCCTGATGCTGGGAGAGATTGAGGGCAGGAGGAGAAGGGGATGACAGAGGACAAGATGGTTGGATGGCATCACTGGCTCAATGGACATGAGTTTGAGCAGATTCCAGGAGATAGTGAAGGACAGGGAAGCCTGGCATGCTGAAGTCTACGGGTTCACAAAGAATCAGATACAACTTAGCAACTGAACAACAACAAATGTACATCTTTCTTATGGCTTTTCTGTTTGCCCCAAGAAGTAACCTGTAAAATCCTTTAACTGTAAAACTATGCCTTAAACTTATTTAAACCTGAAAAGGTTTTCAAGTGTTGTTTTACACTCCACCTACAACATTGTTTAGAAATAAAATCAATTCAGGCTCCTAGCTATCCTTCAGTTCCTGGAGACAACCACAGTGTTCAAATAATTATAGTCCCATGAAATGAAGAAGCAGAAGCCATTAGAGTAGGGGTTGGTGATCCAAGGCCAGCTGGACAGTACCAAGTAGAGACCTTGGTACAAGTGTCAAAGAAATCAGCTTTCAGAAATTAAATTTAAACTGCTTGTAAATGATTTATCTGTGTATGCCATGCCCTTGCAATTCTGGAAAAAAACACTAAATGATCTGGAGATAGAGCTGGATCATTTATAGGCGGTGATGCTCTGCTGTGCTCAGTTTTGTCCAACCCTTTGTGACCCCATGTGGCCCATCAAGCTCGTCTGCCCATGGGATTTTCCAAGCAAGAATACTGGAGGGGGTTGCCATTTCCTTCTCCAGGGGATCCTCCCAACCCAGGGATCAAACCCGTGTCTCTTGCGTCTCCTGTACTGGCAGGCAGATTCTGTACCACTGAGCCATCTGGGAATCCCTAGTGGGTGAGGATCCCTGTTCTTAGAAACAGTTACCCTGTCTTGTGAGAATCCACACGTGAGAACAGGGCTAATTTCAGCTCCTCTACATTGTGAGACTATCACCAGTTCAACAAGTCCTGGGCAGCAGTTTACTCTTGCTTACTAAATGCTTCTTTCTTCACAAATACAGCAAAGTAAAAAGTTAAACAAGATGGCAGAGTGTTTGATGCACTGAGAAGAAGGGCACCTATCTTTCTCATAACTCCTCCACCATCCACAATTCACGAGCTGCAGATCACAGACATTAACCTTATTAACCTCCTTTGCGATAAGATCTGCGTCTAAAATAAGAACAAAAGCGGCAACAGTCATCGTTCAAGTGCTAAATGCTTAATGTGTACTGGAAGTGCGCTAAGTGATTTACATATATTCTGGTGTTTAATCCTCACAGTGACCCTCACTGCCCTGAGAAGGATATGGCAATCCACTCCAGTATTCTTGCCTAGCAAATCCCTTAGACAGAAGCATCTGGCAGGCTACAGTCTACGGGATTGGAAAGAGCTGGATACAACTTAGCAACTAAACGACAATGACAAATACTCTAATAAAGAAAGAAATTGCTTCATCACTAACTCACCATTAATAAAATACAAAGTTTTCGAAAAAACAAGAGTTCATCTTCCCCCAACTCCAAAAAAACAAAACAAAACAAAACAAAAAAAACCAGGATAGGCTCAGAGTCATGCGTTCAAAGTTGTTAGTAAGGAAATAGGTGAAGCACGATTCCAATCCACTCTGCTACAAATAAACTGCCAAATAGCCGTGTTTACCTTTCCTTCACCAGGCCCTGCTAAGTGTGATTCTGTGCTTGTTTATTAGATGAAGGTATGATTCAAAACAAGCTGTGATCTCAGGATCCAGAATCCTTCTGGGAAGCCCTTGTTCCTTACCATCTGCCTGACACAGAACAAGTGCTCAGTGAGAGGTATTGAGTCTGCAAATGAATAAGCGCAGGTCTTTAAATGGGTTTGGGGTTGGCCACAGACCCTCAGGCAGTCATGTCAGCTTACAACCTGAACAAATGGCTGTTAAATTGCTTTAAAAAGACAAATTATCACTTATAAAAGACCATTTAGTTTTCCAAACAAGTCCTTGAAGGGTATCATACCTAATGAATTTGGTATCATATATTAACAACATATGGAACTTCCCTGGTGGCTCAGATGGTAAAGAATCTGCCTGCAATGCTGGAGACCCAGCTTCGATCCCTGGGTCAGGAAGAGCCCCTGGAAAAAGGATTGGCTACTCACGCCAATATCCTTTCCTGGAGAATTCCACGGACAGAGGAGCCTAGCAGGCTACAGTTGACAGGGTCAGAAAGAATCAGACACAACTGAATGACTAACACACTATATATGGAATCTAGAAAAATGGTACAGATGATCTTGTTTGCAGGGCAGACGTAGAGAACGAATGTATGGACACAGTGGGGGAAAGGGAGGTGGGATGAACTGGCAGAGTAGCACCGACATACACGCACTGCTATATGTGAAACAGGGAGCTAACGGGAAGCTTCTGTACAGCACAGGGAGCTCCACTTGGTGCCCTCTGATGACATAGAGGGGTGGAATGGGGGGAGGGTGGTGGGAGAGAGGTCCGAGAGGAAGGGGATATTTGTATACTTATAGCTGATTCACTGGAGAAGGCAATGGCACCCCACCCTAGTATTCTTGCCTGGAAAATCCTATGGAGAGAGGAGCCTGGTAGGCTGCAGTCCATGGGATCACTAGGAGTTGGACACGACTGAGTGACTTCACTTTCTCTTTTCACTTTCATGCATTGGAGAAGGAAATGGCAACCCACTCCAGTGTTCTTGCCTGGAGAATCCCAGGGACGGGGGAGCCTGGTGGGCTGCCGTCTATGGGGTCACATAGAGTCTGACATGACTGAAGCGACTTAGCAGTAGCAGCAGCAGCTGATTCACCTTGTTGTACAGCAGAAACCAACATGATATAGTAAAGCAATCATCCTCCAAATAAAAAATAAATTTTCAAAAAAGTAAAAAAAAAAAGAATTTGGAAGATTAAAAATTATTTGAGAGACTGTGAGGGAAGCAGCTTCAGATGAAGGTCACGGCAGCACTTGACCATGCCCTTGGGAGTCCACAGGAGATTGGTGGTTTCCAGGCCGTCTCCTGGGGATGGAGGTGTCTGCGCCCTGCGCAACTGAGTCTTCTCCGAGAAGACGGGAGTAAAACGCCTGCCTGTGTTCCATGGATGCTAATCAGCCCTGCTCAGATTTTGTTCTTACTTCACTTCCAAACACTCAAACTAAAAATATTACCCTATTGCACTGTATCATTTAATAATCAGAGTGTGAGTGTATCGCTGTATCACTTGTAGGATTAGGGACAGATGTTCTAAGAGAAGAGAAAGAAGGAAAAGCATCGTAAATGCTTCTTTTTGCCTAAAGCCTTCCCTTGCACCTAATTTCAGGGCTTCTCTTGGTCTCACCAAATGTTCCCATGTGAAGATGAAGCAGTTTTTTGTTTTTTTTTTTTAAAGCCCCTGGGACTTCAGTGCCACATTTAGATGCAAAATGGAATTGAACACAGGGTGACTGTAAGCTGCCTTCCAGCTTTAAGGACCCAGGTGCTGCTTGCTGATTTCATTTGACACCCCCAGGAGAGCAGCCTTTGTAAGATGTTTCTTAAAGCTGTAGGTTCTCTGCACATCACGTCCAGAAGCGTTTCTGGATTTCAATGTACCTCAGTAGTCATACATGCTACATTTCACGGACAAATTCTGATGCAAGAGTTACAATGAGAATTTTTGTTATTTTTTTCACCTTATAAGACAGTAGGGATGGTTCATGGACAATTAGGAGGTCAGAAGGGCTTCTGGAAGGAACAGGGAATGACTCCAGCAGCCACAAAAATGTACTCCTTGGACTATTTAAAATGTAAAAAAAAAAAATTAAGTAAGATTTTTTTTGTTTGATGTGTGTGTATCAGTTGCTCAGTCATATCCGACTCTGCGACGCTGTGAACTGTAGCCAGCCAGGCTCCTCTGTCCCTGGAGTTCTCCAGGCAAGAATACTGGAGTGGGTTGCCATTCCCTTCTCCAGGGGATCTTCCCAACCCAGGGACTGAACCCGGGGCTTCCTGTATTGCAGGTGGATTCTTTACCATATGAAAACCAAATGTTTTCTATAATTTAAAAAAGAGAGAGACAAGTGCGTCCTTGACTTGGTAACATTTATTCAATATTCTTTGAAATTAGCAAGAATCAGAAGAAGCACATATCAATCAAATACAGCCACAAAAATGTCCTGGATATAAATAAAGATGCACTATGAGATATACTCACTACTGAAGGAATCTGTACGCTCTTACAATTACTACCTCTTAGCAAGGAACAACTCCAACATAAATTTAATTTACTCACAATACAAAAACCTTGACTTGTAGAGGAAAATACAGATTCAATTCGATCACAATTTGCCTCACTAGACCTTGTCATCATGTATGTTTTCAAGGCCTAGCTTGATGACTGTTACGAAAACGACAGGAAAACAAACAAACTCAAGAGAATGTTTCCGGTTTCCGTAAGGTTCAACAAAACAGTGCAGAAATAAGTTACTTACCCATGCACAGAATAAGGCAAAGGCTAATTTCATTCGGGTTAGGAATAGTACATTTAACTAGTTTTTCACAGAACAAACATTTCAGACTTCTTTTTAAGTTAATGGGTATACTGCATTATAGTTCATACTACATGTGTTTCCTAACTCTACTCAAAAAGTCAGCACTCACACGTCAAATACAAACTTGACCTTGATTAGACTTACTCTGTAACCACTGCTGAAGTCAATCTGGTTCATGAGAATATCTACTGTGGAAGGTACGCACACGAGTCGAAGCCTACCGTTTAGAGAGCAGAAAGTACATGAAAACGTAGTCTACGGATTTCACAAATTCCGTTTTTAAAATATTTTTTTCAAACTAAAAGCTGCAGAAAATTAGTTCTTAAATAGTCTACTGAAAACTTTTGAGCAGCTAACATCTTAAATTTCTTAAGCTTTTCCTTTTCTTAAAAATATTTAAACGAATGTAGTAGCCCATCTTTTGGAAAAATAATCCCCCAAAAAGATTACAAATCTTTTGTTTTAATCAGTGTGACCAAGGGCTTATCATCAGGGCTGTAATCCTCATAGGCGATGGGGGTCACGTCATACATCGCAGGCCGGGATTTCTTTCCAAACCTGAAATTGCACAGAGAGAGGACTCTGGTTAGAGAAATAGTGGCTTCTCAAGTCCTATTAAAGGTAAACGGTGACAATAACTTACATTCAAGAATCAAACGGAACTATAAAATACTCTAAGATATCCTCTCTAGCAAGTAGACATTTAAGTCTTCCTGATCTATGGTTTTTCCAGTGGTCATGTATGGATGTGAGAGGTGGACTGTGAAGAAAGCTGAGCACCGAAGAATTGATGCTTTTGAACTGTGGTATTGGAGAAGACTCCTGAGAGTCCCTTGGACTGCAAGGAGATCCAACCAGTCCATTCTAAAGGAGATCAGCCCTGGGTGTTCCTTGGAAGGACTGATGCTAAAGCTGAAACTCCAATACTTTGGCCACCTCATGCAAAGAGTTGACTCATTGGAAAAGCCTCTGATGCTGGGAGGGATTGGGGGCAGGAAGAAAAGGGGACGACAGAGGATGAGATGGCTGGATGGCATCACCGACTCGATGGACGTGAGTTTGAGTGAACTCCAGGAGTTGATGATGGACAGGGAGGCCTGACATGCTGCGATTCATGGGGTCACAAAGAGTCAGACACGGCTGAGCGACTGAACTGAACTGAACTGATCTTAATATTGAGTGAGTATAAACATTAGCTTTTGCCGTGGGAGGCAAAAAATGGATTTCACACAAGGTACAGTCCAAATTAATATTGAAGCTTGTAGGTTAAATCTTAGGAAAGCAGTCAGGCGTGAGGGCTCTTCAATAGGTTTTGAGAAAACGTGTATCGATTGTTTTTTTTTTTTTTTCTCAGACCCAGAGCGGTTTGGAGAGGTGAGTTTATTTTATATCCACTCTGATGCCTGGAATGTGGAATGGCTGGGTGGGCTTCCCTGATGGTATAGACTAACCCCTGGGACTTGCAGGAGGGCTGGTGAGGGCTCAGAGGCAACCTGAGGTCCCAAGACCAGGAGAAAGGGAGAGGGAGGAAATGATTTCCAATAATGAGGTGTTCGTCCAGGATCTGTGTGGGCCCCCCATCCCATCCCACCCACCTATCACTCCCCAATCCCCAAGGACACACAGGCCATTGTTTCTTTGAGCACAAAGCCTCTGTCCCAACAGATTTGTGTGTATCAAACACCCCTTGACGGCAGGCCTGATGCGCAGAAGCCCAAGAGTGTCAAAATCCAATTTCAGGACCTCCCGCTAAGCCAGTGTTGAAATGGCGATTATTAAAACAAAGTCAATTCAACTTCTGGGTGGTCTCTTCCCATTCAGGACTTCACCTTCCATAAAGGTCCCTGGAGTGCAATGGGATTTAAACAATCTTCCCCACTAGCCCACCAACTCTCCTCTTTTTTATAAACAACATTTTTTTAACCATTTCAAGTCCAATGAAGTCTATTAAAAAAGAAATTTTAAAGGAATCTCAAATTTTAAGAGGATTGCCAGGATGGGCCCTCAAGGATTTCTTGGGACTTGTTTACCGTGGCTTTAAACCCATCTCTCCACCTTTCCTGTCTCTTCTTTTTATATCTTGGAAAGTCTGTCTTCTCACATACAGAGATGAGAAGTAGAATCAAGTGGGAAGTGAGAAAACGTTACATTCTTCATATGATCATTTATTTTTAAACATTCATCCATCTTGTAATTCCAATTCACTCAAGACTTACTGACCTTCAGGAGAGCAAAGGCACAAACATGCTAGATGGGCACCAGGCAAAGTACAAAGACAGAGAAATGGGGACTTCCTTGGTGGTCCAGTGGCTAAGATTCCATGCTCCCAATGTGGGTTCAATCCCTGGTTGGGGAACTAGATCCCACACGTTGCCTCTAAGAGTTTCCATGCCACAGTGAAGATCCCGTGTGCCACAACGAAGACACAACACAGCCAAATAAATAAATAAATAATAAATATTTTTTAAAAAAGAGTTATAGCATTTTGCCACTAAGAAACCACAGCTCTTGGAGGCAATATTAAAAAGACTTCAAGAATCTCATGCCTAAAAGGTTAGCCTCACTGAAAGTCCGGAGTTGTGTGGGCATAAGTGTGGGTTGGATTCCAGCCTGAGATGTATTTATCTAAATTGACTGAGGTCTGCACAATCTGAGAACAAGAAAGAAGCAACAATGTCAAAGCCAATCGGCTCTTAACACTTTCTCTCAAGTCTGAACATTTCAGAGGCTACTTTATGGAGCAAGCATTTTGACAAGATATTTCTCATAAAATAGCTCAATACATCAGTAACAATATACCACTAATGATATTAATCTGATTAATTTTGAAAATCAGGAAATCCCAGTGTAAAGCTCTCTGTATTCAAACATGGCAGCCATGGGATGGTTTCCCGCCAGAACTCCAAGAGGGTCAGTGAATTATACGTTGCCTATGTCTACAATGCGGGAGACCCGGGTTCGATCCCTGGGTCAGGAAGATCCCCTGGAGAAGGAAATGGTAATCTACTCCAGTACTATTGCCTGGAAAATCCCATGGACAGAGGAGCCTGGTAGGCGACAGTCCTATCAGGGTCGCAAAGAGTCGGACACGACTGAGCGACTTCACTTTCACTTTCATGAATCAACTGACTGGCCAAGAGGAAACATCCGAGCAACTTAATAGGTTGAATATAGGTTTACAATATCCGTTTTTGTTTTATATGTGATTCCAGTTTGAAGAATAATCTGTTTCCTCCAAATCTAGAAAATTCAATGTCTCCATGTTAGGCAATCCATCCACAAGCTATAGTTTAAAGGGCTGTGACCTTAAATTATTGTCATGGAGCTGGATACTGACAAGACAGGTTTGAGGTTGAGTGTTCCAGACCCACTGAGCATGAAGGCAGTTAAGAGCTGCCATGCATCCACTGTACCCATGCAAAGTCAACTGAAGGACAAGGAGGCACTGCTTTGTGTCTGCATGGGAAGCTCAGCTGTGTGCATCAGTGCTAATGGGGTCACCAAGTATAATGCTGGTAACGAGGGTAATCTGGTTAAAGTACAACTAACGCTGCAGCAGGAGCAGCAACACCCCAGCACCACTGGAACTGGATTCCTTGCACTATGACCTAATTAGCTGCTGAGAAGCCTCCTAATTCCTTAGGTGAGACATTCAGGTCTCCACCCAAAGCACAGTGTCTACCATATGGGGGCTAAGATGGTTTATAAAACATAGTAAAGAGAAATAGGACTCTCCTTCAGTCTCCCACACCTATCACAGTGGTGAGTACCAAACAAATGTGCATTCTTACTTAAATTTCCCATGCTAACAGCTCTGCATATTTCCTTTGTGTCTCAGAACTGGGTGGATGCTAAGGAATCAGCCAACATCTATAGAATTCCATTTTAAACTGTCAGGCATTAAAACCAATGTCAGAGCTTGCCTATGTTATGGCAGGAGTTTTCATGCAACTGTTCTTTTTAAGAACAATGCATTGTTTTTCCTTATCCTAAAGAGACATATTAATTATTAAAACAATTTTCAAAAGGTGGAAGCCAAAGAAAATTACAATGTAGGCCTAGGATTAGCAAACAACAGTCTGCAAGCCAGTAATAGCCTGCTGCCTGTTTTTTAAAATAAAGTTTTATTGGAACACAGTTGTGCCCATTAATAATGCCTCTGGTGCTTTTACAGGACAAAGGCAGAGTTGGTCACAGAGCTGGGCCATCTGTGAATGGCCCACAGATTCTAAGATGTTTTACAGGCCATTGATAAAGACTATAAGAATCACCCTATTAGGGCTCAATAAAGGACAGAAATGGTATGGACCTAACAGAAGCAGAAGATATTAAGAAGAGGTGGCAAGAATACACAGAAGAACTGTACAAAAAAGATCTTCACGAACAAGATAATCACGATGGTGTGATCACTCACCTAGAGCCAGACATCCTAGAATGTGAAGTCAAGTGGGCCTTAGAAAGCATCACTATGAACAAAGCTAGTGGAGGTGATGGAACTCCAGTTGAGCTATTTCAAATCCTGGAAGATGATGCTGTGAAAGTGCTGCACTCAATATGCCAGCAAATTTGGAAAACTCAGCAGCAGCCACAGGACTGGAAAAGGTCAGTTTTCATTCCAATCCCAAAGAAAGGCAATGCCAAAGAATGCTCAAACTACTGCACAATTGTGCTCATCTCACACACTAGTAAAGTGATGCTCAAAACTCTCCAAGCCAGGCTTCAGTAATACGTGAACCATGAACTTCCAGATGTTCAAGCTGGTTTTAGAAAAGGCAGAGGAACCAGAGATCAAATTGCCAACACCCGCTGGATCATCAAAAAAGCAAGAGAGTTCCAGAAAAACATCTATTTCTGCTTTATTGACTATGCCAAAGCCTTTGACTGTGTGGATCACAATAAACTGTGGAAAATTCTGAAAGAGATGGGAATACCAGACCATCTGACCTGCCTCTTGAGAAACCTGTATGCAGGTCAGGAAGCAACAGTTAGAACTGGACATGGAACAACAGACTGGTTCCAAATAGGAAAAGGAGTACGTCAAGGCTATATATTGTCACCCTGTTTATTTAACTTCTATGCAGAGTACATCATGAGAAATGCTGGGCTGAAAGAAGCACAAGCTGGAATCAAGATTGCTGGGAGAAATATCAATAACCTCAGATATGCAGATGACACCACCCCTATGGCAGAAAGTGAAGAGGAACTCAAAAGCCTCTTGATGAAAGTGAAAGAGGAGAGTGAAAAGGCTGATTTAAAGCTCAACATTCAGAAAACTAAGATCATGGCATCTGGTCCCATCACTTCATGGGAAATAGATGGGGAAAGAGTGGAAACAGTGTCAGACTTTATCTTTTTGGGCTCCAAATCACTGCAGATGGTGACTGCAGCCATGAAATTAAAAGACGCTTACCCCTTGGAAGGAAAATTATGACCAACCTAGATAGCATATTGAAAAGCAGAGACATTACTTTGCCAACAAAGGTCCATCTAGTCAAGGCTATGGTTTTTCCAGTGGTCATGTATGGATATGAGAGTTGGACTGAAGAAGGCTGAGCACCAGAGAATTGATGCTTTTGAACTGTGGGGTTGGAGAAGACTCTTGAAAGTCCCTTGGAATGCAAGGAGAGCCAACCAGTCCATTCTGAAGGAGGTCAGCCCTGGGATTTCTTTGGAAGGAATGATGCTAAAGCTGAAACTCCAGTACTTTGGCCACGTCATGTGAAGAGTTGACTCATTGGAAAAGACTGATGTTGGAAGGGATTAGGGGCAGGAGGAGAAGGGGATGACAGAGGATGAGATGGCTGGATGGTATCACTGACTCGACAGACATGAGTTTGGGTGAACTCCGGGAGTTGGTGATGGACAGGGAGGCCTGGCGTGCTGCGATTCATGGGGTCGAAAAGAGTCAGACACGACTGAGCTGAACTGAACTGAACTGATAAGCATCACCCACGGTTCTGTCTCCAAAGGACTCAGCACTGTGTCTGGCCATGTTACCACTGTAGAAGCACTAACAGCAGCTGTGCAGAGTGGTATAAAAGTAACTGACACTCAAACATCACAACTGGTGACCAGTCCTGTGTTTACTAAAGAAACAAAATACACCAAAACTAGTGTCGAAGGAGTCAAAGTATATACATTCTTCTAGTTCATATTCTCCTGGAAATAGATAGCTAGTCAACACCTTGGAGAAGAGCAGGTGGATGTAAGCTTTAAAAAGGCCACATCAAGGGACTTCTCTGGCCATCCAGTGGCTAAGCCTCTGAGCTCCCAATGCAGGGGGCACAGGTTCGATCCCTGGTTAGGGAACTAGATCCTTTGTGTCCCAACTAAAGATGTCACATGTCACAATTAAGATCCAGTGCAGCCAAATGGGGCTTCCCAGGTGGTGCTAGTGGTAAAGAACCTGCTTGCCAGTGCAGGAGATGTAAGAGACGCCAGTTTGATCCCTGGATTGGGAAGATCCCCTGAATGAGGGCATGGAAACCCACCCCAGTATTCTTGTCTGCAGAATCGCATGGACAGAGGAGCCTGGTGCACTACAGTTCAAAGGGTCGCAATGAGTCAGACATGACTGAAGTGACCTAGCATGCATGCAGCCAAATATATATTTTTCTTTTTTAAAGGCCCACATTGGGAGATGCTCTTTGAGAAAGAGTGACTTTGTCCTTTCCCAGCTCTCTGCTTTGTTTCCCATAATCGGTGGTCAGCCTCCGAGTGTGACCTCAGATACAGACCTTGGAGAGTCATGACTTCCCTCCTGCCAGTCGGTTACAAAGTCTTTGCAGCCTGAGCATAAGCAAAACAGCTGAGAAGCAGATGAGTCTTAGGGTAAGGCAGAGTAGAGGGGCACTGCTTCTCAGCCCATCATCAGCACCAACAGACTGACTGCTGAGGTCAGAATCACCAGACGCTTCCTGGGGAAAAGGGGAATACCACCAATGACCCAGAAAGTGTTCGTCCTGCGCAGCTGCTGAGCCTCACTCATTCTGAGCCAACGTCACCTCCAGCATAGTAGCAGGGAGACACGCCATGAAATAGACACGTTAGCCATAGGCTGTTGCTCAAAACTAGGAAGTGCGGAATATCAAAAGGACTCTGTTTTTGTCAGTGCCTTTCCAGGGTTTCCAGGAAAAGGGAGCAAAAGGGCCAACCTGCCAGAGACCCAGGTAGAGCCTCTGGATAACCAGGCTGTGGAAACTCCTGGTCATAGCTAAATAAATGTTTAGACGGGAATGTTCTCAGATATATGTGGGAAGGCACTGTAATGTCAAAGATTTTATCTGCAGTCACTGGTGCATCCAGGAGTTTGTTGGTTAGGAATTCTGCAGTAAATATTTTTGATAAAAATCAGTATCAAATAAGAACCAGGTTTGTAAATGCTTTCAAGTTTCTCCTTTCCTTCCAAGGGTATTCAGTTAAATATCTTCCCAGTGGGCTGTACAAGCAGGAAGCCCAGAAGAATCTATCTTAACTTATTCCAGGGCTGAGACAGAACACTCTTCCTCTTGGATGCAAAAGGACCTTAGCCAGAGATTCCTTTCAGGGGAGGGGTGGGGAGGGAATCTGATTTCCTTGGGTCTCCCAATACATCCCCATATAGAACCATGGATTTTGTTCTTTCCGGGTGAACTAAGCCCTTCTGGGAAGAATTCTGAGTCACACAAGATTTTGCCTAGTCTCTACTTTTAGGGCTTCCCAGATGGTAAAGAATACACCTGCCGGTGAGAAGACACAAGAGATGTGTGTTCAATCCCTGGGTCAGGAGGATCCCCTGGAGATGAAATGGCTATCCACTCCAGTATTCTTGCCTGGAAAATTCCAAGGACAGAGGAGCCTGGCAGACTATAGTCCATGGGGCCACAAAGAGTTGGATAAGACTGAGCGACTGAGCACAGCAACCATAGCCTCTTCTTTTTACATTTTCACTGCTCATACAATAATTTTGAGATACTCCAAGTACTCCTGCAAGCTGGTACCACTGACTACGCTGGTGCCCTGTGATGAATCTATTTCTCAGGCAGATCAAGACATCCTGTGCCAACCCCTCACCGAGAATCATCCATTCATTTCAGACCTTACATTTTAGTGAGGTCTACCACGTGCCAGGACCCACTGGACATACAGTAATAAATCCCACTGCCCTTTGTGCAAGAGGAAAGATTAACTAAACTAGAAGAGATCTGCAGGGATTCATTTCAGGGTTTCCCAGAAGCTGTGTTGCTGAGTAGATTCTAAAATGAGGTCCGTGACAAAGGCTGATGTGTGGAGCCTGATGTGGAAGAGGGTTGAATCCTCCTTTCTCTCTCAAAGTTACAGAAATGGGGATAGTGCTGCTCCTACAAAGAAGTTGCCTTTGGCTTTGGGACAGATGCCCTAAGTCCCCCAACTTCTCTCTTTCCCTGGAACCCAGGTTCTGGTTTTTATTTCCACTGGACTCATCCTAAAAGATGTGAGCCCTGGGTTTGGAGGTTTCCTTTTGAAGAAGGCTAACTTTCTGACTCCGGGAGTTGGTGATGGACAGAGAGGCCTGGAGTGCTGCAGTCCACGGGGTCGCAAAGAGTTGGACACAACTGAGCAACTGAACTGCACTGAACTGAAACTTCTGACCTTCTGAACTTCTATTGCATTCAGACAGAATTTGGATCTGCTTGTTCCTCGAACAATATCGGTCACAACATCCCAACAAAGATTATACAGGTAATAGTTCCCTGGAGGTCCAATCTTAAGACACCGAGCTCAGCCCTCTTTTTGCTATAGCACATTGACTTTCTGAATCAGGTGCTTTAGATTGTTCTACCAGTTAAAGGAAAAGATGGTGTTTTAACATTCAGTATCACTATCATTTTGATAGTAAATATTCCTGACCAAAATCAACAAAATTAGATGATTTTTTTCACATGCTGTAATACATTGGAGAAGTAAATACAGCATTATCTGTTTATACAATCCTTTACTATCTATAATTTGATTGTCATAACTCTTTAAGGAGGTAGTTCTCCCTTCCTACAGTTGAAGGAACTGTATTTGTGGAAGGTTGAATCATCTACCTAAACTATAATCAGGTAATGGAGCAGTTGGACTTAATGTCAGATGTCTGACAGCCTGACTCAGGCTATTTCTATACCACACTAACTCCTGTCTCTCCAGGAATCTTTCCCCCAGACACTATTTTATACAATAAGAACTCTAACAGAATGACTGCTAATGTGACTTTCTTTAACTAAGCCCTTAAATTAGATGTGATCAGTTATAGTCACACTGAAGAACAACACAGCTAAACACATTTCAAAAAGAAATAATCAAAACCTGTTTCAAATGTTTATAGCAGAGATAAACACAAATCAAACGAATGAATGTATTCAATGAAAACAGAAAGTTAGCAGCAAATTAAAGGGGTTTGTTTATAAGGCAGTCTAATTATCTGGTCCCCCCAATGCTACCTCGAATCTATGCTTTATTCTTTGAAATCCCCCTTGCAGACGTGAAGTCCCGTCCATAATACAAGCCTGGTACCCAGCATGCTGACTCACGCCACTCACCTGGCATGCCGGATGGAGGCGATGGCGTTGCTGAACTCGCTGTCGATGCTGCGGCAGTTGTAGAAGTCCTCATAAGCCGGCCGGGCAGAGCCCTGGTACTCAATGCGGCTGATGCGGCAAATCCCCACAATCAAGATGATGAGCATCAGGATGAAGGCAACGCAGAGGGCGCCGATGATGATGTAGAGAGAGTGCCGAGGCATGTTGGTTAGACTCTCTGCCATGTGCCCGGACTTCCACTGGAGGTCTGAAGGTGAAAACAAGCAAATGCCTGTGTATCAGCTGGGGCCTTTTGAAGGGGAAGGACTTCCCTGTCCTCACACTAGGAACATAAAATATAAGAGCTGTCCAAACTGCAAAGGATTATTTTCTATGGATAATCCAGATGGCAACCCACTCCAGTATTCTTGCCTGGGAAACCCCATGGACAGAGGAGCCTGGTGGGCTACAGGATATTTATTAACATCCTTAATATATAAAGACCTCTTACAAATCACTAAGAAAAACCAGGAACATGTCATAGAAAAATGGGTAAAGAATATAAAAAGGAATTCACCAAGGAAATATAAGTAGAAAATTGCTTGGCTTCATAATTTTTTTTAACTATGCAAGTCCTACATCAGTTCCCAAATATTATCTTAAAATTTTGATAACCACAGTAGACAAGGGTGCAGAAATACGGACTGTGTGAACTGATATACAACTCCTGTGTGGAGCATCCTTTGACCCAGAAATTCCAATTTTCAGAATTTTTGCTGAGAAAATGGTCCTAAAAAATGTATAAAGCCCTGTGTACAAAGATGTTCATCTCAGAAGCACAATTTTCAAATGTTAGATTATCAACTATCACACATTTAGAAAATAAGTTCAGAAAATAAGCACAGACCCAGATGTATTCCCTGCTCAAAGTTAACATATGTTCATATTTTACCTTCTTTGCTTTAAATGTTTACGGTTTTTTTTAAATAAATGAAATGTTACAAATAAAATCTAGTGTAACTGCTGAAATGCTAAAAAAAATTATCTTAGTGATTTAAAACAATTTTTGAATGAGGCTTGAAACTTCTAATCCAATTCTGAGAATATAAAAAAATACCATGCTGTAAAAAAACAAAAACAAAAAACAGGAAATTAACAAATGATACAGTATTATTAACTAATATATAGATTTTGTTCAAATTTCACAAAATTTTATGCTAGTGTCTATTATTTGTTTTCATCTCTTATTCAAGACTCCACATGGTATTTAATTCCACTGAGCAACTTCAGCTGCATGCAACTAATTCTGGTAAATTCTCTTTTCATTTTTACTCTATTACAAATATTTTCTAATTTTCCTTGTGATGACTTCTTAGATACACCCAATATTTAAAAGTGGACATTTAACTTACAAATACATGGGATTCTATTTAAAGCATCTTTAATATTAATTTCTCATTTTGATACTAATTTTTCATTTAAATGCTTTCTTCTCTGCAATCACCCTCTGTGTTTTTTTTCAGTCTAACTTTATTGAGACTTTCAATGGCTAAGTCGAAGATCTCTACATCACACTGTACTTAAAAATATGTGGGTTATTTTCAAATACCTTTTGACACTGATTTCTAACATAATTCCACAGTGATAAGAGAACAGAGTCTGGATGATTTCAGTACCTTTAGACCATGAAATTTCTGCATCTGGTGTTATCCCTCGATATGCTTTAGTGTCTTCTAGTTTATAGTCTAGGGCTTCCCAGGTGGCACTAGTGGTAAAGATGTAATAGACCCAGGTTTGATCTCTGGGTTGGAAAGATCCCCTGGAGGAAGAAATGGCACCCCATTCCAGCATCCTTGCCTGGAGAATCCCATAGACAGAGGAGCCTGGCAGGCTACAGTCCACAGGGTTGCAAAGAGTCAGACACGACTGAAGTTGACTTCACACACACGCAGTTTACGGTCTATGGGAACCTGAATAGAATTTGTATCCTACTGTTGTGTGAAAACTGTATAAATCTTATGTTGAATTGGTTCACAGTGCTTTGCAGGTTTAATATATCTTTCTACTTCCCTGTAGAGTCATTCTATTAATTTTGAGAGTTCGATATTGAAACCCCAACTAAGAATCTTAATTTATCTACTTAAAAAAATAATTGTAATATATAGTGCAACTGTATATAACCTTGTCCTGTATTTTTAAACTCCTGTAAATGTGTTACCATACTTTCATAATTAAAAAAAATAAAAATTAAAAAAATATTACAGATATAGCTAGAGTTCCTCAATCCCATATCCTCTCTCCACCCCAACAGACAACACAATTCATAAACATGGAAAAATAGGAAACAACCTAAATATTCAACTCTTAGTGAGATGGTTTTATTGTTGTGTTTAGTCTCTAAGTTGTGTCTCACTCTTTGTGACCCCGTGGACTATAGCCCATCAGCCTCCTTTGTCCAGGGGATTTCCCAGGCAAGAATACTGGAGAGGGTTGCCATTTCATTCTCCAAGGGATCTTCCTGTTCCAGGGATCGAACACACGTCTCCTGCATTGCAGATGGATTCTTTACTGCTGAGCTGCCAGAGAAGGCCTAGTGAGATGGAGAGCTACTCATCAAGTAGCAAAAGAATAAAAAAAGGTTACCAAACAGAACCTAGTGGTATACTACAATCACATATGAGCTTCCAAAAATGAAGTCGCTCAGTCATGTCCGACTCTTTGCAACCCCAGGGACTATAGCCCACCAGGCTCCTCCGTCCGTGGGATTTTCCAGGCACGAATACTAGAGTGGGTTTCCATTTCCTTCCCGATCCAGAGATTGAACCAGGGTCTCCCGCATTATAGGCAGATGCTTTACCATCTGAGTGACCAGGGAAGTTTCAGATGAGCTTCCAAAGTCTATCTATATACAGAAAAGCTCAGGATGGAGCAATGATAGTGATGAACCTATGTTGTGTTCTTACTATGCTAAGCTTTTTGAAAACATCTCATTTGATCAGCGCAACCACGAGAAAATATATCATTCTTTCTCCCCATTGCTATAGATAAAGCTTAGAAACTGACACCACTTCCTGGGTGAGAGTGTTGACTGTAACTCCAGGTCCAACTTCTCAGCCTCTGCCTCACACAGCAGGGTGCTAACAACAGTGATCTCTGAAAAGCATGATTACATGTGATTTTAACATCCTTTATATGTCTCAGTCTTCAGCTTTTTAAAAAAAGAATATAGTCTCTTTATAATAAAAAATAAGTGATAAGCCATTTGAAGAAAACACCCATGAGATTATCTTCTAGCATAACTAGTGGAAGGTATGTGAGCTTTGGGATTACACTAACCTTGCTTTCATCACAGCTGCAGTATTTTTTAAACATTTTACGTATTTATTATTTTTGGTTGCACTGGGTCTTCATTGCTGCATGCGGGCTTTCTCTAGTTGCAATGAACGGAGACTACTCTCTAGTTGCCGTGTGAGGGCTTCTCATTGGAGGGCTTTTCACTATAGTGGCTTCTCTTGCTGCAGAGCATGGGCCCCATGGTGTGTGCACTTCAATAGTTGTGACATGCAGGCCCTAGAGCTGGAGCTCTGTAGTTGTGGCTCATGGGCTTATTAACTGCTCTGAGGCATGTGGGATCTTCGTGGACTAGGAATCGAACCCATGTCTCTGGCATTGGCGTGTGGATTCTTAACCACTGAACCACCAGGGACAGTCCCCAGCTTCAACACTGGCTTGACCTCCCTGAACGTCAGTTTCTTCATTTATAAGACAACAATTATAACATATACCCTATGGACATGTTGGGAGAATAAGTTAGAAAACATGTAAAGAACAGGAAGTCCACTGCCAGGCATGTGATGGGTGGTGGTGGTCCTGGTGGTGGTGGAAAAAGGAAGGATACCGAGGAGGAGGATGGTGTCCTCAGGGCACACTCTGAGCTGAAGATTACTGAGCACTGCCCTGTGCCCATTCAAAAAACACCAACCTGGACAGGCAAGAAAAAAGTAGATGGATGGGGCATAGTCTCTGTGTCTGGCACAGGTCAAGAGTGTCAAATTATGTCCTGTTTACAAACTTGCAAACAAATGGAATGATCCAGATACCATGACCAGGATTTAAAAGGAAGTCACGAAGGTGAAAAGGGGCTAGGTTAAGACCAAACAGAAGCTAAACTTCCATGGGAAAAGGGTTGTCTTTTCTACTTTACTTACTCTACCACTTCCACCAGCACCCTTTCCAGGCCATCATTTCCATATTAGGACTCTGGGTGCTTGGAAATGAGATTCAAGGTATGCGTGAAAATAGGTCTGTCTTCCTGTGAATGGCAACCCCCTCCAGTATTCTTGCTTGGAAAATCCCATAGACAAAGGAGCCTGGCAGGCTACAGTCCACAGAGTCACAAAGAGTCAGACGTGACTGAGCAACTTCACCTTACACTTTGCTGCTGCTGCTAAGTCGCTTCAGTTGTGTCCGATTCTGTGCAACCCCATAGACGGCAGCCCACCAGGCTCCCCCGTCTCTGGGATTCTCCAGGCAAGAACACTGGAGTCGGTTGCCATTTCCTTCTCCAATGCATGAAAGTGAAGTTGCTCAGTTGTGTCCAACTCTTCGAGACCCCATGCACTGCAGCCCACCAGGCTCCTCCATCCATGGGATTTTCCAGGCAAGAGTACTAGAGTGGGTTGCCATTGCCTTCTTCACTTTACACTTTACTTCCTGTGAAATCCTCAGGCCTCTTTCCACTGTTCTCTTTTAGGTGAAAGTATCTGTGACCTCTGAGTCCTCATACTCTCATCCCAGGGACATCTTCAGGGACACTGGAGTCTCAGAATCAGCTATTCTTTCCCTTGAAAAGTTACAGCCTTCAGAAGAGCACAAGTAAACAGCCAAACAAGGATCCGAGTGTGCAGACCATTTTCCAAGAAGCCTAATGGGAAACTGACTCGTGCCCTGAGCCTGCGTGGTTCCTGAGAGCTTGAGAAGACCGGGGTGAATGAAGTGACTTCTGAGTTTGTGTCCAGATCGTCTGGCTCCTGAGTTTTTCACCACGGCCCTTGAAGACTGGTTTTGCCATTTGAGTCTGTCTACCCAAGCTCACACAGCCCGTGGAACAAGAAGACTGCCCGTTTGTGCATTCACCATGCTGTGTGAGCCAACTCACACACAGGCAGACAGAAAGGACATAAATCACTGCAAATAAATGCTCGCAATGGAAGAGAGGAGGTGTTTTGTGAAACCAAGACTCGATCCCGACTGGCAGCCGTTTCATTTGGCAATACCTGGTGCACATGGAGAGAGACAAGTCATCGTTCTGGCTGAAAACGAACATGACTCACTTGATTTCCAAGTATTTCAACATTCTCTGAAAAATCCAGTTGTAGGCTGCAGTCCAGGGCTCATGGAGTGTGCTATAACACTCACTGAGCATCATCACAAGGGCAGCCAATACTGTTTCTACTCCAGCCTGGTGGAGCGCTCAGATCTGATTGCTATGGCTGCCACGGGAATTCTCGATGCACACCTTCATGAAAATGGCTCACGCATCACACTGATGGCATATACACAGCCAGTGCACAATTGCACAGGGCCACTCTCGCAGGAAAACAAACAACTGTGCTAGGTTTTGTGCTGGGCTCACTGCCCCAGGCCTGATGGGCTGTCTAAACCGTTTGTATTTCTGACCATCTGTTCTATTTCCCCAAACTCTGAATTCCAAGCTGTTTAGACTTTTGAAAAAAATATCCCCAGATTTCTCCTGAAACCTCTGTTTCTCCCCCTCTTCTCTTTCTCTTTGCTCTTTCCGCCTTAAACTGTCATCTAAAACTTGTCTGATAAGTGAATATGGCTGCTTTGCACAGTAATTGGGTTAGTAGCCAGGCTGAATCTTAATAAATTCAACATTTGGTCTGCGAGGCAGAGGATATGTCAGCAGCAGGTGGCTGCAGCTGCCACTCCCAGATCGCTGCACCACATCCCAGGAGTCCCAAGGCAGGAATCATTTACTATGTCGGCTACTGCAGAGCTCAGGGAAGAACCATGCAGCAGAACACACTGGACGGCATGACCTCACCAGCCCCGGCAGGTACATGACCAGGAACGCACACACACAAGCTATTCAGGGAAAATGTCACACTCCTTCCTGGGTCTCAGGGAGCATTTGCATTTCAGCATAAACTCAATTTGCTTGAGGTTTGTTATTTCCTGAAGTGCTGTCGCCTTTAAGATTTCAATGGGTCCTAAAGTAGGAGCTACGTAGGAGCTGGACTCAGAGCCTCTGCTCAAGGTAAAAACACAGTCAGCCACCAAGCTGACCCACTGACCATCTCTCCTCCACCAAAAAGAGACCTCGATCGATTGGTAAATTTAATTCTAAAATACATAACCTGTATCTGTGTTTCTTTCACTTACCTGGGTGAGTCTAGTCAAATTATTTGTCTACCTCTGTATTTAAAACCCCTTCATGGATCACAGCCTTGTCTTGGCGAAGAGGCTTGTCTAACTCAATGAAGCTATGAGCCATGCCGTGCAGGGTCACCCAAGATAGATGGGTCACAGTGAAGAGTTCTGACAAAACGTGGTCTACTGGAGGAGGGAATGGCAAACCACTCCAGTATTCCTGCCGCAAGAATCCCATGAACAGTATGAAAAGTCAAAAAGATTTAACACCAGAAGATGAGACCCCCAGGTTGGAAGGTGTCCAATATGCTACTGGGAAAGAGGGGAGGGCAATTGCTAATAGCTCCAGAAGGAATGAAGAGGCTGGGCCAATGTAGAAACAACGCTCAATTGTGGATGTATCTGGTGGTGAAATTAAAGTCACATCGTAAAGAACAATACTGCATAGGAACCTGGAATGTGAGGTCCATGAATCAAGGTAAATTGTATGTGGTCAAGAAGGAGATGCCCTGGAGAAGGAAACAGCAACCCACTCCAGTATTCTGTCCTGGAGAATCCCACAGACAGAGGAGCATGGTGGGCTGCAGTCCATGGGGTCGCAAAGAGTCAAACATGACTGAGCAACTAATCACAAGAAGGAGATGGTAAGAGTGAACATCAGCATCTTAGGAAAACAGTGAACTAAAATGGACTGGAATGGGTGAATTTAATTCAGATGACCATTATATCTACTACTGTGGGCAAAAATCCCTTAGAAGAAATGCCGTAGCCTTCATAGTCAACAAAAGAGTCCGAAATGCAGTATTTGGGCACAATCTCAAAATAGAATGATCTCAGTTCCTTCCCAAGGCAAAGCATTCAACATTAGAATAATCCAAGTCTATGCCCCAATCATACTTTAAAAAAGTTTGAAAGCGAGTAAAAGTCTATGGTTTTTCCAGTAATCATGTATGGATGCGAGAGTTGGACTGAAGAAAGCTGAGCACTGAAGAATTGATGCTTTTGAACTGTGGTATTGGAGAAGACTCTTGAGAGTCCCTTGGACTGCAAGGAAACCCAACCAGTCCATTCTAAAGGAGATCGGTCCTGGGTGTTCTTTGGAAGGAATGACGCTAAAGCTGAATCTCCAGTACTTTGGCCACCTCATGTGAAGAGTTGACTCATTGGAAAAGACTCTGATGCTGGGAGGGATTGGGGGCAGGAGGAGAAGGGGACGACAGAGGATGAGATGGCTGGATGGCATCACTGACTCGATGGACATGAGTTTGAGTGAACTCCTGGAGTTGGTGATGGACAGGGAGGCCTGGAGTACTGCAATTCAGGGGTTGCAGAGTTGGACACGACTGAGTGACTAAACTGAACTGAAAAATGTCTTTTAGGTAGATGTCACTTAGATAGCTAGAGAATTTTGGAACCATCTATTGCCTAGGATAACTGTGAGGAGGGATTTCAAATTTCTTTATATTTTCTGTAGCTAAAAGTTAGCTTGACAACCAAAGTAGTCAATGAGACTGGGAAAAGTGAACACCCTTGTTAACCTTCAGAAGAGGCAGGAGGGGAGGGAACAGAAGGCAGAGCTTGAATCCCTCATAGTGATCCTATTACTGAACAAGTATCAGTAAGCAACTACTATGTACTATATGGACTGATGCTGAAGTGCCAATACTTTAGTCACCTAATTCAAAGAGCCAGCTCATTGGAAAAGACCCTGATGCTGGGAAAGATTGAGGGCAAGAGCAGAAGGGGCAGGCAGACAATGAGATAGTTAAACAGCATCACTGACTCAATGGTCATGAGTTTGAGCAAACTCTGGGAGATGGCAAAGGACAGGAAAGCCTGGCGTGCTGCAATCCATGGGGTCACAAAGAGTCAGACACGACTTAGGGACTGAACAACAACAGCATGTACTATGTGCCAGGCCTCATGCTGGATGCCTGGGATAAGGAGCAAGGCAAAACTTAGAGAATAGCGTGCACATGGATCCCCTAGTCTTTTCAGAGATGTGGAGGCGAAAGCATGCTAAGCCACGAGGGACCAAGGCGACAGTGCCTCGGGAGGGGACAAAAGCTGTGCCATCTAACTGGGGAATGAGGAGAGCTTTCATGGTGGGGCCCACAGCAAGCAAGGCTCTAAGGGGGAGTACATATGAGCAGGGGATGGAGGGGGCAGAAGGGAAGGCTGACCCAGGCAAAGACCTGGGAGGAGTGGAGAGCAGAGTGAGGGACTGGAAGGAGGACAGGGTGGCTGCTTGCCCCCAGGTAGCGAAGCGGAGAGTGGCCGAGTGAGGAGGGGGCACCTCCCCTCAGTGCAGGGGCAGTCCTACAGCTTCCACCAGGCGATAGCATGGCCTTTGGTCTTTAGTCATTAATGTATTTCAATAGCAGCTTGCTGTGAAAAGGATGGAAACAATGGTGGGAAGGAGGGTCTGAGGGATTTAGATTTGCATCTTTGAAAAGATGCCCCTTCCATTTACAACCTCATAGATGAACTGGAGGACATTCTGCTGAGTGAAACAGACCAGACACAGAAAGATAAATATTGTATGATGTCAGTTACATGCGCAACATAAAGGAAAAAAACCCAAAGTGGAATGGTAGTTACTAGAGGCTGGAGTGGGAGGTAGGTGACGGAAGGAAGGAAGAAACAAAAAAAAAAGGGAGAAAGGAAGAAAACAAGAAGGAAGGAAAGTAGGTAGTTGACTGCCAGGGGCCAGGGGAGGAAGTATGGGGAGTTACTGTTTTGCAAGATGAAAAGAGTTCTGAAGAAGGATGATGGTGATGGTTGCAAGACCACATCTAGCCACAATTGCTCCCCAGAGGTCAGTGGTGTTCAAAGTATTTAATAAAGTAATTATGGATTAAGTGGGATTTGCAAATCAACCTCAGACCCCAACACCATTGCTGCCAAGAGGACAAGTTTTATTTGCAAAGAGTCAATTTATAAATAAACACTTGTGAAAAATCCAAGGACCCCTTCATTTGACTATTCCATTTTTGAGAATTTATCCTACTAATACTCTGATATTCTCACAAAAGTAAATACATATATAAGAATTTTTACTCTACTATTCTTTTTAATACCAAAAACTTGAAAAGTTATTTGTCAATCAACAGGGGTCTTATTAAATAAATTATAGAGCATTTAAGAAACATTGTGTGATGTTAAAAATTGAGGAAAATATGTACTAAGTCAATATGGATAAGCATTCAAGATATATTAAGGATAAATGCAAGATGCTGAACAGTGTGTATGAAAGTGAAAGTGTTAGTTGCTCGGTCGTGTCTGACTCTTTGCAACCCAATGGACTGCAGCCCACCAGGCTCCCTTGTCCGTGGAATTCTCCAGGCAAGAAGACTGGAGTGGGTTGCCATTTCCTTTTCCAGGGGAACTTTCTGACCCAGGGATTGAACCCAGGTCTCCTGCATTTCAGGCAGATTCTTTACCAGCTGAGCTACCATAAAATGGGATTTATACAGTGACTAAAATTATCTGAAGGAATCCATAATAAATGCATAACACTTGTTACCTTTGGGGAGTGAAGTGGGGGTGTATTGATGGGGAGGAAGATTAATTCATTTTATTTTGTTTTCTTATTGCAGTATAGTTGATTTACAATGCTGTGCTAGTTCCAGGTGTACAGCACCATGAACAGGCTCCTCTGTCCATGGGATTTCCCAGGCAAGAATAATGGAGGGGATTGCCATTTCCTTTTCTGGGGGATCTTCCCAACCCAGGGATCGAACCCACATCTCCTCTATTGGCAGGTAGATTCTTCAGCCACTAGGGAAGCCCATATATAGTAGTGTATATATGTTAATCCTAAACCAGTTTTGTTTTTTAAGAATCCTAGTTTATAAAAATGGGAACCAAAGAACTGAATCTATCTGTACAATAAAGACTGCTCATATTACTGTTTGATGGGTTTCTTTAACCATTATTAAATTCCATGCATTTGGGGACAAGGAAGCCCCAGACATCCAACCTTGCTCTTTGCCTGGGCACCTGGAGCTGCCTGAGCGAAGTCTTATACAGCGACTCCCATCACATATGAGGATCGACCCTTGGATAATGATATCCTGAAGGCAAGGGCTGCTTCATTAACCTTTATATTCTGGGCACTATGCATGACTGAACAACAACAGCAATGTTGCGACTGAACAACAACGATGCCTGACCCTTGACAATAGGAGGCCCTGGATTATTCACTAAATGCATAAATCCAAGATACCTTGTTCCCCTACTTCTCAACCGCAGAATGTTATTAAATCAATGGCTTAACAATAGATTCAACTGCTCAATATACGTTGCTGTTGTTGTTGTTGTTCAGTCACTAAGTCGTGTCCAACTCTTTGCAACCCCATGGACTGCAGCACTCCAGGCTTCTCTGTTCTTCACTATCTCCTGGAGTTAACTCAAATTCATTTCCGTTGAGTTGGTGATGCTATGCAACCATCTCATCCTCTGCTGCCCTCTTCTTTTGCCTTCGATCTTTCCCAGAATCAGGGTCTTTTCCAACGGGTCAGATCTTTGTATCAAGTGGCCAAAGTATTGGAACTTCAGCTTTAGCATCAGTCCTTCCAACGAATATTCAGGGTTTATTTCCTTTAGGATTGACTCGGTGTATAGAACTGGCCAATTCTCAATCAGCAGGACTGTCTGTAACTCTAACAGCACCATTGTTCTCCTTCTGAGAGTTCCTGTTGAGATTTACCAACCTGACCTTGTATCTTTCAGGCACCCTCCTCCTGGTTTCCAGCCAATTCAGAAAATCACAGATGTTCCAGGTTAGAAAGAAACTCAGAGACCATGGGTTCCATGGCTCATAGAGGACTAGAGACCTCATATCATCTCTGCCCACTCATGGCCCAAACTTTCCTTTCACTCCTGGCCCTTAGATCTGTTCTTTTGATTCAGGTCCATTTATCTCAGCACTGGTCACTAGCTCCACCTGTGTGTCATCACAAATCTTACACATTCATTCTCCATTCTTACAATCAGGTCAAGGATGGAAGCAACCAACACTGAGATGTGACGGAGCCTTATCTGTGATAACATTTATTTTTAACACCTTTGACTGAATGGAGAGGTGCAAGTGAGACCATCAAATGGAAAGTGCTATTCTGGGAGAACAGGGAACCCTGTGTGTACTGGGATGTGCCCAACACATCCACACACTCAGAGTGGCCTGTGCTCTGGGCATATATCATCTAAAAACACGATTGTCAAAGGCAAGTCCTCGCCAGCTGGCTCAAGGTATAAGAGCTACAGTACCATAGAAAGAAACAGAAAAGGCAACTAGCATCTATTTAAGTGTCTACTGCTGCACACCAGAGATCTGCACAAAGGATCCTTAATTTTAATCCTCCCAGCAACTTTTCTATCACCATTTTACAAGTGAAAAAGATGAGGCTGAGATATAGTTATTTGTCCAGGTCACAGAGCTAGAATATGATGTCACTAGAACATGAAGTCACCTTTCATCCTGATTATTCCATCCATGTATATCTTTTGCCTATAATATCATCACCAGAAAGAAGTAAAATTTAGATTTTTTTTTAATAATGATACAATTTTACTTCAAAACTTCTCAAGGGCATCCTTTGTGTTTCTGAGTTCTTATCCATACTCTCCTCTCCTATATATTTATTTTCACAACTAGAAATTTAAAATTATACATAGATCTGCCATGCTGCTGCTGCTGCTGCTGCTAAGTCACTTCAGTTGTGTCCAACTCTGTGCGACCCCATAGACGGCAGCCCACCAGGCTCCTCTGTCTCTGGGATTCTCCAGACAAGAACACTGGAGTGGGTTGCCATTTCCTGCTCCAATGCATGAAAGTGAAAAGTGAAAGTGAAGTCGCTCAGTCATGTCCTGCAGGGAGCGAGCTCCGCCCCTGGCAAAGGTCATGAGGAAGGAGGCTTGGCATACACGCAAAGGCGGGATCAAGCCTCAGGAGTCTCCCTGGAAATTCTTGAGCAATCTACCCCCAAAACCAGAGTCTGCCTACTTTCTGCTTTGTGCTTTCACCTACACCTCTGACTTTACGGGGGGCTGTCCCCCACTACCTCTCTGAAAAAAGAGTTAGCTTACAGCTCCAGTTAATAATTCCTGGGTGTGACAGTGTTTCAACCTACAAACTCCCTTGGAAGTCCTCTAGCCTGCCTGAATAGGTTTTTCCGGCCACATGTGATTGCTCAGAGCCTCCAAACTGAGAGGCATGAGATGTTCTAAACTGTCTAAATACAGATTCCTTTGAGCAGTTAAAAGATTGATTAGAAATTGTATTGGTGAAGGGATTTTCACTTGTTGGGCCAATGTTTGCTGCTAAGTCTCCATATCCCCTACCTGCTGTGTCCCTGGCAGTGTATTGATTAATATAATTGGTGTAAATAGTAGCTTTAATGTTTGTAACCTGGGACCCTTGAGTTAATTCTTTTTCTTGTTATAGCCCACCACACCTTTGCTCTGTAGGAATGCAACTTTATCTAATGCTTTTTGGAGGCTGGCGCCTGACTTTAGAATAATCACCTTTAGAGAAAAAGGCCTCCAGGCCAGAAGATGATGCAAATCACCTAAACTTTTGCATATGATAAGTTTGCAGGAAGAAAGCCTGGCTTACTGCATGACTCTATCCCTTCCCCCATTATCCTCTATGCATAACTTAAGGTATAAAAACTACTTTGGAAAATAAAGTGTGGGCCTTGTTCACCGAAACTTGGTCTCACCATGTCGTTCTTTCTCTTACCTTCTGGCTGAATTATTTCAGCCTCTTTTCTCCACTGAATTTCCTCACTGAGCTATCCTCATTCTATTACTCTTTATATCCTTAATTAACGTTTAATTAAGCAATTGTTTCCTGATCTTCGACTACGCCGTCTCTCCTTCGAATACCCTGGATCAGCCGGGGCTGGTCCCCGGCAATGTCCAACTCTTCGTGACCCCATGGACTACAGCCTACCAGGCTCTTCCATCCATGGGATTTTCCAGGCAAGAGTACTGGAGTAGGTTGCCATTTCCTTCTCCAAGATCTGCCATGAGGCATGAAATTTGTCATTTCACAGAATTACCAAATTTTAGAATGAAAATGGGTCCCATTTTCATAAGTACTCTGAATAAGTACTTATGTACTTATCAGTACTGGATAAGTACTCTGAGGCTCAGCATAACTAACACAAGAAGTGCCACAGCCAGGGCGAGAACCAAGGTCCTGCTGGCCCAAATCTGGGATCCTTTCCTTTAACAGATCTCACTGCTGCTGCTGCTGCTAAGCCACTTCAGTCGTGTCCGACTCTGTGTGACCCCATAGATGGCAGCCCACCAGGCTCCCCTGTCCCTGGGATTCTCCAGGCAAGAACACTGGAGTGGGTTGCCATTTCCTTCATCCCGGACCTACTTTAGTTTTAATACCCTGCATTGAATCATAGCCCTTAGCATTTGTACCACTGGAATCTCTTTCCTTCCCTTTCCTCAACAACAGAATGTTTCTCACCTATTGTGACCAAGGATCCCTAAGACCATTCTGTATATGGGTATTTGAAAAGATTGAGGATGAGTATTTGAAAAGATTGAAGGGGGAATCCTAAAAAGAATTCATCTCTTCCTCTCTCAAGCCCTGAGCCAAGATGAGAGACAAAGAGTGAGTAGCTAGGAACGCAAATACCTTTACTGGCCAAGTTGATGCTGAAGAATATGGTCCATATTTGTGGATAAAAAGGTTTCTGGAAACTGACCACACCCCCACTTCAGACACACACAAAGAATTAGCAGACAAGCCTGCGCTGAACCACCAGTGAGGGGTCTGTTCTTGCAACACTACAACCTGGAGGAGAAGCGGCAGCAGGCAGGCCAGCCCAGGAGGGAGACTGACATACAGGGCTATGTCTACATAACTGCCTCTTTCCAAACTCACATAGCAGAGTCTTTGCCTGATGAAGAGGAGGCGAGAAGGCCCTGGAGAAATATGCAAACTCAACTACCCTGCCTAATTTAAATGAGAAGAAAAACACCATTCAAAGTTGAGTTTTTAGTGATTGACAAAATAACAACAATCCAATTCCAGTGCAGTTCTCATTTTCACTTCGATCCTAGAAGCTACCAGACTTTCATATGAACATATATAGTCCTGATTCTGACACTGTCGAACTTCTGTGCGTCCATCTGTAGAGAACACCTCACTCTAAGCAGCTCAAAATGTTTTTCAGGTTTTGTGTGATGCCCATCCTCCCTGGACTTCTCTCCGGGCAACTGATGGAACCTAATACATTTGAAGACACAAATGCGAAGTGAATTTACATTCTTTGTGTGTGTGTGTGTGTTTTTAATTTATGCTTTCAACACAAAGATTCTCTTTTTGGATCGGATTCTAATGCTTCTCTGCTAAGCACATTTTTGGCTGTCTTGCAGCCGTGAACTCGGGATGACATCGGCGCATTCTCATCCCAGTGGGAAGGCTGGATTCAGGCTCAGAAATGATGGGGAGCAGCATAAAGCAGTGAGCAAAAATATTTAACCAGGACCCAGGAAGCACAGGGGGCTCAGGGTAACACTCTGGGCCTTACTGCCTCTTCTAAGAGTGACGTGGGGCTGGCTGGACACAGTCAGCCTCTTCTTCTCATTGAATGAAAGTGGAATGGAAAATCACAGGGGCTGAGCTGCAGGAATACTCACGGATTTCACAGTTTGCTCCCACCCAGCCATGTGGGCAGTGGCAGGTGTAACCATTGGGCTGGTCCAGGCAGGTGCCGGCGTGATGGCAGGGGTTACTGTCACATTCATTGATGTCGATGTCACACTCTTCCCCTAAGGAGATAAAGGAAAGCAGCAGTGAGCCAGCTAGCTGTCCCAGTGGCTCTGACCCCTGTCACTTCTCTGGCTCAGCAAAGATCTAAGGCTAGGTTCAAGCTCTCCATGGACTTCCCAGGTGGCGCTAGTAGTAAAGAACCCGCCTGCCAATGCAGGAGACATAAGAGATGTGGGTTTGATCCCTGAGTTGGGAAGATCTCCTGGAGGAGTGTAGGGCAACCCACTCCAGTATTTTTGCCTGGAGAATCCCATGGACAGAAGAGCCTGGTGGGCTACAGTTCATAGGGTCGCACAGAGTTGGACACTACTGATGTGACTGAGCACACGTGCTCGCCTGCATTGCAGCCCAACTGGCTGTTTGCATAAAGTTGCAGAAGTCTCCCAGAATTCCAGACAAGACATTCTTTACTCAAGTAAAACTTAAAAAAGGAAAAGAAATGGTGCCAGTAAAAAGAATCTCCTTTAATCTATCAAATTCGTGATCTGAAGCTGATTCCCATGTCTGAATAATCCTTTCATGGTTTATGGGAGAAACAAACCTGGGTTCCTGATTTTATTAAAGAAATCATTTTGTTTTAGACGGAATCAGCTGGATTTTCTTATTTGTTTTTCTGAAGCTCTGGAAAGCCAAAAAACTCACAGTTTATGATTTTTTGGGGAGCCAAGTATTTGAATGTGCATGTCTGGACATCTGACTATTTTCTGGATAATTCTAGGGTGCAGCTGCGTGCCTAGCCTGAGTCAGTAATACAAATGCAATCTCCTTTCCAAACCCCGGGATATGCTTCAGGGAGAGCATCAAGCCCACCTAAGGAAAGACAGCTGTGATCTCTCGGGGGAGCCCAGGCTTTAACCCATCTTCCCTGGGAACAGTGCCCGAGGGGAGCTCACCACTGCTTGGGTCCATCCATAATGAAAATTGTGACCTGGGCTCCTCACGTTGCCACTCCCAACATCTGGGGGCATCCTTGCCCCTCTCAGAGAAAGCCTGGTTTAAACTAACAAGCCAGAACGGGGGCTGATGTCACTGTGGTCAAAAGGCCAACTCACAAGCAATAGCTTGTTATTAGAAGTTACCAATATGAAGCCATCTCTGTGTGTGATTTAAAGCCAAACTATGAGTCAACACTAAATGAGTACATGTCTAAAAGAGGTGACATCAGGACCGAATACAGGCTACTTCAGATTGAGGTAGTCACTTACAAGTTTGAAAATGAGAAAAGCCAAGCTCTTTTTAGAAACCTCTTGCTATCTTTTCTCAAAAAACATTTTATTTTGTATTGAAGTATAGCCGATTAACAATGCTGTGACAGTTTCAGGTGGATAGCAAAGGGACTCACCCATACATATACATATATCCATTCTTTCCCAAACTCCCCTCCCATCCAGATTGACACACAACATTGCACAGAGTTCCTTGTGCTGTATATATAGTAGGTTCCTGTTGGTTATTCATTTTAAACATAGCAGTGTGTACATGTCAATCCCAAGCTCCCTAAATATACCTCCATTTGTTGAGATAAATGAAAAAGGTGACATTAAAAAAAAAAAATCTCTGAGCACTGCTATCATCATAATTAAAGCAAAGGAGCAAAATCAAATATTTTGTCAATCTTCAAAGGCAATGTCTCAGCATGTATTTGGGTAATTGTTTCCAGGCTTATTTAATTGGTGTTAAAGTGCTTTTCTATCTGCCACGGGTTTACCTTGCATTTATAAAACCACCATATGTCACTCACAGACCATTTTAGAGGCAGAATCTCAAACCAAAATAGTTCATGTCTGTTTCATTTCACACTTTTTTCACACCTGGCATCTATTTTTAAAGTAAAATCTGTCAAATGAAACATTTACTATGTCCAGGTCCTACTAGGTTGATTATAATTCAGCAGTGTCTAAGTGAATTTGTTTCCTGCAATAAATAGTCATTTATGTCAATAGGAAAGACATGAAATTGATTGCCTCTTACTAACCTATTTCAAAGGTTGTCTTGCTATGAATGGGGCAATCACTCTGACTGGAAAAGCACATAGACTAAACTATTACAAATGGCATTACTTGGTATAGACTAGTTGAAGAGACATATAAACAAGAACGTGCTGAGAAACAATAAAAGGATGAAATCAAAGGCCCTGATGAATATACACATCAGTACTGCTTTCCATCCATTTAGCAAGACAAGCTTAATTGAGGTATTTATTAAACAATAGCTCTTTCCCCGGCTATCTGATTATAGCAAATTCTGAAATAAGATGTTTGGCCACCTTTGCACCAATGGCTACAGAAATGACCTGACTTCTCCCTACTTCCACAGCCTGAAAGTGAGTGTCAGTCGATCAGTCCTGTCCAATGACCCCATGGTCTGTAACCCACCAGGGCCCTCTGTCTGTGGGATTCTCCATGAGAGAACACTGGAATGGTTTCTAGCCTAGCAAAACTCAAAAGCCCACTCTGCTCCAGAAGTTTAACATCAGTGTCAGACCCTTCTAATCCCCTAAGTTCTGGGCAGTCCTAGAGCTGTCAGTCCAGTCCCGCTCAGATCCAGAGCTTTCCTGGGGAGATAAATGCCAAGTGCAGGTCCAGAGCAGCCCTAATGCATGTCTTGGCTCTTGGAGCTCCAAGTGGCTCTAAAATAGTTGAGAAAAGTCCAAGATCCTCAGATTTATCTCTTCTTGGCACTCACTAATTTGGAAGGACTTGGTAGGAAGAGAGAATGGCAGGGGAAAATAGGGTCAACTTATTCTACAGACATTTATCAACTCTCTAAGACCCAGGAACCAGAGAGCCAGGACCCAGAGAGAATTCCAAACCTGTCCCAATCTGGTTTCCATCACCACCATGTTCTTAGAGCTATATTTGGGGTTCAGTGACAGTTTCGGAGAAGGCGATGGCACCCCACTCCAGTACTCTTGCCTGGAAAATCCCATGGATGGAGGAGCCTGGTAGGCTGCAGTCCATGGGGTCACTAAGAGTCAGACACGACTGAGTGACTTCACTTTCACTTTTCACTTTCATGCATCAGAGAAGGAAATGGCAACCCACTCCAGTGTTCTTGCCTGGAGAATCCCAGGGACGGGGGAGCCTGGTGGGCTGCCGTCTATGGGGTCACACAGAGCCGGACACGACTGAAGCGACTTAGCAGCAGCAGCAGCAGCAGCAGCAGCAGCAGACATTAGTTTATGATAAAGCTCCATGCCAGTCAGGAGCCCAAATAGCCAGCAGCTATTTCCACAGCATAGGTACTCAGGAAGAATCTCAGAGCAGTTCACAGTTCAAAGATACCTTTAGATTGACTCCACTGGCCTATTTTACATGAACATGCCAACATTTCTACTTGAATTGTTATCCCTTAATTGCTACACCTGATGTCTTCATAGTGTTGCATGCTTGGGGTAGGAATATGTGGTGATTCTGATGGTGGAGCCACTCAAGGAAAATTTCACGCAGGAGAAATTCAAAGATGACTGCTCTTTTTGCCTCAGAGTAATAATGCACTTTGTTATTAGTCTTATGCAAAGTATGTGAAGATTTATTACAAATAATGGGCTTCCCAGGGTGGTGCTGGTGGTTAAGAATCCGCCTGCCAATATAGGAGACACAAGAGACATGGGTTAGATCCTTGGGTCTGGAAGATGCCCTGGAGGAGGGCATGGCACCCTGCTCCAGTATTCTTGCCTGGAGAATTCCATGGGCAGAGGAGCCTGGTGGGCTACAGTCCATGGGGCCACAAAGAGTCAGACATGACTGAGCAACTGAGCACATAGGGAGTAAATTGGGTTTCATTCATGTTTCTTTGTATTAGGAGTACTATATTTTTATGTACATTTCAACACCTCACCATTTGATCTCCAAGCAATATGCATTCTAACTTATTTTAGTAGAAGAGTCTTCAGTACATTATATCATCTTTCTCTACTCATAGTTTACTTAATAAATCTTTATGCTTTTGCTGCCTTGAGCCAGATTACTTTTTTCTTGAGTTGCTTACTTTTTTTATTTGAGTGGGGAAAATCAATTACTTTTAAATCATCATTGTGCTTGAATAACATTTGCAAAGAGAATATGAAATGAAATTTCTACTTGACTAAGGCTGGAAATCAGAGCCTGAGCTTTAAATCTTTTCCAATTGCTTTTCAATCTACTACTTTATAAGAGGCAATCTGTATAGTAGGTATTACTTTTGCTAGTATTTATGCAAATTTACAAGTGTATTATTTAATTCTGTATGCTTCCCTTGGATAAATTAAAATGAGAAAGATAAGTATTCAAAAGTCACTGCTGTCAGTAAATCTCTGGGTTAATAGAGCCTCCACTGAATGATATCAATGAAAGTTATTATAATCATAATATCTAGTATTATAAAATTTCAGCCTACTATGTGCCAGGCACTGGAATGGGTGCTTTAACTATAACTCCTTCATACTTGCTGCTGCTAAGTCACTTCAGTCGTGTTCGACTCTGTGCGACCCCATAGACAGCAGCCCACCAGGCTCCCCTGTCCCTGGGATTCTCCAGGCAAGAACACTGGAATGGGTTGCCATTTTCTTCTCCAATGCATGAAAGTGAAAAGTGAAAGTGAAGTCGCTCAGTCGTGTCTGACTCTTAGCAAGCCCATGGACTGCAGCCTACCAGGCTCCTCTGCCCATGGAATTTTCCAGGCAAGAGTACTGGAGTGGGATGCCATTGCCTTCTCCACCTTCACACTTTACAAGCATTTTATTTCAGATGAAATGAATCTAAATAATTACTTGGAACTTCTACAATGATGGAGTAACTGGAACCTGACTTGCCTTCCCACTGTAAATAATTAAACAAGTGAACAAAACATATATATATATGTTTTAAAAACCTTTAAAACATTAGACAACAGGCAGTGCCTAACTGATTGCTGAGAGAGAGAAAGAAAACAGCGGAGTACCAGCACCATCCTGGCTTTCTGCCTGGAACCAATTTAGAACACAGTGGTTTTGCTGAACTGAGGGGCATAATTGGAATTTGGAGCAGCTCAGCCTTCACAGGTGGTACTAGTGGTAAAGAACCCACCTGCCAATGCAGGAGGCATACGAGACATGGGTTCAACTCCTAGGCTGGGAGATCCCCTGGAGAAGCGCATGGCAACCCACTCCAGTATTCTTGCCTGGAGAATCCCATGGCCAGAGGAGCCTGGTGGGCTACAGCCCACAGAGTCACAAAGAGTTGGACATGACTGAAAGGACTTAGCACACAGGTAGAGAGTCCCTTGGACGGCAACGAGATCCAATCAGTCCATCCTAAAGTCCATCAGTCCTGGGTGTTCATTGGTAAGACTAATGTTGAAGCTGAAACTCCAATACTTTGGCCACCTGATGTGAAGAGCTGACTCATTTGAAAAGACCCTGATGCTGGGAAAGATTGAGGGCAGGAGGAGAAGGGGACGACAGAGGATGAGATGGTTGGATGGTATCACCGACTCAATGGACATGGGTTTGGTTGAACTCCGGGAGTTGGTGATGGACAGGGAGGCCTGGCGTGCTGTGGTTCATGGGGTCGCAAGGAGTCGGACACAACTGAGCGACTGAACTGACTGAGCTATCATTTGTAGGACAGACCACCACAGAAGATAGAGTCGCATAGTAAAGGAGCACCCGAGATGCGCTGCACCCCTTGAGTTTGTTGTTGAGTACCGTGCCTGAGTCGGTTGGAACGCCACAGGCAGAGCAAAGGGCGGGGGGGGGGAAGATGGACACTGCCCACAGCTCACAGAGGACTGAGAAGTATTTAAACTTTCACAAGTTGGAATACACATTTCACTGGCCTCCCCGCCACCCTCGGCCTGGGCATTCACAGAGGAAAAGGTCACATCTAAGTAACAGGATAGAATTATCTCTACTGTAAATGCTACTAGAGTTTCACCTTCCAAAATACAAAACAAACCTTGAAAGAATCAATCAGGTCAGCAAGTAACTTACCTACTTACCACAAAGAAGGCCTGCACTTTTTAAAGAAATTCAATTACTCAAAAACTTAACTCACAATGACCAGCAGTCAGACAAAAAAATACCAGATGTGCAAAAAAAGCAGGAATATGGGATCCATACCCAGAAGGAAAGTCAGTCAAAATTCAGAGATCCAGAAATATCAGCAACAGATGATGGTGAATAAATAAGAAATTTGTTGAAAACATGAAGGGAAATAATGGGGAAGATAAGGATAAAAATGGAAGATATTAAAAAAAAAGTGAATGGAACTTCTAAATATAAAAATGTCAAAGACAATATTAATAAAAAGAAAAAACTACAAATATGCCTCATGAATATGAGCACAAAAATTCTGAACAAAATATTAAAGGACAGGATTCAGCTATATAGAAAAGAATTGTACACTATGACAAAATGGTGTTTATTCCAGAAAGATAAGAAATTAATTCAGTATTTGAGAATCAATCAATATAATCCATCATATTAATAGGTTAAAGAAGAAAAATCATATGATAACATCAATTGATGCAAAAAAAGCATTTGGAAAAATTCAATAGCTATTCATAACTAAAGTTACCAGCAAAGAAGGAATAGAGAGTAACTGCCTCAACTTGATAGAAATAAATCTAAAAAGTCTATAGCTAACATAGTGATAAAGAATCCACCTGCCAATCCAAGAGACATGGGTTTGATCTCTGGGTCAAGAAGATCCCCTGAAGAAGGAAATGGCAACCCATTCCAGTATTCTTGCCTGGGAAATTCCATGGGCAGTGGAGCCGGGCAGGCTTCAGTCCATGGGGCTACAAAGAGTTGGACATGACTGAGTGATGGAGCATGCACGGTAATAAAGTTGGAGTCGTAATGGCAGAGGAATGGAGACATAGATCAATGAAACAGAAGGGAGAATTCACACAAATATGGCCAACTGATTTCTGACAAAGGTTTAGAAGCAGTTCTATTTAGGAAAGGCAGCCTTTTCAAAACATGGTGCTTGAGAACTGTACTTCTATACGAAAAATAAAAGCAAGCCCTCTAGTTGGAAGATGCCAGAAAAGAATGCAGACTGTGAAGAAAATAATCCAAGAGTATTTACAAATGCATAACACAAAGCTCACTGAGGGGTGAGGGGCAGTGCTGACCTGAGTAACCTTGCAATGGGCAGAGTTGGTAGGACCAAAGGCAAAAGGAGCCGGACACCAGCACTGTACTCTCTAGCGTCCCACAAGGACACAAGTTTAAGAACTCTGAGTCCAGGTTCGATGCACGATACTGGATGCTTGGGGCTGGTGCACTGGGACGACCCAGAGGGATGGTATGGGGAGGGAGGAGGGAGGAGGGTTCAGGATGGGGAACACATGTATACCTGTGGTGGATTCATTTTGATATTTGGCAAAACTAATACAATTACGTAAAGTTTAAAAATAAAATAAAATTTTAAAAAAATAAATAAAAAATTAAAAATAAATAAATAAGTAAAGTGATATGAGATAAAAAAAAAAAAAAAGAACTCTGATACTGCTCTACATGAACACAGGAATTAAACAAGTAAAACAATGTTGGATGGTACTAGCTAGGAATCTTGCTGTTGGTGTGGGAATTTCCAGATAAACAAGAGAGAAGACTGGAATGATCCATGTAGTAATGGAGTAGAGTTGGAGAAATTAGTGTAAATTCATGCTTAGCTTAATTCAGATATAGATGGCTATGCAAAACTCAGCAGTGGCCACAGGACTGGAAAAGGGCAGTTTTCATTCCAATCCCAAAGAAAGGCAATGCCAAAGAATGCTCAAACTACCGCACAATTGCGTTCATCTCACACGCTAGTAAAGTGATGCTCAAAATTCTCCAAGCCAGGCTTCAGCAATACGTGAACCGTGAACTTCCAGATATTCAAGCTGGTTTTAGAAAAGGCAGAGGAACCAGAGATCAAATTGTCAACATCCGCTGGATCATCAAAAAAGCAAGAGAGTTCCAGAAAAACATCTATTTCTGCTTTATTGACTATGCCAAAGCCTTTGACTGTGTGGATCACAATAAACTGTGGAAAATTCTGAAGAAGATGGGAATACCAGACCATATGACCTGCCTCTTGAGAAACCTGTATGCAGGTCAGGAAGCAACAGTTAGAACTGGACATGGAACAACAGACTGTTTCTAATAGGAAAAGGAGTACGTCAAGGCTGTATATTGTCACCTTGCTTATTTAACTTCTATGCAGAGTACATCATGAGAAACGCTGGCTGAAAGAAGCACAAGCTGGAATCAAGATTGCCGGGAGAAATATCAATAACCTCAGATACGCAGATGATACCACCCTTATGGCAGAAAGTGAAGAACTAAAGAACCTCTTGATGAAAGTGAAAGAGGAGAGTGAAAAAGTTGGCTTAAAGCTCAACATTCAGAAAACGAAGATCACGGCATCTGGTCCCATCACTTCATGGCAAATAGATGGGGAAACAGTGGAAACAGTGGCTGACTTTATTTTTGGGGGGCTCCAAAATCACTGTAGATGGTGATTGCAGCCATGAAATTAAAAGATGCTTACTCCTTGGAAGGAAAGTTATGACCTACCTAGACAGCATATTAAAAAGCAGAGACATTATTTTGCCAACAAAGGTACATCTAGTCAAGGCTATGGTTTTTCCAGTGGTCATGTATGGATGTGAGAGTTGGACTATAAAGAAAGCTGAGCACCGAAGAATTGAGGCTTTTGAACTGTGGGGTTGGAGAAGACTCTTGAGAGTCCCTTGGACTGCAAGGAGATCCAACCAGTCCATCCTAAAGGAGATCAGTCCTGGGTGTTCATTGGAAGGACTGATGTTGAAGCTGAAATTCCAATACTTTGGCCACCTGATGTGAAGAGCTGACTCGTTTGAAAAGACCCTGATGCTGGGAAAGATTGAGGGCAGGAGGAGAAGGGGACGACAGAGGATGAGATGGTTGGATGGTATCACTGACTCAATGGACATGAATTTGGGTGAACTCCAGGAGTTGGTGATGGACAGGGAGGCCTGGTGTTCTGCGGTTCATGGGGTCGCAAAGAGTCAGACACAACTGAGCAACTGAACTGAGCTGAACTAAACTAAATATTGCAATGGCAATATTTATAAATACACGGGTTAGTATACAGACACATTTGCTTGCTATGTCAGCTGAGAAGATTAGAAGCAAAGGCGTGCCTGGAATATCGAGCACAGTTTGAGGCCAGATCTTGGTTTCTAGTACCATTCTGCAATAAAAGGAACCATTCTCCTTGGAGAGATGGCTGATTCTAAAACAGGAGCAAGAAATATATAAGATAAGACTGGGATATCTTCAGTGCCAGAAAGCATATAAAACACACATACACAACCACCACCAACACAACAACGGAGTGTGTTCATTGTCCGGGGACAATAGGAGCCAAATGAAAGAATTCCCAATGTCTAAATCTGGAACATTCTGAGCAACAAAATAAATAAAAATCTTCTGACTAAAGCTGAAACTCCAGTACTTTGGCCACCTCATGTGAAGAGTTGACTCATTGGAAAAGACTCTGATGCTGGGAGGGATTGGGGGCAGGAGGAGAAGGGGAAGACAGAGGATGAGATGGCTGGATGGCATCACTGACTCGATGGATGTGAGTCTGAGTGAACTCTGGGAGTTGGTGAGGGACAGGGAGGCCTGGCAGGCTTCGATTCATGGGGTCGCAAAGAGTCGGACATGACTGAGCGACTGATCTGATATGATCTGATAAAATAAATATCCATAACATCACACTGATACAAACCAATGTGGCAAAACAGACAAATCTCTCCTACAGAAGAATTTCACATAGTTTATGTAGCAACTTTTCCTCCAAAGAGATGGGTATAACTCCCCATTCCTTCAGTGTGGTCCTTTCAAAGAGTAAAATATGCAAAGAGGGGGAAACAAAAACATTACCGGGGAAAAACTCAATAAACACTATCTAAGTGATCAAGGTCAACGTCAGTGGTCAGGAATCATAGTATGTAGCCTTGATATGTGGGATGTGATTAGAAAGTCAGCAAAGGACATGCAGGGATACTTGGCCAAAGAGTAAGTGTAGATGTAAAATAATCACACGAAAAGGTGTCCAACATCATTTATCATTCGTGTTTGCATCAGTCACTCAGTTTGCAATCCCACAGACTGTGGCCCGCCAGGATCCTCTGTCCATGGGAGAGTTCAGGAAAGAATAGTGGAGTGGGATGCCATTTTCCTACTCCAGGGGATCTTCCTGACCCAGGGATCAAACCCATTTCCTGTGTCTCCTGCACTGTAGGCAGATTCTTTATCTGCTGAGCCATCAGGGAAGCCCATCTTTATCATTAGGGAAGTTCAAATTAAAACCACAAAACATCACTAAACACATACCAAAATAGCTAAAATAAAAAAATGAAGACAATATTAAATGCTGGCAAGGAGAGAGATAAACTGGATTATTATGCATGGTTAATGGGAAGTAAAAAATGGTTAAGCCACTCTGGAAATATTCTGACATCTTTTTTTTTTTGAAAAGTCCACATCAAGTACTTAATGACCCAGCACTTGAATTCCTTGGCAAATGTTACAGAAAAAAATGAAAACTTATATTCACACACAAAAAACTGTAAATGAAGATTTACAGCAGCTTTCTTTGTAATAGCTCAAAATTGGAAAGAACCCAGATTTCTTTCAACAGGTGAATAACTAAACAAACTATGGAGTATTCATACCATAGAAGGCAGATCAGCAATAAAAAGGAAGACACTTGATACACGCAGTGATCTGGATGAATTGCCAGAGAATTATGCTGAGTGAAAAAAACTTGAAAGGTTACATGCTATATGATTCCATGTATAAAATATTTTTGAAATACCAAAGTTATAAAGATGCGGAACAGATTAGCACTTTCCAGGGATTAAGGAAATTTTCCTGTAGTGGACAAGAAACGGGCGTGGCTATCGAAGGACAGCATAAGGAATCCTTGTGATGGAAATGGTCTGGAACTTGACTGTGTGAATGTCAGTAATCAGGGAAAGACACTGTACTGTAGTTCTATAGCATGTTGTCACTGAGGGTAAACTGCACGCTGCATCCCTCTCTATTATTTACTGAAACTGTTCACGAAGTCTGAAGTTTCAATTATCTCAAAATAAAAACTTTGATTTTGAAAAAACAGCCAGAGGGATAAAAAAAGACATACAGATAGTCAATCATTTCCTTAAAAAAAATGTGCTAATGAATTCCGTTAGTTAAGTTGCTAGGATAACTTCGTACTCATATGGGGAAAAAATAAACTTCCATCCTTAAGTCACACCATACACAAAAAATTAACTCGAGACCTAAACCTAAAAGCAAAATCTATTTTTAAAAATTCTAGAAGAAAACATTGGGCAAAATGTCATCATCATAAGGTAGGTAAAGAAAGAATAAACCGAAAGAGAAAAAAATTGATGAATTAGAGATTACCAAAAAAAAAAAGCACTTGCTCCCCACACACACACACACAAAAAAAAACATTAAAAATGTATGGAAGGTACTCACTTTGGCAGCACATATAGTAAAAAATTAGACCGATACAAAGAAAATTAGCATGGCTCCTGAGCAAGGATGACATGCAAATTCATAAAGTGTTTCATATTTTTGCTGTATGGCTCAGGAAACTCAAACAGGGTCTCTGTATCAACCTAGAGGGTTGGGATGGGGAGGGAGATGGGAGGGAGGTTCAAAAGGGAGGAGATATATGTATACCTATGGCTGATTCATGTTGAGGTTTGACAGAAAACAGCAAAATTCTGTAAAGCAATTATCCTTCAACAAAAATAAATTAATTTAAAAAAAGAATATATGGTTGGATGTACTGCTGGGAAAAAATAAAGAATGAATGGACAAGCCAAATGTTTATCTGACAAAGGATTTGTATCTAGAATATGCAAATTACCCTAACAACTCAATGATATGACAAAAACTCAATTTTTAAAAACTGGGCAAAAAATTGAAAAGACCTTTCCCAAGGGAAGACATATGAAAGTAAAAAAGTGAAAGTAGTTTCTCAGTTGTGTCCGACTCTTTGTGACCCCATGGATTGTAGCCCGCCAGGCTCCTCTGTCCATGGGATTCTCCAGGCAAGAATACTGGAGTGGAAGAATTCCTTCTCCAGGGGATCTTCCCAACCCAGGTATTGAATCCACGTCTCCTGAACTGCAGGCAGATTCTTTACCATCTGAGCCATCAGGGAAGCCCAAAGACATCTGAAGGATCAGTAATTACATGAAAGATGCTCAACATCAAAGAAAGTCAAATTAAAATCTCAATGAGAATAAAGCACTGATGACATTTGCCTGTGAAAATGAGCTGGAACTTACAGAATGTTCTCCTGTGAACTGAAAGACAAATACTGAAAGGTAGCTGAAAAATGTTGAAGAATGACTACGGCTGAGTAAAAACAGGCATTTGTTATTTTCAAAGACCAGTTAGAGTGATGTTCGAGCCTGCTTCAATTGGAAGAGTCCTCCTACTTGCTGCGATCACAGTAAGAATGATAAGAAAGGCCTGCTGCTGCTGCTGCTAAGTCGCTTCAGTCGTGTCCAACTCTGTGCGACCCCATAGACGGCCTCCCACCAGGCTCCCCCGTCCCTGGGATTCTCCAGGCAAGAACCCTGGAGTGGGTTGCCATTTCCTTCTCCAATGCATGAAAGTGAAAAGGGAAAGAGAAGTTGCTTAGTCGTGTCCGACTCTTAGCAACCTCATGGACTGCAGCCTACCAGGCTTCTCCATCCATGGGATTTTCCAGGCAAGAGTATTGGAGTGGGGTGCCATTGCCTTCTCCGAAGGCCTAGGGGTGGAATTTTCACCTAGAACATGAGTTGGACAAGATGTAGCAACTAAACAACAACCAAAAGGTGTATGGCCAGTGGGGGAGGCAGAGGGGATTGAGAGGCGGGAGACACACAGGAAGAACATTACTGAGAAGAAGAGCATGCACTGCTGTTCGGGAATCAAGCAGGCAAAGAGGGCCCAGGACAAGCCTGGGAAGACTGGATGCAGCCAAACCTCCCAGGTCTTGATGATCCAGTTAAAAGTCTTAAAGACAATGATATGCCAGTAGGTGATTTTAAGTAGGGAGAGACAAGATTAGATTCTCATTTAAAAGGTCTCTTCAGAGCTCCCCTGCTGGCTCAGTGGAAAAACAATCCACCTGCCAACACAGGAGATGCAGGTTTGATCCCTGGGTTGGGAAGAATCCCTGGAGAAGGAAATGGCAATTCACTCCAGTATTCTTGCCTGAAAAAAATAATCCCATGGACAGAGGAGCCTGGCAGGCTACACTCCATGGGATCACAAAGACTTGGACACTACTTAGTGACTAACATTTTCACTTTCAAGGAAATAAAAGCTTCTTTGCACTCAGGATAGAAGTAAATATTGGTACAAGGTTTCTTCCTGGAGAGCAATATGGAAATAAGTATGTATTCTCCTGGATCCTGGGATTCCATTCCTAGGAAATTAGCTCAAAGAAATAATCATACAAGTTCACAAAGACATGCATGCAAGAATATTCACTGTAATATTGTTTACAATAGGAAAAAGTTCCATCTCTCCAAAAGCTGAATTGAGCATGGGTTAAAAAAAGAATCCTGACATATCATGGAATTGATGACAGGACAGCCAATAAAAATGATAAACAGAAGCATATTCCTTAATGTGAAAGTGCCATTTATGAAATACACATATCTTTAAGTGAAAAATAGTATGAACAGTATGATTTCTTTTATGTTCAAATATATGCATTTACGGGCTTCCTCGGTGGCTCTGCAGTAAAAAAAAAAAAAAAAAAAAAATCTGCCTGCAATGTAGGAACTGCAGGAGATGTGGGTTTGATCCCTGGGTCAGGAAGATTCCCTGGAGGAGGGTGTGGCAACCCACTCCAGTATTCTTGCCTGGAGAATCTCATGGACAGAGGATCCTGGTGGGCCACAGTCGACAGGGTCGAAAAGAGTTGGATATGACTGAAGCAACTTAGCAGGCACGAACATATGCATTTACACTACACACTGTATCTTAAACACAAACAGACCTTCAAGAAAACCCCTGGATAAGTGTAACAAAATGTTAACAACAGCTGTCTCCTAGTAGCACAGTTTTAAGTGGTGTTTTTTTTTTTTTCTCTCTATGGCACTATATTTTCTCATTTTTCTTCCAAGCTTTTTATTATTTGTGGGATATAAATGTCTAGGGGGAAAAATGGAGTGCTTCCCCAATATTATCTTTGCATTTATTGATGAGAACAAATGTCCTTGCGTGTTTATAAACTGGTCAGAAACAAAACCACCTGCAGATAATTTTCTGAGTAAGCCCGCTTCTCAGTCCCAGGAAAAGCCAAAAGGAAAACAAAGGATGTGACACAGATAAACAGAAGGAAGATCAGGGTCGCTCCTCCTGATCTTGACTGTTGGCATCTTCCCCAGAAGCACGAATGAGGCTCCCCAGGGATGGACTGGGGGTCCAGGTTCTGTGGAATTCTTCAGGGTTGGGGAGGTGGCCTCTGTGGCTTAGCAGGGAGAAGTGGGCATGCAATGCACTCTCCAGCCAATGATAATGTATTTCCAGAAACTTTAGTGCCCACCTTCTTCTGTCAGCACCCTGTATATTAACCTTTCCCAACCTGCAAGCCAGAGTGACCCTGACGCTATTGTTGGCTGAGCAAGTGCTCAAAACAGAGACCTGACCTACGCTCTACATCTCCGCACTCCTGTGCTCAGTTAACAAAGCAAAAGATGGAATCTCCACTACTGAAGTGGTTCCTAATTTCTTTTGAGAATCTGATGAAAATTTAAGAACTTCCCCCTCAGTATTTACACATGCATATGACACTTCACATCTGTTTGGGGTGTTCACAACCCGCTGAGATCTTTGAGGGGTGACTTCAAAGGAGCCCTTGTTAGGCTCATTCCCCTTGCCCACAGTGACTTTTCCCACTCAGAGCCCAGGGGCCTCCGAGGCTCCTCTTGAACCCAGCCCTGTCCTCCCGACCTGTTCTTCCATCAGATATTTTCTCCCCCATCCACTCCCTCTGCCCACACCTCTCCTGTCCTCACCTTCACTACTAATCCAAGGTCTCCCTCTCATCGCCCCCACCATCTCTCCATTATGCAAAATCCAGATGTTAATATACAATATTTGCCTTTCTCTGTATAAGAGGCTCTAGGTTCATCCACTTCACTAGAACTGACTCAAATGCGTAGGGCAGTAAAGGGGACGCAGACATAAAGAGCAGACTTTTGGACTCAGAGGGTGAAGGAAAAGCTGGGATGATTTCAGAGAATAGCACTGAAACATATACCTTACCATATGCAAAACAGATAACCAGTGGGAGTTTGATGTTCGATACAGGGCACCCAAAGCCGGTGCTCTGTGACAAGCTGGAGGAATGGGGTGGGGAGGGAGGTGCAAGGGGGATTCAGGATGGAGGGGACACATGTATGCCTGTGGCCGATTCATACTGATTGAGTCATATTGACGTATGGCAAAAACCATCACAAGGTAGTAATTATCCCTCAATTAAAATAAATAAGTAAATCCAGACACTGCCGTTATCTTTCAATAGAAATAAACCTGGTGGTGAAATGCAGTTTCTGCAGAAGACACATTTGACCCTTCCATTCTCCTTCTCGCCTCCATTAGCACTGACACTTTATCAGGTGTGAGTGTAATGGCTCATGTCTCACGTTTCAAAGCTACAAGTCAGAAAACGTACATAGTAAGGGCAGTCTCAGCAAGTCTTCGAACCAAATGCTGATCTGAGAGCCTCACTTAATGACAACACGGTAAATTGCTTTAAAACTGGTCTCCATCCAAGCGATCCCTGCTTACCTTCTGCAGTGCAATTCATATTTTGCAATAATGTATGCATAGAGGTTTCTGGGTTTTTTCCACAGCTACAATCTCAGGGATTTTGCAGTAATTCGAAAACTCAGTTTCTGGGTCACTTGCCTGTAAATCCTGGTGTGCAGACACACGTGCCATTGAGACCTTCGCTGTCACAGGTGCCTCCGTTCAGACAGCTGACATTAGCGCATGGGTCCTTGTAGGATTCACAGTGGATTCCTGCAGAGACACAGATGCAAAAAGGGTAACTTGCTAAGGTCTCCAGCTCCCATGGCCTTGGAAAGGAAAGTGTTTGAATAGATTTGAACAGTGTGAACGCTGATTCCCAGAGGGGTGCGTGTGTGTGTGCATGAACACGCATGTGTGCACACATGTATATGTATTCATGTGCCCACCCTTGACTTTTGCTGTTGTTTAGTTGCTCAAGTCATGTCCAACTCTGCGTCTCTGTGGACTATAGCCCACCAGGCTCCTCTGTCCATGGAACGCTCCAGGCAAGAATACTGGAGTGAATTGCCATTTCCTTCTCCAGGGGATCTTCCCAACCTAGGAATCGAACCCACATCTCCAGCTTTGGCAGGCAAATTCTTTACCATTGAGGCACCAGGGAAGCCCACCCTTGACTTTAAGTTGTAAAAACACACCTTACTAGAAAGTATCAAATTCAGTACCTGATCATAAGTCCCACCATAAAGTCTTCTCTGTATTTTCTCTGACCCCACACCCCAAAGTCTGGGCAACAGAAAGTTAAAACATTGAAAGATTAAATTTATCAGTGACACATGGTTTCTAAGTCTCCAAAAGAAACAGAACGTAGCCAGACAGTCTACAAAAAAACGTCAATATAACTGATAAACAGTATCCTGAAGGTAAAGATTTGGAGTCAGATATTTAAACGAGCTCCAGTTGTAGTTTTGGAAAACTGCAGGGGAGAGGAGGTCCTTAGACTTCATCCCCAAAGATCAAACCAGTTCACCACAGATGAAAGGCAACGTGTTGCACACATACTGTGTTCCAGATCCTTCTGCTGTGCTTTATGTATAAGGTGATCCTCGAGTCAACACTAGGAGACAAACATCCAAATGCAAGGTCACCAAGCTGGCAGAGAGGGACCCAAAGATGATGGTCACTTGAATGTGATCCTGTGCTCGCTGAACAGTTCATGAGATGGAGCTCTGACTGCCATGGAAACATACAGAGTCTATGGAACTCTGCACCCATTCAACAACAAACAAAAGAGGCACTGAAAAACAGTCTTTATAACAAAAACAGTTTCCCTTGGCGTTAAAAAGTAGTCTATGTGTATATGTATGTACGCAAAGGCTTGAAGCTGAACTGAGAGAAAAATGAATTTCTTTGAATGTCACTTTGTATATCTCTACATTGTTAGAATTTTTCACAATGACTATATGGCATTTTCATCATTTTATTTTTTAAAAGAACTTTAAAAATCCAATGCTCTTTGAAAGGTAGAATTTCTGGTATTTCACTGGAAGGTCAGATGGATGAATAGACTAATCTCTCTCTTTGTTCCCCTCCCCTTTGGAGAGGAAGATAAATTATATTCTGGGTAAGAAACTATATAATGAAACTTATCCTTTCTGACAGTCTCAAGAAAACATAAGCATAAATCAAATAATAAAAGGATATTTATTTAATTTCCACTTCCTTACTTCACTCATATTGTACAAAAGACTGCCACACCCAGTGACTCATTTTGACACTGAAATTATTCTTGCTGGGACTTTTTTCTCTCCTTTCTGTTCTAATTTTCAATGTCTTAAGAAGCAAGGTTCAGGAAATGGGATGTGGGGGGGGGGGGGTGGGTGTGGAATGCAAGAGAAAAAGAAAACAGAATTCCCTGTCTGTAGTCACACTAATGATTTATTGGAGCGTGGTAAAGGGAAGAGGAACTAAAGAGCCTCTTGATGAAGGTGGAAGAGGAGAGGGAAAAGCCTTAAAACTCAACATTCAGAAAATTAAGATCATGGCATTCAGTCCTGTCATTTCATGGCAAATAGATGGGGGAAAGAATGGACACAGTGACAGACTTTATTTTCTTGGGCTCCAAAATCACTGCAGACAGTGACTGCAGCCATGAAATTAAAAGGTGCTTGTTTCTTGGGGAAAAAAAGCTGTGACAAACTTAGACAGCATATTAAAAAGCAGAGACATCACTTAACTGACAAAGATCTGTATAGTCAAAGCTATGGTTTTTCCAGTAGTCATGTACTGATATGAGAGCTGAACCATAAAGAAGGCTGAGCACCAAAGAATTTATGCTTTTGAACTGTGGTGTAGGAGAAGACTCTTGAGAGTCCCTTGGACTGCAAGGAGATCAAACCAGTCAATCCTAAAGGAAATCAATCCTGAATATTCCTTGGAAGGACTGATGCTGAAGCTAAAGCTCCAATCCTTTGGCCACCTGATGTGAAGAGCCAACTCATTATAAAAGACTCTGAAGCTGGGAAAGATTGAGGGCAGGAGGAGAAGTGGGCGACAGAGGATAAGATGGTTGGATGGCATCAGTGACTCAATGACATGAGTTTTGGCAAACTCTAGGAGATGGTGAAGGACAGGGAAGCCTGGTGTGCTGCAGTCACAAAGAGTCAGACACAACTTAGACACTGAGCAATGAACAAAGCATTTTAGAATGGATGCGTTTTCATTTCTTTTTATCCTTTGCCATCATATCCAACTTGTGAACAATATTTTACCACATATTTTTCCAAAGTGCCTTTCATATCTTTGCCTGACTTTTCTCCCTGCAACCACCACCCTAAGCCCACTGCCTCATGCCTGGTGGGAAGCACTCCCAGCCCCCAAGTATCTCCTAGCTCCCTCTCTGCCTCCAAAGACTGGATGGCACCTCCCTGACTCATCCTTAACAAACCCACGACTCACAGTAAATATTCAAGGTCAAACTAATTTAAAGATTGGACTACCCTGGCAGTTGAGTAGTTAGGAGTCTGCCTGCCAATGCAGGGGACATGGGCTCAATCCCTGGTCCAGGAAGATTCCACATGCTGCAGGGCAACTAAGCCCTCATGCCACAACTACTGAGCCTGCGCACTAGAAGCCATTGCAATGGGAAACCTGCATACCTCAACAAAGAGCAGCCCCTGTTTGCTGTAGGCAGAGAAAAGCCCATGGGCAGTAATGAAGACCCAGCGCAGCCAAATAATTAATTAATTTAAAAAACTAATTTAGAGATTAAAGTATAAAACTGGTAATTGCTCGTTGCTTGAGTGTGTACAGTCTCTTCACCCAGGAGTCTCTATTTTCATCTTTCCAGTGATACCCAAGTAGCACAGGCTGAACTGAAACAGTAAAATGCAAAAGAGCATTTTCTGCTTCTAAGTGTTATGAAAAACAAGAATTCACATATTTGCAAGTTCAGGGAAGCCTGATGTGCTGCAGTTCATGGGGTTGCAAATAGTTAGACATGACTTAGCGACTGAACAAGAAGAAGTTCCTAGGAGGCTGATCACTGGGAACCAGGTGACAAACGAGGCTTTCCATTAACAGGAAATACAGCCACACCAAAGTTCAGAAGTGTTCTGAAATCTAAGAGCAAAAGTATCCGTTAGACCTAAAGTAAGAGCAATCAAGGTCATGTTTTTCTGGATTTTTAGTAATACCTTTGCCAACCTAATCTTAAAATATTCATATAACTAATACATTAACACACAAATTACCACATTCCTCCAATAAGGCCAAAAAGCATGTTCTAGGCTGAGTGTTTAAGCATCTCAGCTTTAAAAGCCTTCAGTAAGGTACATTTGATGAAAACACTCAAGATAATAAGCAACTTCAATCTTTTGCGTGTTTGGGCAATGATTTTATCCTTTGTTATTTCTCTTTTTCAAAAGATAAGATATTCAGTCACTTGAGGTTCATTGAGAGTTTTCTGGCAGCAAGATGGGACAAACACTAATCTTCACAGCAAGAGGATAACTTCGAAGCAAGACGGTCTCAAACGTCCCCAGAGAGCACTTTGCTGACTCATGTTTCTATACGCTGAGCCTCGCTAAGCCCTTTGCAAGAAACACGTGCCATGCTGTTCAGTTTGTTGGTCAGAACTGAACCACTATGAGCTAGAAATCTTAAATGCAGAGAAGAGAAAGTCATGAACACCACTGAGATGACCAGATACATCCCCTTCAACTCTGCTCTTCAGGGTCCCTGGTTTCCCCTCATCTGCACCCCCAGAGCCCCCATTCCCTTGCACAACACTAAATGTCAGGCATCCTGTGTCCTCTGACCATGACGCTTTCCTTCGCCCTCCCTCCTGAAGTTGACTCTCCCAAGGCAGGACTTTGTTCTTCTGCCACATTGAGGGCGTGTGGAGATCCCATGATTCCAGAGTTCACAGTGTTAAATCACCACTTACGTGTTTTGCTGTCTGATTCCCCCATGTATCTCTGAGGGCCTTTAGAGCAGAGGCTGTATCAGACCACGGGAAAGAAATGATGGCTATACCACCAGCATCCTGTCCTTCCAGGAGGGGCGACAGTCTGTGTACTTTGGCCGATACACAGGTAGGGTTGCCAGAGGAGTGAGACACTATTCCAAATCTGCCTGTTCTGTCAGGGAAAGCCAGGTCCACACTTCAGACTAAGTCTGCAGAATGACGCACGCATCACCCACTGGCAAGGGACGCAGCACGCACTATTACGCAACTTATGTTTAGTCTCAAGCGAAAATAAACTGTAAATCAGTCAAAACTAATGAAAAATCATACTTTTTATATTAAGGCATAGAGCAGCAATGTTTCAGAAGAGATCTTTATTTCAACAGGGCTCTTTCTGGCAGCTAATTTTAGAATTAAAATGAGCAAAAATTCAAAGAGTCGTGCTCCAATTATAAACCTCTGTTGTCATCACAATTTTTGGCCGTGATTGATATTTTCACAACTGAAAAATTTTTATTTTATCTCCAAGAAAATTAAGTCAGGTAAAGAAAATTAGCTTGAAGTGTTCTTTGAACTTCCTATTCATTTGAAGACATCATCTTACTTTATTCAAACTGCTTTCCGCCAAGACAACTTTTCCAGGGTTTCAACCTCACAGAGCTCAACCTTTTCTAATCTGTTTTAGAAATTACAACTGACACCTCGACCTTCGCCTCCTTATTTCTTGTGTGTGCCAGTCTCAGTCTGCTCTTCTGGTTAAACAATAAGCTGATAAAGGAAGAAACCCAGAGTTATCCATTTTTCTATCAATCACAGTACTTGAGAATGGCTAGGTATACAATCCAGAAATTCTTGTCCACTGGTTACACAGAGGAAATAATTCTAGCCAACAAAGAGTTTTCATCTTTTCAATTATACATTTTTCTGGACTTTAAAAATCAACAACTAGGTGCGATGTGATCAAACTCACAACCCAATACACTTATTTCTGAGACTCTATCCCTCCAAAAAAAAAATCCAGAAAATATGAAAATTATATGAATAAATATGTTCATTCCAGAATTATTATAGTAGCCTCACATCAGATGTGTCAGGGAATATATCGCCATTTAAAATAAAGCTAGTGCATTACTGACACTATGTATAAAATAGATAACTAGAGAAAACCCACGGCTTAGCACAGGGAACCCTACTTAATGAACTGCGGTGACCTAAGTGGGAAGGACATCCAAAAGGGAGGGGGGACAGATGTATATGATGGCTGATTCACTCTGTGTACAGTACTAACACACACTATAAAGCAACAATACTCCAATAAAAATTAATTTAAAAATCAAGTAAAACTAGTAAAACTTGCTAACAATTTCTAAATCAAACACAAATAACAGTATTCATTTTCATAAATTATTTTCATTATTCATAATCATATTTTCATTCTTTAAAATTGGAGTACTTTCTAACTTCTATCACCAAAAATTCCAAGTGTGTATAGTTTTGACCATTAAATTTGTTCTGCTACAAATAATAATTCAGCATAATGTGGGTCTGTAACTTGATGTTTTGGCAACATAAGGTTGATGAATGCTAACCAAAGTCCCATGGTGAATTCGCTGTGAACTAGTTTTAAAGAAGTATTAGCTTTTCAGTATATCTGAAGAGAGATCACTCTGAGTCCCTCCGTGTATTTTGTTTCTGTGGGCAAAAAGCTCAAGCTGCTTTGGTTTATTTTACTAGTGTGTTAAGCAGTAGTTTCCATTCAAGTACAGATAGCTATGGAGTGTTTACTTTGAGTAAGCCGCCGTACCAAGAGCAGATGGTAAGTTAAAAAAAGAAGAAGAAAAGAAAAAAAAAGAGGGACCTCCCTGGTGGTCCAGTGGTTAAGAGTCTGCTCTTCTTCATGAGTTCAATACTGGGTCAGGGAAGTTCCACATGCCACGCAGTACAGCAAAAAAAAAATACATTAATTAACAACAACCGAAAAAAAGCCTGTGTAGTCACTGCCATTCAGGAGATTATAATTAAGTGTCCATGAAAGGAAAGTCTGGAGCCAGAAAGAACTGACTACAAGGCGGATCCTAACTGTCATACCAAATATCAAGAAAATGCTTGGAAAGTTTAGGAAGGAGAAATCATGCCCTTTCGGAGATCAATATTTCAGTTAGTGGATACAGTTGCGGGACTGAATGATGGCAAAGGGCCAAGAAGTGAAGCCTGCAAACAACCTGCATCCGTGGTGTTCAGGGGACAAGGATTCTTTTCAAAAGACCTGAGGGAAGACTATGGTTGGGGGTGGGATGGGGAGAGGAACGGGGCTGTGGAGGCTAAAGCAGGTGAGTTTCATGAGGAAACCTGTGATCATAGGGTGATGGGGCAGGAATGTGGAGTTGGAAGCTTTGGGATTTCAGTCTTTAATTAGGTCACTGGACAGCAAGGAGATCAAACCAGTCAATCCTAAAGGAAATCAACCCTGCTTATTCACTGGAAGGACTGGTGCTGAAGCTGAAGCTCCAGTATTTTTGCCACCTGATGCAAGCAGCCAACTCATTGGAAAAGACCCTGATGCTGGGAAGGATTGAGGGTGGGAGGAGAAGCGGGTGACAGAGGATCAGATGGTTGGATGGCATCATGGACTCAGTGGACATGAGTTTGAGCAAGCTCCAGGAGATGGTGAAGGACAGGGAAGCCTGGAGTGTTGCAGACCATGGAGTCAAAAAGAGTTTGATAGGACTGAGTGACTGAACCACAAATCCATTTAGCAGAATGAGATCCAAACTGTGAAAGGATATGAAAAGAAAATTAAAGGAAATAGAGGTGTCATCTATACCAATGCTAAGGAAATTTGGTTGTAAAAGACACAGGAAGAAGGGAGGAAGTAAGCAGATGAGGATGCAAAGTCAAATAAGAGTCAGACTTTTTTTTCCAAATTCACAAGGAACTTATTTAGAAGTGTGTGCAGGGACATTTCTTTTTTTTCTGTTTAGCAACTCAATTTATTTTTTAGCACAATTTCTTAAGAAAGAATTCCCTTCCCATTCATAGCAATTCTTTGTTAAGTGTCATATATTATTATAGATGAGGGTTTCTAGGCCATTATTCAATTTTGGTTAGCTGTCCATTCTCACACCCATTACATGGGAATGCAATAATAACTGCAGCATTATAATGGGTTTCAACATCTGGCAGAACTTCCCCCTCAATGCCTTCTTTTTTCAAAATGTTCTTAGCTATACTTGCCTGACCTTATTGCACTCATTCTTTTCAGGAAGTTATATTCACTTATTTACACTTTTTAAAAACAGAAAAGATTAAAAATCACCATGCAAAAAGCACATATGTAAAGTAAGAAGTTAAAGTACCAATCTTCCCCTCAACATATCACTTACCCAAGGTCTAACTGCAGAGGTGAGTGCTAGTTAAGAACTAGTGTTCTCTCATCTGATAGTTTTCTAAGTTTATACAGACTTCTCATATGTAAATACATGTTGGGAAAAATGCCTCCAAAGAAGGACAGGAAAGACAGGTCCAGGGTCTTGTGACCTTCCTCTGGGTTGAGGGCATAAATTGGCCCTTTCTGCTTTTCTTTTAATCCCTTCTACCCCACACCTCAACACCTGCCCATCACTCTAAGGTTTGAAGTTCTTTCATTTATTGCTACTTTGCTAAGGTTTACATGCCTGTTTAAACCCAAACCTAAAGGTCTCTATAAATACCTCAAAATGAAATAATCACTTTATCTGCCCATTGAGATGAGATCTCTAACACATCTGTGTGCCTTCCAATCATTCCCAAACACCCACCAACTCATGTGGTGACATACGCTAGGGTGACCCTCCTCAATAAGTTAGACCCATGTATAATTCCCTCCCCTTGAATGAGAACCAACCAATGGCATTCAGCAATGGTTAAGAAAGTTTGAAGATGCAAAATCTAATCAGTTGACTTCGAGTTAACCTTGGGTGGGCCTGACCTAACTAGGTGAGAGCTTTAAGAGGGTTCAGGCCTCTCTTGAAGTAAGAGCCTTGAAACAGCAGAGGTTCTCTCTCATCACTTTCAAGAAGCTGTCAACAATTCTCCAGCTACAAGGATATGAACTCTACCAACAACTTGAGGGGACTTTGAATCTGATCCTTCCCTATTTAAACCTCAGATGAGCATTCAGCCCAGCCAAGACCTTGATTCCAGCTTTGGATACCAGACCTTGAACAAGGAATCCATTAATCCATGCCTGAATGTAGGAAATTGTTAGCTAATAAAAGGGTATTGTGTTAAGCCACTACCTTACAATAATTCACTATGCAGCAATAATATTAATAATTAATACAGTATGCACATCTATTCTCTCAAGAGACATATCTTCACCACTAAATTAGCATTCACATGAATGCCATCTTTTTTTTTTTAATTTTATTTTATTTTTAAACTTTACAATATTGTATTAGTTTTGCCAAATATCAAAATGAATCTGCCACAGGTATACCCGCATTCCCCATCCTGAACCCTCCTCCCTCCTCCCTCCCCGTACCCTCCCTCTGGGTCGTCCCAGTGCACCAGCCCCACACATCCAGTACCATGCACGAACCTGGACTGGTGACTCGTTTCATACATGATATTATACATGTTTCAATGCTATTCTCCCAAATCTCCCCACCCTCTCCCTCTCCCACAGAGTCCGTAAGACTGATCTACATCGGTGTCTCTTTTGCTGTCTCGTACACAGGGTTATTGTTACCATCTTTCTAAATTCCATATATATGCGTTAGTATACTGTATTGGTGTTTTCTTTCTGGCTTACTTCACTCTGTATAATAGGTTCCAGTTTCATCCATCTCATTAGAACTGATTCAAATGTATTCTTTTTAATGGCTGAGTAATACTCCATTGTTTATATGTACCACAGCTTTCTTATCCATTCATCTGCTGATGGGCATCTAGGTTGCTTCCATGTCCTGGCTATTATAAACAGTGCTGCGATGCCATCTATTTAGGTTTATTACCATAAGTAAAGAAGTCTGCTCAATCTCCTTCCTCTTATTGTCTATTGCCCCCTATCTGGTTATCTTTGTTCTGATTTAGTTCCAATTTGATGAGTATACCTTGTAAAATAATTTTCTTAGAGAGGGTACATGGGGTTCCTTAAGTGTAGAAAATGTCTTTCTTTATCCCTCAAATATAAATGAAACTTTAACTACCAGACTTTTTCTATGAAAAATATAAAACACTCTTCACTGTTTAGTCTCATTTTATTTTTTTAAATATTGATTTATTTTGTGGCATCAGGTCCCGTTGCAGCACACAGGATCTTCATTACAGCACACACACGTCTCTAGTTGGGGACACAGGCTCCAGAGCACATGGGCTCAGTAGTTGCAGTACGAGGGCTTAGTTACCCTGAGGCATGTGGGATCTTAGGTCCCCGACCAGGGATCGAACCCATGCCTCCTGCACTGGAAGGCAGATTCTTAAGCACTGGACCACCAGCTTCATTTTAGAGAAGAGCAGTTCAATGCTGATTTGCCTTTCTTTTGAGTGTAACTTGTACTCCCTATGAAGAATCTTGCAAAAAATATTCTCTGTAGTCTTGGATTTGGAAACTCTACCAGGAAATCACAAATTATATATCATCTCCTTCATTAATCCTCTGGCACTCTGTAAGCCGATTCTACATGAAAATTTCAGTTTTATTTATCTCATAGCCTTCTCCTTCTAGTAGCTGTTTGTTTCCGGTTTTATTTCTGTGTCTTCTTTCTTCTTCCCCAGCATCCATCATTCAGATGAAACATTATATCTTGGATCTTTTCTCCGTATTTCATGTCTTTTCACTCACGGTTTCCATTTCCTCATATTTTTACTTCTACCATGACATAGTTCCTCCTTTTGCTTTTCCAGACCTAAATTCAATTTTGAGGGACATACCTTACGTTTTTCACTTCCCTTTTTGAGTGTTTAGAGTTGTGGGTTTTGCTGCAATTTTGTTTTTACTTCCTAGATACTTTTTCCCTCATCGAGTTGCTGGTACAGGCTCCCTGGACTGGCCAGGCTTGAGGTTGGCAATGAGAGAGATGATACTGGAGATTCTCCTCCAGTGCTGGACAGGCCAGTCAAGCCAGCCCTGTCTACGAGGGGCAGAGGCTTCCCAGTTTGTGCTTTTCAAGGTTCTCCAGGTGTGAGCAGGGGCCCATTCTCTTTATTTCTCTTTTTCAAATACACACTCACACGTACACACAAGGACCAGCTCAGTCTACCTGCAGTCTTCTTTTTTTTTTGATTAGCGATTATTTTATTTATTTATTTTTGGCTGCACCAGGTCTACATTGCTACCTGTGGACTTCCTGTAGTTGCGGTGTGAGGGCTTCTCATGGTGGTGGCTTCTCTTGCTGTGGCACTCAGGCTCTAGATTGCGTGGGCTTCAGTAGTTGTGGCATATGGGCTTAGTTGCTCCGTGGCATATGGAACCTTCCCAGACCAGGGATGGAACTTGAGTCCCCTGCATTGGCAGGTGGATTCTTAACCACTGGACCACCAAGGAAGTCCAGCAGTCCTTTTAAAGAACAGCCAGGATCCATGAGATAGGGAGCCCTTTGTCTCATAGGGTCACGTGCCATAGTACGTATTTCCTCTCTATAAGCTGAGGGGTCTTTATGGCTCAGCTGGTCTTTGAGTCCTCTGTTCTCCCAAGAACTCTATATCCTAACCCTGTGGTACATAAAGGCTCCTGGCACTGCACCCTTTTCTTGAAAACCCACACCCTCAAATGCAACTGAGATCCCCTCCAGGATCTTGAGTCATCTCAAGTCAACTCTATCCTCTTGAGTCATCCACGGCAGGGCATCTGTAACTGATGGAGGAAGGTCACATAAAAATAGAAGGGGTGGAATGAGGAACATATACGGAAGGATTAGCCTTGAGCAGAATGGGGAGCACTTGACAGTTAATAGGGAGGACAATCAAATTTGAGCAGTTGTGATTGCAGATGAGTTGTAGGGTGGGGCTTCTCAAAGGGCAGCAAGAATCAGCATATCGGTATCATCTGAGAACTTACCAGAAATTCAAATTATTGGACCCTACCCCAGATATGGGACTTCCTTGGTGGCTCAGACAGTTAAGCGTCTGTCTACAACGTGGGAGACCCGGGTTCAATCCCTGGGTCGGGAAGTTCCCTGGAGAAGGAAATGGCAATCCACTCCAGTACTATTGCCTGGAAAATCCCATGGACAGAGGAGTCTGGTAGGCTACAGTCCATGGGGTCACAAAGAGTCGGACACGACTGAGCAATCTTCACATCTTCACTGTAACCCCAGATATATTGAATCAGGAACTCAAGGGTTGGGGCCCAGCAGACTAAGTTTTAGGAAGTTCACCAGCAGATTCTAACACATGCTCAAGTTTGAGAACCACTGCTGTAGGATGTGGAAAACTAGGGAAATTTAAAAATGTCTCTAAATGATAAGCTCTTTTTCATTCCATGAAGGTGAATGAGTGATTTAATATAAGGCTTGAGAGAAGCAGCAAAATTTGGGAACACCCATTGAGAAAAATGGATTAAAAAAATTAAAAAAGCCAGGCTCACAGTCCATGAATTTGTGGAGTCACTAGCAGGTCATCATACACAATTTCACTTTTTATTTCTTGGTCATGATATCATGAGCACTGCTTCCAAGCCAGGAACACAAGAAGCAAATTTGGAGTACACCCCATTAATAATTTTGTCATTTATAAAGATGAAACTTACTCTATAAGATTCTATCATAAACTAAAGAATTCTGGGATTTAAATTTTTGAAGCACATCTACCACTACTAATGTTGTCATGAAGAATCTCAAAATCTCTCAATCTCAAGTCAGTTGAAGAGGTTTATCCAGGGTCATCTGTATGCCAACGGCACAGTGAGGTCGAGCTACCTAGGTCTCCAAGTTCATTGCTCTTTTATTCTTTCCAGACTTGAGAGGATGTCCTATTTCCTGATACTGAGATCCACCTAGAACTTAAATCCATATGAATGAAGCCAGAACACCTGTCCATGTAGATGAAGCCAGAATGCCTGTCCTCATGGGAGTTGGCAGAGTTCAGCTCTAAGTGGGCATCATACTCCACGAAAAACATCAGATCTGCTGAACATACAGAAAAGATGGGGTCCATCTTCAGCCCTTCCACCCAGGGGCTAGATCAGGTTCATCTATGTGCCCCACAAACCTTCAAGGCTCATGAGAAAGACCTCTAAATAAATGTGGGTCCATCCAAAGAGAAGCAACATCAGCTACAAAGCAAGGTCACTAGCAGATCAATGGTATCAAGCAGGCTGTGGTGTGGGCAAAAGGTTACGTGAAATGGATTTAAATAGAGCCCTCAAAGGTATTACAAAAGTCTACACCAGCGCTGAAGTCATGACTTAGAGAAACACATGCAGAGCAGCTGATGACCAGGCCCCTGACACAGTGCTGGCTGAGGGTGCTGAGGCTCCAATGAAGCCACACCAGTGAGCCCACAGGGGAGGCAGATGGAGGGGCTTCTGAAGGCTGACACTACGTCCTCTTGAGTTACTCTCAGGTCTTTTTTATGAGTTTACCCATGTAAAGACTTAGAACAGGGTGTGTGTGTGTTAGCTGTTGAGTCGTATCTAACTCTTTGCAAACCCATGGACCACTGTAACCCACCAGGCTCTTCTGTCCATGGAATTTTCTAGGCAAGAATACTGGAGTGGGTGGCCATTTCCTTCTCCAGGGGATCTTCCTGACCCAGGGATGGAACCCAGGTCTCCCTCACTGCAGGGAGATTCTTTACCATCTGAGCCACCAGGGAAGCAGAACAGGGTTTGGATGCTATTAAAAAAAAAAGTGACAATGTTAGTCACTCAGTTGTGTCCAACTCTTCGTGACCCATGGACTGTAGCCCACCAGGCTCCTCTGTCCATGGCAAGAATTATGGAGGCAAGAATACTAGAATGGGTTGCCATGTCCTTCTCCAGGGGGTTTTCTCAACCCAGGGATGGAAGCTGTGTCTCTTGAGTTTCCGACACAAACAGGAGGAGTCTTCACCACCACCACCGCCTGAGAACGTTATAAACTCTTCATCAACATCCGCCGTTTTTCCAGAGTGACTTTGACACAAATTCACTCAAATGAACTAACACTTGCCTCCCCTTTAACGACTCATTTAACGAGAATGAATTTTTTCTGCCAACGTGTGAGACTCCACCCGCCTCCTCCCACTGAAAAGCACAGCACCGTCTCCTTGCCCAGAGAGCACTTCAGAACAGATGCTCTCCTCCCCCAGTGCCACAGCTGCATCCTCTGACCTGAGCCTGAGAGTCCATTTCACATTCCTTTTTATCCTCAGTTTTTTACATAAGAGAGCAGAAGAGAAGAAGGATGAGAAGAACAAAAGGACAGGAGAAAGATGCTTCAGTTTACCAAGAGGAAACCAGGGATGTGCACACTGCTCTCCTTGGCCCCCATAAATCATTCCACTGCCAGCATTTGATTCTTATTCTAAACAGTTTCACGCTCCAGTCAGAGGGCTACACGCATGCGTGGAGAAATTCATGACGTCACGGAGAGCCACGCTGGCACATGTCCACCCCGCAATGCTCACCTTTGTACTCTGCCAGGCACACGCACTCATAGCCGTTGACGAGGTCCCTGCAGGTGGCAGCATTCAGGCACGGGGCGGAGACACACTCGTCGTACTCCTCCTCACAGTAGAGGCCATGATAGCCTGAGGGACGGAAGGAAAGATCTGACGTCAAACCAGACCATCTAAACGCACGCTGGGTCAGCCTGCCAGGAAGGCAGTGGGTGTTCAAGGGAAAGTCAGGCACAAATAGATGGGACTGAAGGAGCTGGGTCTCTCAGGATACACTGAAATATAGATTTCCAGGAAGGTTATGAAGAATCTGTTCTTACCACTTTTTGTCATGAGCCCAACCACTGCCATGATCCACAAATGACCCCATTATGTCACGTCCACTGGTACTGTGACCAGGAGACATAGGCTATGGAATGCATCTGCTGTGATCACGCAGGAGGTAGCACTAGGTACAGGACTTAACAGCCAAACAGCTCCTTTCAAGGATGTGGACTCCATATTTCCTCCAATCAATTAGAAAAATAGACCTAGCTAGAGAGAGTTTTATTCCAGAAGAAAAGGATCCATAATTTCCTTTGTTTTTCAAGTCAAGAACGAAGCTCAGCTAACAAGGGCTTAACTGAACTTCCTGATGAAATGTGGGATGATTTTTTATTTAAAATGACAAATATCTAAATTATAATATGGGACTCTGTGCTTAAAGTTTTTAACTCTTAAAAATAGAATAATAGCAACGAAGAAAAAGAAAGCAACAATTTCTCAAGAAAGATGGCTCTTACTCTCTTTTTTTGCAAAACAGGTGTTTATTCTAACGGACAAGAAGACAACATTCTTTGAGATTCACTCACGAGTGTTAGGCTGTTTTTAACTTTTAAAAACATGTGTTCTTGCCAATGTGCAGTGAAACCAGGCCATTTTTTGTCTGGCCCTGTCTAAACAAAGAGAAACATGTGAGCACTTTCAGAAATCACTCTGCCTGTGTTGGTTCTGAATTCAGATAAGCAGAAAAAATAAACGCTTGCTCAAGTGGGCACTGGAACCTCCAGCTAGTTTCCAGCAGCTCAGAGCCAGCCCTGGAGCTCAGACTATCCCGTTAGCACAGGCGAATGTGTTGAATTGTTCTGTTTTTGGTGCCTATCACTAAAGTAGGTTAAGCTGACATTTGCATTATTTATGGAGCACTTTTTGTGACATTGTACAGGGGACAGGGATCAAGACCATCCCCATGGAAAAGAAATGCAAAAAAGCAAAATGGCTGTCTGGGGAGGCCTTACAAATAGCTGTGAAAAGAAGAGAAGCGAAAAGCAAAGGAGAAAGGGAAAGATATAAGCATCTGAATGCAGACTTCCAAAGAATAGCAAGAAGAGATAAGAAAGCCTTCCTCAGTGATCAGTGCAAAGAAATAGAGGAAAACAACAGAATGGGAAAGACTAGAGATCTCTTCAGAAAATTAGAGATACCAAGGGAACATTTCATGCAAAGATGGGCTCAATAAAGGACAGAAATGGTATGGACCTAACAGAAGCAGAAGATATTAAGAAGAGGTGGCAAGAATACACAGAAGAACTGTACAAAAAAGAGCTTCACGACCCAGATAATCACGATGGTGTGATCACTCACCTAGAGCCAGACATCCTGGAATGTGAAGTCAAGTGGGCCTTAGAAAGCATCACTACGAACAAAGCTAGTGGAGGTGATGGAATTCCAGTTGAGCTATTTCAAATTCTGAAAAATGATGTTGTGAAAGTGCTGCACTCAATATGCCAGCAAATTTGGAAAACTCAGCAGTGGCCACAGGACTGGAAAAGGTCAGTTTTCATTCCAATCCCAAAGAAAGGCAATGCCAAAGAATGCTCAAACTACCGCACAATTGCACTCATCTCACACGCTAGTAAAGTAATGCTCAAAACTCTCCAAGCCAGGCTTCAGCAATGTGTGAACCGTGAACTTCCAGATGTTCAAGCTGGTTTTAGAAGAGGCAGAGGAACCAGAGATCAAATTGCCAACATCCGCTGGATCATCAAAAAAGCAAGAGAGTTCCAGAAAAACATCTATTTCTGCTTTATTGACTATGCCAAAGCCTTTGACTGTATGGATCACAATAAACTGTGGAAAATTCTGAAAGAGATGGGAATACCAGACCACCTGACCTGCCTCTAGAGAAACCTATATGCAGGTCAGGAAGCAATAATTAGAACTGGACATGGAACAACAGACTGGTTCCAAATAGGAAAAGGAGTATGTCAAGGCTATATATTGTCACCCTGCTTATTTAACTTATATGCAGAGTACATCACGAGAAATGCTGGGCTGGAGGAAGCACAAGCTGGAATCAAGATTGCCAAGAGAAATATCAATAACCTCAGATATGCAGATGACACCACCCTTATGGCAGAAAGTGAAGAGGAACTAAAAAGCCTCTTGATGAAAGTGAAAGAGGAGAGTGAAAAAGTTAGCTTAAAGCTAAACATTCAGAAAACGAAGATCATGGCATCTGGCCCATCATTTCATGGGAAATAGATGGGGAAACAGTGTCAGACTTTATTTTTCTGGGCTCCTAAATCACTGCAGATGGTGATTGCGGCCATGAAATTAAAAGACGCTTACTCCTTGGAAGAAAAGTTATGACCAACCTAGATAGCATATTGAAAAGCAGAGACATTACTTTGCCAACAAAGGTCCGTCTAGTTAAGGCTATGGTTTTTCCAGTGGTCATGTATGGATATGAGAGTTGGACTGTGAAGAAAGCTGAGCACCAAAGAATTGATGCTTTTGAACTGTGGTGTTGGAGAAGACTCTTGAGAGTCCCTTGGACTGCAAGGAGATCCAGCCAGTCCATTCTAAAGGAGATCAGTCCTGGGTGTTCTTTGGAAGGAATGATGCTAAAGCTGAAACTCCAGTACTTTGGCCACCTGATGCGAAGAGTTGACTCATTGGAAAAGACTCTGATGCTGGGAGGGATTGGGGCCAGGAGGAAAAGGGGACAACAGAGGATGAGATGGCTGGATGGCATCACCGACTCGATGGACGTGAGTTTGAGTGAATTCCGGGAGTTGGTGATGGACAGGGAGGCCTGGCATGCTGCGATTCATGGGGTCGCAAAGAGTCAGACACAACTGAGCAACTGAACTGAACTGAACTTTCAAGTAAGTTGCCATTTCAGACCTTTTTGAATTCTTTTCCATCTTTCGACAGTGATAGTGGCTCCTTTAAGGGGACCTTGACCTCCCTGAGACAAATACCCTATGGATTTCCATTCTTCTATCTCTCCAGGCTTCTTGCAGCTTTACAGAAATATTTCTTATTACCCTTTATCAGATCATTTTAATCATCTAGATCAGAGTTTCTCAACCAACAGCAATTTTTCCCCTCAGAAGATATCTGGCAATGTTTGGAGATATTTTGAGTTGTCACAACAAGGGTGGATAGGAGGGGATTACTTTTGGCTTCTGGTCTAAGGATCCTGCAAACCATCCTATAATGCACAGAACAGCCCCCAACAAAAACCCACCCAGCCTAACAGTGAAAGAGACAGACGCAGAAACCCAGCTCTAGATTAAGGATCAGCAAATTGTGGTCCACAGGCCAAATTCATCCCTGTTTTTATAAATGATGTTTTATTGAGACACAGTCACACCCATCCACATATATATTGTCTATGGCTGATTTCATACAATGATAGATTGAGTAGCTCCATGTGGCTTGGAAAGTCCAAAATCTTTAGTCTCTGATCGCTTATAGCACAAGTCATGAATTTAGATTTCTGATCTACATTCAACAGAAAATCTTTCTTCTTACAAGAGTTTTGTAAAAAGTTTAACAATTTATTAAAGATAGACTGTGCAAACAGTGTCTCCCACTCTGAAGTCTGCCTTTGACTCTGTTGACTCTGTTGACTCCCTTTGCTGAATAGAAGCATTCAGTTTGATATAGTCCTACTTTATGTTTGCTTTTGGTGCCTGTACTTTTGGTCTCATATCCAAAAATCAATGCCAAGATCAATTTTATGAAGGTTTTCCCCTAAGTTTTCTTTCAGGAGTTTTATAGTTTCGGGTTCTTAGGTTTAAGTCTTTAATTCAGTTTGTGTTGTTTTTGGTGAACTGTGTAAGATACATGGCCAACAGGTATACAAAAAAGTGTTCAACATCACTAATCATCGGGGAAGTGGAAATCAAAAGAAGTATCACCTCATCCCAGTTAAGCTGGCCATGAGAAAACAAAGCAAACAGAAAATAACAAGTGTTGTCAAGGACGCGGAAAGATGGGAACTCCCATACACTGTTAGTGGGAATGTAAAAGACTGCAGTTGCTATATAAAACAAAAAATACAGAGATTCCTCAAAGATGAAAAATAGAATTACCATATATCTATAACTTCACTTCTAGTTATTTATTCAGAAGAGTTGAAAATAAGATCTTGCAGATACATTTGCATTGCCATGTTCAGTGTGGCATGCTTCACGATAGCCGAGAGGCAGAAACAACCTAAATGTGCATCAACAGGTGAATGGTTACAGGAAATGTGACCCCATATATACATACAGCGAAATACTATCCAGTCTTGAAAAAGAAGGAAATCCTGTCATATGTTACAACATGGATGAACCATGAGGCCATGTGCTAAGTAGAATAAACCAGTCACAGAAGGAAAAACCCTTCATGATTCCACTCAAATGTGGAATCTAAAGTAGTCAGACTCAAAGGGGTAGAAGAGAATGATAGTTGCTGGGGTGGAGGAGAGGGGAAACAGGGAGTTGCAGCGGAAAGGATATAGAGTTTCAGTTATGCAAAATGAAAATGTTCCAGAACTCTGCTATACAACGAGTATGTAGGTAACAATACTGCACTGGGCACTTAAAGTTCTGTTTAATAGGATAGATGTCATAGTATCTGATTTTTTTTCACAGTTTTTAGAACTTACACATCTAAAGAGTTGTCTCTTTTGCCTTCTTCTCAGTGTGGAGTAACGACCACCAGCAGCATCTTTCTGCTCATATTTGCCCTTCCAGCAGATCTTTCAAAAATCAACTTGCAAGGATAACACATAATCCTACAAGCATCTTTGACCTCTGAATTGTGGTATTATTTATACAGGTGAAAATCAAAAGAAAATTTCTTGAAATCCTCCAGAATTGTTTTTGTTTTTTGAAAACAGTATCATCATCTTTTTCCACTAGCAACATGAAGAGCAAATGAGGAAGTTATTTTACAGAGATAATTAAGCTGGTGATGTTTTTCTTCCTTGGGGGAAAAAAAATAAAGATTTCACATTCTAAAACTGTTTCTTTAGAGAAGGTAACATTTAAAAGTCTTTATGGAAATGTCAAGACACCCTTTGCACTGTCAAAGTACCTAAATCGGACTGTTTGAAGAAAAAGGCATCTCTTCCAAAACAGAAGGATTCTATGAAAATGAGACTGCCACCCTCTGCTGGTAATTAATTCGGGCAAACAAATTAGCTCAGGGCAGTATGCCCAAGGTCTAGAACAATTAGGTTAGTGCAGAATTTAAAATAAAATAAAATTGAAGATCAGAAGGGTGGGATAAGAGTAGCCTCTTCCGGGGCACTGTTTTTCATCCCCAGTGATCTGATCTTTGCAGGACTTGATCCAGAATATTCAGTTCCAATCACTCCCTGAGACTTGAGAAAACAGATTAACCAACTGGATGTGGGAGTGACAAAGAGAGGTTAAGATAGCTGCCATGTCTAGGATGTGTGAGTGGATGATGTTGCTCTGAACGCAACAGTTATGACAAAAGCAATAAGAAGTTTTAGAGGAAGTTGACCAGTTGAATTCTGGACATGTTTAACTCAGAGCTCACTTAACCAGGTCCACGTGGCAGTTGGGGAAATCAGCCAAAAAAAGCATAAGAACTGCACTTTGGGTGCAAGATGCCAGGAAGATGTGTTCAAGTTTTCATCAAAGAAGAACATGAAGAGGAAAAAAGAAGAGATCAAGGTTGTATCTACATGGATGGGCGGGTGGAGAGCAAGAAGCTAAAGAGAGATGAGAAGAGATGGGGGAAGAAGAGGGGAAAACCCCAAGGGATGTGGGCATGGAAGCCAAGAGAGAATTGGGAGCCAGGGAGGGTTGGTTAACAATGTCAAAGACCCCAAGAGCAAGAATAACAACTGGCTAGGAGATCAGGGGGCCACTGCAGACCCTCAAAACTCTGGCTCACAACGGGGGCCATATTGCCTTTTAGAAGCTATTTTGGAAATTGGGGAGTGGGAGGTACTGTTTATCACAATGACTGTAGGGTTTTACTAGAATTTGATCAAAAGTGAACATGAAAGTTTTAGTCACTCAGTCATGTCTGACTCTTTGTGACCCCATGGACTGTAGCCTACCAGGCTCCTCTGTCCATGGAGTTCTCCTGGCAAGAATACTGAAGTGGGTTGTCATTCCCTTCTCCAGGGATTGAACCTGGGTCTCCCACACTGCAGGCAGATTTTTTTTTTTTTTTTACCATCTGAGCCACTGATAAGAATTTGACTAAACACCTTGAAATATCTGGGATTCTCCTGCACAGCCAGTGGTGGTCTGGCACCCTTCACAACTTTAGACCATCCCACTGGACATTCCCATAGATGAAAACCCTGTTTACAGCTTTAAAGGCCTAGAATCTGACTGCTTTACATGTACAATGATTTTTTAAGAGATACTGAGTTTTCCTGGAATGTATTATACCAGTATATATATATATATATATATGTGTGTGTGTGTGTGTACATATATATAGACAGATAGATACAGTAGATAAATCAAGAGAAGATTGTACTAACAGTTATTCCCCATTTTGGAATATCACTTCATAAGAGCAATATCTCTTAAAGAATTTATGTCACCAATAAAACACACCTATATCAGCAAACAAAAAAAAAAAAACAGAGTAAAAATCGCTTCTTTGGATAATTTTTCAAAACACTATCCAAAGCAGCGTCCCCCGCCAATTCCTCATTACAACACTCAACTGATATCCATCAGAATACTTCCAATTATCTGAAATCGTATTAACCTTGTTTTTTATCAATTGCTATTTCTTTTCCTCCACTGGAATATAAGTTTGAAGGTAGAGGCTGTGATGGCAGAGTTCACAGCTATGCCTGCAGGATCTGGTACAGAAAGAAAGCTTAAAAAACAGCTTTTAAATGGGGACCTAAAATGCCATTGATTAAATCAACATAAGGATTGACATACACACATTACCATGTGTAAAAGAGACAGCTAGTGGGAACTTGCTATATAGCACAGCACTCTGTGATCACCTAGATGAGTGGGATGGGGGTGGTGGAAGGGAGGTTCAATAGGGAGGAGATGTATGCATACATGTAGCTGATAATGGTTTTTCCAGGAGTCATGTACGGATGTGAGAGTTGGACCATAAAGAAGGCTGAATGCCTAAAAACTGATGCTTTCAAACTGTGAAGAAGACTCTTAACAGTCCTTTGGACTGCAAGGAGATCAAACCAGTCAATTCTAAAGGAAATCAATCCTGAATAGTCATCAGAAGGACTGATGCTGAAGCTGAAGCTCCAATACTTTGGCCACCTGATGTGAAGAGCCAACTTACTGGAAAAGACCCTGATGCTGGGAAAGATTGAGGGCAGAAGGAGAAGAGGATGGCAAAAGGATGAGAGGATTAGGTAGCATCACTGACTCAATGGACAGGAGTTTGAGCAAACTCCAGGAGATACCAAAAGACAAAGGAGCCTGGTGTACTAAGTCCATGGAAATGCACAGCCAGATGAGACTTAGCGACTGAATAACAATAGCTGATTCACTTCATTGTACCGTGGAAACCAATACAATATTGTAAAGCAATTATACCCAATTAAAAAAAAATCGCAGCACTGTTTATAATAGCCAGGACATGGAAGCAACCTAGATGTCCATCAGCAGATGAATGGATAAGAAAGCTATGGTACATATACACAATGGAGTATTACTCAGCCATTAAAAAGAATACATTTGAATCAGTTCTAATGAGGTGGATGAAACTGGAGTCTATTATACAGAGTGAAGTAAGCCAGAAGGAAAAACACCAATACAGTATACTAACGCATATATATGGAATTTAGAAAGAGGGTAACAATAACCCTGTGTACGAGACAGCAAAAGAGACACTGATGTATAGAACAGTCTTTTGGACTCTGTGGGAGAGGGAGAGGGTGGGATGATTTGGGAGAATGGCATTGAAATATGTATAATATCATATATGAAACGAGTCGCCAGTCCAGGTTCGATGCACGATACTGGATGCTTGGGGCTGGTGCGCTGGGACGACCCAGAGGGATGGTATGGAGAGGGAGGAGGGAGGAGGATTCAGGATGGGGAACACATGTATACCTGTGGTGGATTCATTTTGATATTTGGCAAAACTAATACAATTATGTAAAGTTTAAAAATAAAATAAAATTTAAAAAAATATTAATAAAAAATAAAAATTAAAAAAATTAAAAAAAATAAAATAAACAGAAAAAAAATAAATAAATAAATTTAAAAAAATCAACACACATCTAAGATGTGCCTGTGATATGCCAGAAACTTCCAGATGCTGTCACCACACAACTAAATGGCAAGGTCTCCACCCACAAGGGGTTTTTGTCCAGTAGCACGTGAGTGGCCTCTGCTTCCTTACTGACCCTTTACCTGTGTTAACTGTTTAAACCTCATGACATCCCAAATGATGAGCATGACGAGTCCCAGCTGAAAGATGAGGGACGAAGAGTCAGAGAGGTACAGAAACTCACTCTAAGGCCACCCGCTCAATGCTATGTGATCTGCCTACTTTCCTAGGTTGTTGCAAAAAGTAAATTACAGTGTATAGGGCAGCCATAGTACAAGAACACAGACTGGGTGACTTAAACAACAGAAATGTCTTCTCTCAGAGTGCTGGAGGCAGGAAGTCCTAGATCAAGGTGTCAGCAAGTTTGGTGTCTCCTGGGGCCGCTCTCCTTGCCTTGCAGACACTGCTTTCTCACTGTGTCCTCGAGTGACCTTTCCTCCATGGCCACACCTCTCCATGTCTCGTCCCCATCTTATATGGTCAGATGACACCAGTCATAGCGGATTGGAGCCCTGTTCTGATAACCTCATAGAACCTTAATTACCTCTTTAAAGGCCCTGTCTCTGAACACAGTTATACTGGGGGACTAGGGTTTCCACTTACAAAAGAGGGAGGGGACACTTCAGTCTATGACACCCAGAATCAGGATTTCTTAACTGTGACACTATCGACATTTTGGACCAGGTCACTACTATTGGGAGCTCCGTACAATGCTGAGCAGCCTCTCTGGCCTCAGAATTCTCCCACCAGATTCCTGCAGTATCACCCTTCTCTCCCTCCTTGTGACAAACAACAAACATCTCCAGATACTGCCGTCTGTCTCCCAGAGAACAAAAAAACCCCTTTGGAGAACCACTGTCCTAGATCTTCTTTATAACATGACTGCAACTTAAGGAGTTTTAAAGATGTGCAGGTTTGAAACTCTGGTTGGGCAGAGTAAGAGTGAATTCATCAAGAAAAAAGAGTGGGAGGCAGAATCACGTGGTCAGCTTGCAATCGTGGATCTAAGGTAATACCAGTCGGTGGGGTGACTCTGTGAAGCGTGACGCGAACAGGCACTCCGTTCACTGGGCTGGAAACATGCTAGACCCGATGGGATAAAGAGAGGAGAGACGACGGGGATCCCCGCCTGGTGATTATTAGGCTGCCGAGAATCCTGTCAAATGTTCTGCTGGTGGGGTGGGACTCCTCTGTGTCTTCCTGAGAAGACCGAGGTCCACCAGGATCAACTGACTCAGCGAAGGCACAGTGAACCAGATTCCACCCCCCAGGTCTGAACTGTACAGACACGATGGTTGCCTCCAGGTTTTTAAGAGGTGCTTGCTTCCCACTCTCCCCACTGAAAGCCCTCTTCCACCTTTTGTCTTCTCTCTCCTCACCATCCCAAAACAGAATCTTCCTACCAGCAGGGGACAGGCTCCTGGTCCCACACTGCGTTTCCTCTAGAGCTCTTTGCCTCCCACCCCCACTGCCCAGGACATCCCACTTGGAAAAATCTGAGACTATCTGAGTCCAGTTGTAACCAGATGGTTTCACACTTTGTGTAACAAGTTGCAACCACTCCTCCCTTTGTATCATCCCTGGAGAGCTATCTGTGCCCCCTGCTGCCTCAGGAAAAAAGAAGGCTAACTGGACCTTCAAAGCTCTCGGGCAAGGACCTCCCTGGTGGTCTAGTACAAGGACTTCCCTGGCAGTCCAGTGGTTAAGTCTCCACAAATTTCACTGCTGGGGATTCAGGTCAGATCCCTGGTCAGGGAACTAAGATCCCACATGCCACACAGCAAAAAAAAAAAAGAAAGAAAGAAAATGAAATAAAATGGCTTGAACTGAATAAAAACAAAAATATAACATATCAACTTAAAAAAATTATATGGGAAAAGGAACAACAACAGGGGCTTTCCAGGTGACGCTAGTGGTAAAGAACCTGTCTGCCAACACAGGAGACTTAAGAGATGCCAGTCTGATCCCTTCAGCCCCTAGCATCCCTGGTCCCCGCTGGTTCAGGCCAAGCTCAAGGTCAGAGTGAATTTGAAGTGTCTGGGGGGGTTTTGTTTGATTTTTTTGTTTTGCTTTCAGCTCAGACCTGAGCGACTTCCCTTTCACTTTTCACTTTCATGCATTGGAGAAGGAAATGGCAACCCACTCCAGTGTTCTTGCCTGGAGAATCCGAGGGACGGGGGAGCCTGGTGGGCTGCTGTCTATGGGGTTGCAGAGTCAGACATGACTGAAACGACTTAGCAGCAGCAGGCCAAAGTGAGCAGAGAGACAGGGAGAGATTCCTCTCTTTAGAGGTGTCGTGTTGGATTCAAAGGCTGTCTCCTCTGCATTTCAGATGGAACAGAGAAAATGTGAAAACCCAACGCCCCCTGATTCAAGTCTAGGCCAGTCCCCAGGAGATCAAATTTCCAAACATCTCACCCACAGTAGTTAAAGATGTGGGCAAAGAAAACAATAATCCTATTCTTTTAAGATGACTGTCTGTGAGCTTTCAAATTGTGGCTAAACTCATTCATTGTCATAGAGTCAGCCCCTCGGCACTGCGTTGGGTCAGGCAATGCATTCACTTCACTGAGAACTTTGTTTCAAGGGAAACTGCGTGTGTGCCCATGTGTATGTGTGTGTGTGATTCTCTCTCTCTTTGCTGGTGTATTCACAGTAGGAATCTTGAAAACAGAAAAACATAGGCAAGACTCTCTGCTTGCACTAATCCTATCAAAAGGTGAAATGCTCTGTTCTGAATCTAAACAGACCTGCGGTATTGCTATTTTACAGATCTCCATGGAGTAATTATGCTCCTGGTACACACACACACACACACACACACACACACACACAAGAAAATATCAGTGAACATGCAGGAAGCTGAATAAGTAAATACAGAGCATTAGTTGGCTGTGGAGATCAGTGGTGCTGATGTTGCTTCTTTCTTATACACCTTAATTTCTTACCCTTTCATTGCTAGGGGCTCCTGGGCCAGGCAGAAAATTGATGTGAAAAGATGCAGATCAGTCAATATTTCCATCGTTGTGGTTCTTACTGATACAAACATTCAATTGGAAAGGACGATAGAGGCTAAGTTGAAGTGTTAAGATTCACCAGCCTCCCTAGTATTTATGTTATTGAGCCATCTACAAATTTCCACCTCCTTCCCCGTCTTCTGAAAGAGTGGATAATCAAAAGCGAGCTGTAAGTCATTTCCTGACTGTTCATGTGGTGAGTCTATATTCTCCATCACTGCAAAGGCCTTCTGCCTTTAGCAGGCATGTGGTGAAAGTCAGTGATTCTCTGAGGCTCTTGTCTCCTCCATCAATTCATTCTTTAATTCAAGAAATAGTTATTAAATGCCTACTATGTGCCAGGGCTCTGTGACTTGGTGAAAACAGACAATCTCTCTCTACCAGGGTCATTTAAAGGGGAAAGACACCAAACAGGAATCTGAATACATGTAAAATAATTGAGTGAGTGTAAACAGTGAGGGGCTTAGGATGCCAGGAGGAAGAAGAACAGCAGAGCTGACCTTGGCTGAGCTCCAGGGGGCTGCCCTCTGAGGAAGAGAAAGCGGGCTGAGAGGTCAGGGGTGTGTCACATCAGTGAGGTGGGAGGGGTGATGAGAAATTCAAGGAGGCAACCTGTGTGTGTGGAAGTCCCATAGTACAGGGAGCATGGCTCGGGGCTCCTTCTGAAGATGGGAAAAACCCACTGAAGAGCAAAGGGCAGAGAAGAAACAAGAGGCGGGCAAAGAAGAAACAAGAGGCAGGCAGGTTCCAGATCAGGTAGGACCTCTAATGAAGTGTGTGAGTGGGAGTGAGTGAGCATATATGTGTATGTGTGTGTTGGGTTGAGTGGTGTTAAATGACAAAATCCGATTTGCATTTCAGAACGATTACTCCAGTCACCTTTTGGAAAATGGAGAGACCTGCAAGAATGTAGGTTGAGAAACCAAGTAAGAGGTTATTTCTGTAGTCCCCAGAAAAATATGGCTGGAATGAGGGCGGTGGCAGCACCAGCTAGAGAATGAATGTCAAGAGCCATTTAAAAAGTAAAACAGGGACTTTCTAACTCTGGTAGTCCAGTGGTTAAGATTGTGCTTCCAACACAGAGGACACAGGTTTGATCCCTGGTCGGGGAACTAAGATCTCACAAGTGGCACAGCACAGTCAAAAAAAGAAAGAAAGAAAACATGTAGTTTTGAAAGTAAAACAACAATATTTGGTAATGAATATCATGTGAAGAATGAGAAAGAGGGAGAGGTTGAGGATGAGCCTAGATTGCTGGCTTGTTTTACCCAGAGATGTTACAATACCTTTAAGAAGGAATTGAGGAACTGACAGTTATTGAGTCGCTTTCTATGGGCCAACTTCTATTCTAGGCATCTTCAAATACAACAGAACCCCATTAACAGGAGCAGGGTAGGGATAGGGGATGGGATGTTTGTTCTTGCTACCCCAACTACAGCAGGGGCCCCAATTAAGACTTGCATGAATTTCTTGTCTGACCTCTAGTCAATTTCTATTGATGGGGGAAGGTGAAGGACCCTAGTCAGTATAAGCTTGATTACCCCGAGTCACCACTTCACATGCGCGGCAAAGACCACTTCCTGGAAAAAACATCAGTAGCATCAGCCCTGCACTCTCATGATTGATGAGCCCAGCTCCCACCAAAAGTCAAAGTGAAAGTTGCTCCGTTGTGTCTGACTCTTGGTGACCCCATGGACTATACAGTCCATGGAGTTCTCCTGGCCAGAATACTGGAGAAGGTAAGCCATTCCCTTCTCCAGGGGATCTTCCCAATCCAGGGATCGAACCCAGGTCTCCCACACTGCAGGCAGATTCTTTACCAGCTAGGTCAGCAGGGAAGCCCAGTTTTCACCAATCAGGAGCTCAAATGCCTGAATTTTCCCACATATGAGACCCAGTTTGTTTATATTTGGCTTTTAGAAGACCTCCTCTTTTCCCTTTCTTCAGCCTCACCCCTGAGATTACCCTCTGTGCTGGATCCAGTGTCCTGCTTGGCAGTCACACTCTGAAACTCTGCTCAATCTTTGATCCCAACTGTGTTTTCCCTTTAACAACTGTCTGATCTCATGTCCTCGGCACACAGGTGGGTGAAGACAGGAGGTGCTGAGTCACAGTGGGTGAGTTGAATTTGCCAGGAAAGTGGCATCATCGAGCAAAATAACCTTTGACACAGAAATACAAAAAGTGGTTCTTTTCTTTATAAATGCCTGATTTGTACAAATGCAATAAAAAATTGCCAAATTGACAGTGGGTTTTGTTAGGCAGTGAAACTGAGGGGATTCTTTTTCATATTTCAGATATGCATGCTCATGTTTTCTAATTTTCCATAATGGAAATATGTTACCAATACTTGTGTAATGCAAAGGGATAATATGATAGATACTTTATAGGTATTTTCTGGGTAGAATCACAACTCCAAGACAGGTGGCCAATACCCAAGGGAAATGACAACCGCGACTGGACAGCAAGGGTACTTGTCATATCAGGAAAAGACTGACTTTATTAAAGGTACTTTTTAGGTGGAAGCGAAGGAGGTGGGGGCAATTATCATAGTGTATAGAGGGGGAAATTCAGTCTTATTAGAAGAGGAGACTTTTTAAGACGTAAGGATCAGCCATCACATATGGATACCGAGGGGGAAAGGGAGGAAGGGATGAATTGGGAGATTGGGATTGACATATACACACTGCCATGTATAAAACAGACAACAGTGAGAACCCATTGTACAGCCCAGGGACCTCTACTCAACGCTATGCGGTGACCCAAATCGAACAGAAATCCAACAGAGAGGGAATATAAGTATAACTGATTCACTTGGCTGTACAAGAGAAACTAACACATAATTGCAAAGCAACTGTACTCCAATAAAAATTATTAAAAAGTTATAAACATAATTGGTAAGTATATGACAGAAAAGCAAACAACCACTACTCTGAGTTAGTCCTTACAAAAATCAATAGTTAGCATTCTCCTTTGAAAACTATTTAAGAACAAATGAAAGAACGTATTTTAGGTGATACAGCTGACTTGGGACTTATGAAGGGCCTCAGAAGTCCAGAGAACTCAGCAATGAACACACTTAAACAGAAGCACTTGCAAATCTAAAGGCATTTGAATCTTAAAATTGTCCGTTATCTTGGGAATTATTTTAACCACGTGGATCTAAACATTTCTAGAAGCTTCCTCTTGAATCTGCCTTCAGAATTAGGTCACAAACTAGTCACATGAAAAAAAATCAACCTCTTCCTAACTTTTTAGTCCAGTCTTATAAAAGTCTTTTTTTTTTTTTCATGATGCTTTTGGCCACTAGAGGGTGGATTTTACCTATGATCTATATCAGCTAAAACGAAAAAAATGTCACCCAGGATTTTAACAAAAAGGGAGCGATGTAAAGATATGTTTTACAAAAGGGAGATGTATGCATGAAAGGAAGCAAATTTTTAAAGAAGAAATACTGTTTCCCTTAATAATAAATTTTAATATTCATCTATTTCTTTTATAGTTTACAAATGCATCGATACATCCTCTAAGCATACAGTGTGTGTGTGCATGCTAAGTCTCAGTTGTGTCCAACTCTTTGCCACCCCATGGACTGCAGCCTGCCAGGCTCCTCTGTCCATGGGATTCTCCAGGCAAGAATACTGGAGTGGGTTTCCATACCCTTCTCCAGGGGATCTTCCCAACCCAGGGATAGAATCCAGGTCTCCTGTGTCGCCTACACTGGCAGGCAGCTTGTTTACCACTAGTGCTTCCTGGGAAGCCCAAACATACAGTAGCTACAGTTAAAACCATCCATGATAAAGCGGTCTATTTTTCTTAGTGATTCTCTATAAAAATTATTTTTTAAAAAATTCAAATGCTTGTAACACCATGACAAAGCTCCAGGGTTCAAGATTAAGTATAACGACAAGAGAGTATCTTCAACTTCATTTTAAAGATAATTGTCGTATGTGTATTTAACTATGAGCAGTAAGTAAAGTATTTGAATGGGATAATCTCATAACTTCAATTGATCATCTAGGATGTTTATAAATACACGTAAAATAACTTGGTTTGTAGTTGAGGTGATGATAAGGAGATTTGGACAAGAAAAGGTAGGCATAAAGCCTTCAGGTTCTAGAGGTTTTCAGTATAAAACAAACACACCAAGCTGGATGTGGGGCCCAGCACAGACAACAGATAGGTGGCAGGGCAAAATCAAAGATCAAGGTTCTAATAGGCACTTCGGAGAGAAAATAAAACCAAGATGACTATTCTCATGCAAATATGTATGTGAACAAGTATGTATGTGAACCAAGAGGAATTTTAAAAGGCTAAAGTCATGACCAACCCAGACAGCATGTTAAAAAGCAGAGACATTACTTTGCCAACAAAGGTCCATCTAGTCAAGGCTACAGTTTTTCCAGTGGTCACGTATGGATGTGAGAGTTGGACTGTGAAGAAAGCTGAGCGCCAAAGAATTGATGCTTTTGAACTGTGGTGTTGGAGAAGACTCTTAAAAGAGTCCCTTGGACTGCAAGGAGATCCAACCAGTCCATCCTAAAGGAAATCAGTCCTGAATATTCTTTGGAAGGACTGATGCTGAAGCTGGAACTCCAACAGCTTGGCCACCTGATTTGAAAAGACCCTGATGCTGGGAAAGATTGAAGGCAGGAGGAGAAGGGACAATAGAGGATGAGATGGTTGGATGGCATCACCGACTCAATGGACATGAGTTTGAGTAAATTCCGGGAGTTGATGATGGACAGGGAGGCCTGGCATGCTGCAGTCCATGTGGTTGCAAAGAGTCAGACATGACTGAGCTACTGAACTGAACTGAAAGTACAGGAAAATTCTTTAAATGTTTCATTTCTTTTCATTTATTTTATAAACTATTGGTTAAAATTGATTTTAACTTGCTACCCACCCAGTGATCACAATATATTCTCTTGAGCTGTTTGCCCTCATGGGGACTTGTATCTGTGTTCATCACACACAGTATGGTCCCCAGACCAGCAGCATCAGCACCTGGGAACTTGTTAGAAATGCAGGTTTTCAGGTCCCACCTTAGACTTGCTGAATCAGAAACTCTGCAGGTAGGGCCCAGAAATCTGAGATCTAAATAAGCCTTCTACCTGATTCTGATCACACACTTAAGTTTGAGAATCCCTGAGTTTCAGAATAGCAAGGTACCCATCTCCCACCAACTTCTAATTCTCAAAAATGTGCGGCTAGATACAGCAGAGCAATGCTTTGTAAGAGCCTTGGCGTCCCCTCAGCATGTCAGTAAACCAACCACAAAACACACAGTCAGAACACGCACCAGTGACAGGCATACAAACAAACCGACGGGGAAACGTGCAGTCAGATAACCTACCAGCCTTAGACGTGGGGACGAAGCGAAATGACACTCCTTTGCGGAGTGTCACTCTTTTGCTTCAGGGAAGAAAGCAGTGCAAAGAAATCCCGAACCAACAGCAGATGCCACATTTGAAAAGGAAGACCAAAATAAGGGAAGGCAATAAGGATGTTGCAAACATTTATGATTTCTCACTGTGTGACTAGGAGTCACATATACCTATTCAGAAGGAGAAGAAGTCTAAATTCAGATTAGTGAGCACAATTTTTTCTTAAATCTGCTGTTGCAGCTTCCTTAACCCATGGGAAAAACATTTTAGCTGAAAAGAACACTATCAGAAAATGGCAGATGAACTCATAGAAACAGAGAGGAGAATGGTGGTTGCCAGGGGCTGGGGGTGAGGGAAATTGGAAGAGACTGGTCCAAGGGTATAAACTTCCATTTATAAGATGGAAACATCTGAGCACCTAATGTATAGCTGAGTGCCAAAGAATTGATGCTTTTGAACTGTGGTGTTGGAGAAGACTCTTGAGAGTCCCTTGGACTACAAGGAGATCAAACCAGTCAATGCTAAAGGAAATCAACCCTGAATACTCACTGGAGAGACTGATTCTGAGGCTGAAGCTCCAATCCTTTGGCCACCTGATACAAAGAGCTGACTCATTGGAAAAGACCCTGATGCTGGGAAAGATTGAAGGCAGGAGGAGAATGGGATGACAGAGGATGAGATGGTTGGATGGCATCACTGACTCAGTGGACATGAGTTTAAGTAAACTCTGGGAGATAGTGAAGGACAGGGAAGCCTGGCATGCTGCAGTCCACAGGGTGCAAAGAGTCGGATACGACTGAGCGACTGAACAATGACAACAATGTGTAGCATGGCGATTAGAGTTAATAATACTATACTATACACCTCAACGGAGAAGGCAATGGCACCCCACTCCAGTACTCTTGCCTGACCAAGGAGCCTGGTGGGTTGCAGTCCATGGGGTCGCTAGGAGTCGGACATGACTGAGTGACTTCACTTTCACTTTTCACTTTCATGCGTTGGAGAGGGAAATGGCAACCCACTCCAGTGTTCTTGCCTGGAGAATCCCAGGGACAGGGGAGCCTGGTGGGCTGCCGTCTATGGGTTCACACAGAGTCGGACACTACTGAAGCGACTTAGCAGCAGCAGCAGCATACACCTCAAAGCTGCTGAGAGTGTGGACCTTAAATGTTCTCACCACAAATAAAGAAACAGTAATTAGAGAGGTGTTACCTGACACTCTGGTGGTCCTGCAATACACACATGCAGCTCATCCGCATGCCGTACACCTTAAACACGTTGCTACTGCTAAGTTGCTTCAGTCGTGTCTGACTCCGTGGGACCCCATCGACGGCAGCCCACCAGGCTCCCCTGTCCCTTGGATTCTCCAGGCAAGAACACTGGAGTGGGTTGCCATTTCCTTCTCCAATGCATGAAAGTGAAAAGTGAAAGTGAAGTCACTTAGTCGTGTCTGACTCTTAGCCACCCCATGGACTGCAGCCTACCAGGCTCCTCCGTCCATGGGATTTTCCAGGCAAGAGTACTGGAGTGGGGTGCCATTGCCTTCTACATATCAGGTAAATTTCAATAAAGCTAAAACAATTTTTAATTTAAAATTTTTAAGGAAATGGCCATCTACCATGATTTTCATGAACCAAAAATTGGGGAATGTGATCTGACAAAGTTGTGCCATTTCTAGTGAGAAAACACAGTTTCATGGAAATACCGCTTGGTACCAACGTGTTTGTGTGATGGAAGACAAAACTTGTGATTGGGACTTTTCAAGAAAATTCCAGTGCTTGGACTCTGCAATGCAGAATGTAGATATTGTCCCTGCTGGGTATACTTACTTTCACTCCCATATCACTGGGGACATTCAAAGAGACAATGCAAAGATACAGTCCTCTAACTTCCCATTAGTCACTGTCATTCTCAAGTAAACGTGCTGAATACTAAAGATTGTTAAACTCTATGGAGATGCATCATAGTCATTCAAGAATATTTTTAGAAGCACACACCTCCCTCCCACTTGGCGGCCATCCCCAAGGGCTGTAAGCTCATAAGGGCTGAAGCTGACTCTCAGAGTAAGGACTTCAGCTAAGGAACTTCATGGAGATTAATCCCCCAAACTGTATCTCAAGACAACTAGATTACAAAAAACATTTTAAAATGGAAATAAATTGGAGTCAGAACTCAATGATTTCAGTAAATCCTAATCCTATTCCTAACACCTCTACTGAATGAATGTTAAGGATGTCTAATAATAAGGCATTTATTCATTTAGGAAGTGATAAAGCAGTGGAACATCAAAAGTGTGGGTTTTATTTGGTGTCTTAAGAGACTAGAAGAATATGTACATTAATAACCTAAAGTGGAAAATGAAACTTTGTTGCAGTAAAGCAGGAATAAAGCTTAATTTACACAGAATTGTGAAGAAAAGAAGTTGTCTCCTAGACATTCCTTATCAATGAGTAGGCAAATTCAGTGGGGCCTTAACTGTACTTTAAGCAATCAGTGACTACATACTGGTTGTTTCTCTACCTTCCTTCTCTTCAAATCAGCATTACATACACACACACGTGCACACATACATATATATATATATAAACACACACATATATATGTGTGCTAAGTCGCTTCAGTCATGTCTGACTCTTTGGGACCCCATGGACCATTAGCCTCCAGGCTCCTCTGTCCATGGGATTCTCTAGGCAAGAATACTACAGTGGGTGGCCATGCCCTGCTCCAGGGGATCTTCCTGACCCAGGAATCGAAACCATTCACATTTTGAAATGTTCTTTGTAATCCAGTGGCCTTGAGGTACAGTTCGGGTGATTAACCTTCTCCATGAAGTAGCTGAAGTCCTAACTCTAATATCACTTACGTCTCCTGCCTTGGCAGGCAGGTTCTTTACCACTAGTGCTACCTGGGAAGCCCCACTCGTGTGCACACAACACACATATATATGACTCATTAACATTGTTCACATCTGTAGGTTAAGACTGTGGTAGATTGCAACAACAACAACAACAACAACAAAAGCTACAAATTCTTTGTAGCTTCTCCCATCACAAAATCAAGTCTATGGGCTTGGTCCTGTGATTTGCTTGTGCCAATCAGACATTAGCAAACATAACAGAAAAAGAATCTCACCCTGCAATTCCACAGTTGAGCATATGACCTGAGAAAAATATAGTCCAAAAGGAAACATGAGGCCTAATGTTCACTGCAGCACTACTTACAACAGCCAAGACATGGAAGCAACCTAGATGTCCACTGAAAGAGAACTGGATAAAGAAGATACTGTACACATATGTAATAGAATATTATTCAGCCATTAAAAAGAATGAGATAATACCATTTGCAGCAACATAAATGGACCTAGCGGAGAAGGCAGTGGCGCCCCACTCCAGTACTCTTGCCTGGAAAATCCCATGGACGGAGGAGCCTGGTAGGCTGCAGTCCATGGGGTCAAAAAGAGTCGGACACGACTGAGCGACTTCACTTTCACTTTTCACTTTCATGCATTGGAGAAGGAAATGGCTACCCACTCCATTGTTCTTGCCTGGAGAATCCCAGGGACGGCGGAGCCTGGTGGGCTGCCATCTATGGGGTGGCACAAAGTTGGACACGACTGAAGCAACTTAGCAGCAGCAGCAGCAGCAAATGGACCTAGAGAGTGTCATACGGAGTAAAGTCAGTCAGACAGAGAAGGAGGAATATCTATGACATCCCTTATAGGCAGAACCTAAAAAGAAAGGCTACAAATGAACTTATTTACAAAACCAGAAAAAGACTCACAAACTTAGGTAACAAACTTCATTGCTGGGGGGGAGGGTGGGGAGAAGGGAAAATAAGGGAGTTGGGGATTGACATGTACAAACTGCTATATTTAAAATGCAAAACTAATACAATTATGTAAAGTTTAAAAATAAAATAAAATTAAAAACATAAAATAAAATAAAATAAAATGAATAACCAACAAGAACCTACTTATAGCACAGGTAACTCTCTGCTCAATGTTATGTGGTAGCCTGGAGGGGAGGGGCATTTGGGGGAGAATGGATACATGTATGTGCATGTCTGAGTCCCTTTACTGTCCACCTGAAACTATCATGACAGTATTAATGAGCTAAACTGCAATACAAAACAGAAAGTTAAAAAAAAGAAAAAGTGTGCAGTGGGCTTTGTCGTTGCTTGCAGCTTTGGGGACCCAAATGCCAAACTGCCATGTGAAAAGGTCCAGACTGGTCTGCTGGGTGATGAGAAATGTGTAGCCTGGCTGCTGCCATCACTCCAGCCAGCTGCCAGACATGTGAGTGATGTTGTCCAGGACCGGCGAAGTCCAGCTGATCTGCCAGATGACCACAAAAGCAGAAGTGAATACATCTGCAACCACATGGAGCAGAGAAGACATATCCTAGTTGTTGTTATTCAGTCGGCCAGCTGTGCCTAACTCTTTGTGACCCTATGGACTGAAGCATGCGAGGCCCCCCTGTCCCTCACCATCTTCTGGAGTTTGCCCAAGTTCATGTTCATTGCATCAGAGACATCCTAGTTAAGCCTGCCCAAATTATCAACCACAGAATTATAAGCAATAAATGTTGCACTGAACTATTAAGTTTTTGGAGTGGTAGACAACATATTGAAAAGCAGAAACATTACTTCGCCAACAAAGGTCCGTCTAGTCAAGGCTATGGTTTTTCCAGTGGTCATGTATGGATGTGAGAGTTGGACTGTGAAGAAAGCTGAGCGCCGAAGAATTGATGATTTTGAACTGTAGTGCTGGAGAAGAGTTTTGAGAGTCCCTTGGACTGCAAGGAGATCCAACCAGTCCTTTCTGAAGATCAGTCCTGAGTGTTCATTGGAAGGACTGATGTTGAAGCTGAAACTCCAATAGTTTGGCCACCTGATGCAAACAGCTGACTCATTTGTAAAGACTCTGATGCTGGGAAAGATTGAAGGCAGGAGGAGAAGGGGACGACCGAGGATGAGATGGTTGGATGGCATCACCGACTCAATGGACATGAGTTTGGGTAAACTTCAGGAGTTGGTGATGGACAGGGAGACCTGGCGTGCTGTGGTCCATGTGGTTGCAAAGAGTTGGACATGACTGAGCGATTGAACTGAACTGAACTTGTTACTCAACAGTACCTAACTTATACTAAGGTTTAATTAGTGGGAACAGTGCCTAACTTGAAGAAATAAAACTACAGACATGAACTTTTAGGCATCAGAGAGCTGGTAGGAAAGGTATTTTCAGGGGAACATGGATGAAGGGGAGTCATACCATCAGGCTCTATCTATTCCTTAGTTCAGACTTCCTTTCAGTTGGGTTTATCCAACCTAAAAGAAACACTTTTACTAATGAATTAGACCTGGGGCATTCACTTTGATCTGTACCATCAAAAAACCACGTTAGACTGTTTACAAGAGCAAAGACTTGGCAGCAACCTCAATGTTCATTGACAGAGGGATGGATAAAAAAGATGCAGTACCTATACATAATGGAATATTACTCAGCCAATAAAAAGAATGAAATAATGCCATTTGCAGCAACATAATTGGACACAGAGAGTGTCATACTGAGTGAAGTAAGTCAGAGAAGGAGAAATATGACACCCCTTATATGTGGAATCTAAAAGTAATAACACAAATGAACTTACAAAACAGAAAGAGACACAGACTCAGAAAACGAATTTATGGTTGTCCATGGAAAGGGATAGGTAAGGAGCATGGGAGGGTCATGTACAGTTCACTTCAGTTTGGTCACTCAGTCATATCCAACTCTTTGCGACCCCAAGGACTGCAGCACTACAGGCCTCCCTGTCCCTTGCCAGCTCCCGGAGCTTACTCAAACTCATGTCCTTGAGTCCGTGATACCATCCAGCCATTTCATCCTCTGTCATCCCCTTCTCCTCCCACCTTCAATCTTTCCCAGCATCACTGTCTTTTCAAATGAGTCAGCTCTTCACATCAGGTGGCCAAAGTAATGGAGTTTCAGCTTCAACATCAGTCCTTCCAATCAACACCCAGGACCAATCTCCTTTAGGATGGACTGGTTGGATCTCCTTGCAGTCCAAGGGACTCTCAAGAGTCTTCTCCAACACCACAGTTCAAAAGCATCAGTTCTTTGGTGCTCAGCTTTCTTTATAGTCTAACTCTCACATCCATGACTACTGGAAAAACCACAGCCTTGACTAGATGGACCTTTATTGGCAAAGTAATGTCTCTGCTTTTTAATAAGCTATCCAGGTTGATCATAACTTTTCTTCCAAGGAGTAAGCATCCTTTAATTTCATGGCTGCGATCACCATCTGCAGTGATTTCAGAGCCCAAAAAACTAAAGTCTGCCACTGTTTCCACTGTTTCCCCATCTATTTTCCATGAAGTGATGGGACCAGGTGCCATGATCTTAGTTTTATGAATATTGAGCTTTAAGCCAACTTTTTCACTCTCCTCTTTCACTTTCAACAAGAGGCTCTTTAGTTACTATTTACTTTCTGCTATAAGGGTGATGTCATTTGCATATCTGAGGTTATTGATATTTCACCCGGCAATCTTGATTCCAGCTTGTGCTTCTTCCAGCCCAGGGTTTCTCATGATGTACTCTGCATATAAGTTAAATAAGCAGTGTGACAATATACAGCCTTGATGTACTCCTTTTCCTATCTGGAACCAGTCTGTTGTTCCATGTTCAGTTCTAACTGTTGCTTCCTGACCTGCATACAGGCTTCTCAAAAGGCAGGTCTGGTATTCCCATTTCTTGAAGAATTTTCCACAGTTTATTGTGATCCACACAGTCAAAGGCTTTGGCATAGTCAATAATGCAGAAATAGATGTTTTTCTGGAACTCTCTTGCTTTTTCCATGATCCAGCGGATGTTGGCAATTTGGTCTCTGGTTTTTCTGCCTTTTCTAAAACCAGCTTGAACATCTGGAAGTTCACAATTCATGTATTGTTGAAGCCTGGCTTAGAGAATTTTGAGCATTACTTTACTAGAGTGTGAGATGAGTACAATTGTGCAGTATTTTGAGCATTCTTTGTCATTGCCTTTCTTTGGGATTGGAATGAAAACTGACCTTTTCCAGTCCTGTGGCCACTGCTGAGTTTTCCAAATTTGCTGGCATATTGAGGGCAGCACTTTCACAGCATCATCTTTCAGGATTTGAAAGAGCTCAACTGGAATTCCATCACCTCCACTAACTCTGTTTGTAGTGATGCTTTCTAAGGCCCACTTGACTTCACATTCCAGGATGTCTAGCTGTAGGTGAGTGTTCACATCATCATGATTATCTTGGTCATGAAGCTCGTTTTTGTACAGTTTTTCTGTGTATTCTTGCCATCTCTTCTTAATATCTTCTGCTTCTTTTAGGTCCATACCATTTCTGTCCTTTATCGAGCCCATCTTTGCATGAAATGTTCCCTTGGTATCTCTAATTTTCTTGAAGAGAGCTCTAGTCTTTCCCATTCTATTGTTTTCCTCTATTTCTTTGCACTGATCACTGAGGAAGGCTTTCTAATCTCTCCTTGCTATTCTTTGGAACTCTGCATTCAGATGGGTATATCTTTCCTTTTCTCCTTTGCTTTTTGCTATTCTTCTTTTCACAGCTATTTGTAAGGCCTCCTCAGACAGACATTTTGCTTTTTTGCATTTCTTTTCCATGGGGATGGTCTTGATCCCTGTCTCCTGTACAATGTCATGAACCTCCATCCATAGTTCATCAGGCACTCTGTCTATCAGATCTAGTCCCTTAAATCTATTTCTCACTTCCACTGTAGAATCATAAGGGATTTGATTTAGGTCATACCTAAATGGTCTAGTGGTTTTCCCTACTTTCTTCAATTTAAGTCTGAATTTGGCAAAAAGGAGTTCATGATCTGAGCCACAGTCAGCTCCCGGTCTTATTTTTGCTGACTGTATAGAGCTTCTCCATCTTTGGCTGCAAAGAATATAATCAATCTGATTTCTGTGTTGACCATCTGGTGATGTCCATGTATAGAGTCTTCTCTTGTGTTGTTGGAAGAGGGTGTTTGCTATGACCAGTGCATTCTCTTGGCAAAACTCTATTAGCCTTTGCCCTGCTTCATTCTGTACTCCAAGGCCAAATTTGCCTGTCACTCCAGGTGTTTCTTGACTTCCTACTTTTGCATTCTACACACTGCTATATTCAAAATGGATAACCAACAAGGACGTGTTGTATAGAACTTGGAACTCTGTTCAGTGTTATGTGCCAGCCTGGATGGGATGCAGGTCTGGAGGAGAATGGACACATGTGTGTGTGTGGCTGAGCCCCTTTGCTCTTCACCTGAAACTACCACAACATTGTTAATTGGCTCTGCTCCAATACAAAAGGTTTAAAGTTTGGAAAAAAAAAAAAACAAACCTATGTCCTAGAGAAATAAATAAACTGTGATCCTGGTAATCATTAGCATCTCATTAAAATTTCAGTCCAAACAGTTAAGGACCTCTCTAGGCAACCCTCTGAAGCCAAATGGGATTTTAAACGGAGCAGCATGGCATTGCATAAGGAAGCACTTGGGTGACATGGGAGGGGACACGCTGTTCTGAAAAATCAGTAAGTGCCTGAGTTGATCATGTGCTGGACTGAAAAGGAGGTCATGTATCCATCTGCTTCAGGCAGGCAAACATGAGAGCTCTGAAGCATCATTAAAACTGAAGCAATTCTGTAAAAAGTACTCAGTACAGGCAGCAACTTTCATTGTGTGCTTTCAAACTGAAAACCCAAGGCTATGATACAGAAACAATGGAAGAAATGCAGGGCCTTGTCCCCAGGTTTTTATCCAAGTCCAAATCAGCAGAGAATTTAAAAGCACACTGAAGGCTAGAAGGCCAGAAAAAAGTGGAACATGCAGACGAATCTCCATATTGGTGGTCTAATTGGGACTCAGGCTGTAGGCCACCATCAGTCACTCCATACGTCAGATATCGCCAACAGTGATGCATTGTCGGAGGGTTTAGAGCCCTGGGGTTCTGGGGCTCAGCAGACGCTCCATCACTGACAGCGACAGCCGATCACTGCCACTGAGGCTAGCTTGTGGGAGGTTCTAGACGTCAGTGCTATCGCAGGCAGAGAACTAAAAGAACAGAAGTCAAATACAAGGAGGATATAAGAGATGACATGGCCAGGTGACCAGAAACAGCATCAAAAGCATCCATGAATACAATAATCAGCACAGGAGACTTCCAGAAATTCAAGCGGTAAGGAAAAAAGATTAAAGAGCTACTAGACGTTGGAGACTCCAGAAGTGAGAAATACCCATCAAGAGAGACTACCTAAGCTCAAGGGTGACTCATCTGTCATATGGCTATGCCACTATGCCTGTACTTTCCATTTGAGTCATAGGAAGACCATTTTTTTTTTTTTTTAATGAAGGAAGGAAATAGGGAATGAATGAGTTTTTATTACACTGCAGATTTTTGACTTTCTTTTGCACGCTTAAAAAAAAATTTGCATGCACACCACTGACATCAGTAAATGGATGCATCATGAATGTTGTAGCTTCTGTATCTCCTACTGGTGCTAGAAACCAAATGAGACAAAAACACTGGTTGTTAAAAGGCATCGTAAACAGTATCGCTCCACAATAGTGTTAGTTGTTGCTGTCATTAGCTCAAAGTTATAAGAAGGAACAACGGCTTCTCATCGTTAAATTAGTCCTGAGATCCCAGTATTTATAAACTGGAATACTACTGTTCTACGCTCACCCATTCAACTATGTTTTTTAGCTAGCAAAGTCTTTTAATTTTAAAAAATCTTTATCTACCACTGGTATATCCTGAACTCTGGGAGTTGGTGATGGACAGGGAGGCGGGCCTGCTGCGATTCATGGGGTCGCAAGGAGTCGGACACGACTGAGCGACTGAACTGAACTGAATATCTTTTGGAGTCCAGATTGGGTGTTCTGAACCCTGGCATGTTACTACACTGCCTCTCCTTCAGAAATACATAAATATTTGAAACCATTACTATAAAAAGAGGGCTTCCCTGGTGGCTCAGATGGTAAAGAATCTGCCTGCCAATGCAGGAGATGTGGGTTCAATCCCTGGGTCAGGAATATCCCCTGGAGAAAGGAATGGCAACCTATTCCAATATTCTTGCTGGAAAATTCCACGAAGAGAGGAGCCTGGTGGGCTACAGTCCACAGGGTTGAAGAGAGTCAGACATGACTGAGCAACTAACACTTTCACATTCACCACAGAAAGAATAAAGAGACAAAACAGTCCAAGACAGTAATTTAAAAAAATTCTTTGAGATTACTTGCACCTCTGTTCTGTTTTGAAGCAAACACAAATTTTGTGATTTTTTTTCTATTAGGAAATTTGATATTTTCAAACATATAAAAGCAGTGCAAGAGCAGTTTCTTTAATTAGGTGCACCGAGCAGATATCATGTCAAATGAACTCATAAGTCTCAGTCTCAGGTAACTCTCAGCATCAACCGTGAAGCTGCTGAATCTACAGTGAAACAAAGCAGAAGAGGCTCATCTTCCTGGGAGAGGCTCAGCTTCCTTGGAAGTCAAAGTTGTGTTTCTCTGTGTTGGTCATTCACTGGACCAAACATAGCTTTGTGGTGTTCTCTTAGAGCCTCATCTCATGAGTCTAGAAGCTTGTTCTTGCAGTGGCATCCCGCATAAAGTGAGTGCTCACGTTCACACATACTGGGTTGGCCAAAAAATTCATTCAATTTTTTTCTGTAAGATGTTAATTTACAAGGCACAGCTGGGTTGCTGCAAAGTCTAGCCTCTTGGTCAAGAACTTCATGTCAGGCAAATTTATGCTAAATCTAAGTTTCTATCACTTCTACCTCTTGTTGTTTAAACACTCAATATCTCAGTTTACTCATCCTCAAATTAAAAAATAGGAATACTGGACTTCCCTGGCAGTCCACTGTTAAGACTCCACACTTTTGCAGCAGGGGGCCTGTGTGCAATTGCTAGTCAGGGAACTAAGATTCCGCATGCCACCAAAAAAAAAAATGGAATACTATAATACTATAACCAGGAGTGAAATAAGAGAATATTTAAGTGCTCAGCTGAGTCTCAGTGCAGTAATTCTCAGAGATAGAAGCTCCTCTGGGCAAAGCCAGTATCAAGAAAACACATCATCTGGGTCAGCAGAGCTGAATCAATGTCCTGACAAACACCAACTTAATGTGCTCATTTGAGGTAACTATTAAGACAACTACCACTTAAAAATCTGGTTAAAGGTTTCATTTTCTCAACCAGTTATTTACCCCGAGTGAATCAGGATCACAGCTTGACCCCATTTCCTGTTTACTCTGAGATGATAGAGGCTGCTGGTGCCAATCTCAGTCTCATCCTTCATTAGGGCAGAGAAATGGCAACCACCTGGGGCCCACTTCATAAGGACTGTGGGGACTCAAGAAGCTACTAAGTTCAATAGCTTTGCCCAGCCCCCGGCACTTAAATCTTTATCAGTGCAGCCACCAAGAGCCGAAGCAGCAAGCAATCCCTTAATTCCACACAAAGCTGGAGCTAACCCATCATTCACAGATGCCTACCAAGGCCACAAAAATTGATTCCATCTCTGGTCTGACTCCTTGGAAGAAAAACTATGACAAACCTAGACAGCATATTAAAAAGCAGAGACATTACTTTGCAGACAAAGGTCCATTTAGTCAAAGCTATGGTTTTTACAGTAGTCATGTATGGATGTGAGAGCTGAACCACAAAGAAGGCTGAGCGCCGAAGAATGATGCTTTTGAACTGTGGTGTTGGAGAAGACTCTTGAGTCCCTTGGACTGCAAGGAGATCAAACCAGTCAATCCTAAAGGAAATCAACCCTGAAGATTCATTGCAAGGACTGGTGTTGAAGCTGAAGCTCCAATCCTTTGGCCACTTGATACAAAGAGTCGACTCACTGGAAAAGACCCTGATGGCTGGGAAAGATTGAAGGCAGGAGAGGGGGGCAACAGAGTATTAGACGGTTGGATGACATCACTGACTCAATGGACATAAGTTTGAGCAAGTTCTGGGAAACAGTGAAAGACAGGGAAGCCTGGCGTGCTGCAGTCCATGGGGTCACAAAGAGTTGGACACAACTGAGTGACTGAACAACAACTAGTCTGATTCCAACCCTGAACCTCCTAGGAAAAGAAGCAGGGCACAGATTGAATACTGTCCTCAGCAGTCTTCCCCAGGACACAGAATATCCCACACTGGCACTACTTGTACCACTGCTCCATCATCTGCATTATCTCACTGGAGCTTCCTTCTGTTTAACCCCATTTCATTTTAAAGAAGAGACAAGGAAGGCTAACAGGCCAATGGTACAGCTGTTCAGTGATAAAGCTGGAACTGAAATTCTGTTCTACTCAGTTCTAAGCCCAGAGCCCTTTCCATCACACCTGGTAAGAGACGTGAGGCATGCCAAATGTCAATTCTAAATTCCAGATTCCCAGACATTCTCAGCAAGCCCACAAAACATTAGCAATAACAGATCATAACAACTTCCAATCGCAAAGCAAGAGTCAATGGCTCAGTTACAAAATAGCTTAAAATGAGTCCCCATCTGACCTCCATGGCCACAAACTTGAAGAGAATTTCCTGAAATTATATGTTGGCAGTTCTTCAAATAGAACAATTCTCAGAAAAGCACTGGTTCATGACGTAGCTGTTATCAGCTGCCATTTCTGACTTTCATTCCAGGTAAGAAGATGTAAAATGCTTTCTGCTGGCCTCGCAGTCTATGCTAACTCCTACCACCAGAAGGTAAATCCCACCCAATAGTTCAGCCAGGAATAAATTCTGAATGACCTGAACTTGAAGGGGAGTTGTGGGAGCAGAAATCCCTCCTAATTAAAGGCCAGTTCATTAGCACTTTCATACATATGGATTAGCCATTTAAAGCGAAGTTAAATAGATTGGGGAAAGATTTTTAATGTCAAGAATCTCATCAAAATTCCTTACGCAGCACCAGCAAGTGCCCTTCATTCATTAACGCTGTCCTTCCTGCCCTCGTATTAATCCCTCAGGTCACTCATCCAAAGAAGGCAAATGTCACAAAGTCCCCCTGAACACGCCCCCAAATTAGAATCAAAACAAAATGGAGATGAAGAATGGCTGTGGTGGTAACTGTGAACACCATTAGGACAGCGCCTTCCTGACAGGGCCCGTCTGGCCATCCTGGCAAATCTAACCCAGCTCCTCGCCCCTGGGCAGTCTTCCCTCCGTCATCCTCCCCTCTCATGAACTTCCAGGGCTCTGCCCTCTCCAAAGGGCCCTGCCGCCCCACACCACCTCTTCAACCTCTTCTGCTGCTGCCTCTAGCTCTCACCTCAGTACAGAACCCCCTAATGCTCTCACCAGTGCTTCCCCTTTCCATTTTTACTCTCGCCCCATCAATCTTGAGAGTTCCCTTGACTTTCTCCAGAACCCACACACCAGGAACTCCATCCTCATCTCTCTGTTAGCAGCCTAAAGACCAGTCCCAGCCTCAAAGAACAACTCTTCACTGGCACATCTGCTTGGTTGGCCTGTCATTGCAAAAAGGCTTCTGCACATTCCCTGTTTCTTTGAGTTTCTCAAGTCACAGCCTCAGGGACACCTTTGACTCGACTCTCACCTCTGTTCCAAGCATTCAGCTGACACCCAAACTTGGATGACTCCACTCCTCAAACAGATTTCAGGTCCCCCTTCCATTTCCACCTCCATACGAGCAAGACCTCACTTCCACTCACCTGAGCTTTCTGACTGATCTCCTTGCCTCACCATCTTTTCTTTACTGTAATATCTAACTCCATCAGAATAATCTTTATGAAAGTCACACAGTCCTTCTAGTCATCCCCTAACTGTACCAAAGTCATCTTGGTAAAACAAAGATCAGTTCACATATGCAGCTAGTGCAAAATGCTTCCAAGCCTTCCTTTTCCAAATGCCTCAGCACCTAGATCGCCCCAATCTGGCCCAATCACTTCCAGGCTTACTTACTGTCCATCACTGCATCCAGAGGATCTTATCCCACAGCCAATTGGATCTCCTGTTCTCTGAACTTCTCCTGCTCCACCCCATCTTTTGTTCCATAGAGATGTTCCCCATCTTCCTCACCCAAACAATACTTCAATGTCCAACTCACTGGAAATTCTTGTTGAACTATCATTAATATGAAAATTCAATCCATTGGAACCCTCAGTATTTTGAGAAGCTTAATCAATTAAGTCCCACCAATGCTGTCACACCAAAGGCCACTGGGGACAAGACTGTAGTTGAGCTAGTTGGGTTGCTTACTCCTCACAGCGAGGGAACACACACACAGTGGGAAATCTTGGGGTGTCTCAGTCAGAGGGTGCTGTGCTGTGTTGGTTGTTCAGTCGTGTCCAACTTTTGGGGACCCCATGGACTGTAGCTCACCAGGCTCCTCTGTCTGTGGGGATTCTCCAGGCAAGGATACTGAAGTGGGTTGCCATGCCTTCGTCCAGGGGATCTTCCCCACCCAGGGATCGAACCCAGGTCTCCCACATTACAGGTGGATTCTTTACCATCTGAACCACTAGGAAAAGCCCATTAACACTGGAGTGGGTAGCCTATTGCTTCTCCAGGAGATCTTCCTGATCCAGGAATCGAACCAGGGTCTCCTGCATTGCAGGTGGATTCTTTACCAGCTGAGCTACTAGAGGGTGTTAGATGGGGCTTCTTATAGGATTCACTCTACATGCTGTTGGAAAACAGGAGCAATTCTATGATTACGTCAATAAATCTTGTCTATGGGTGGGAGCAGAGGCGAGCAAGGCTAAAGTCATAGCTCGTGAAAAAGCAGCTGGCCCTCATTCTATCTGCAGTAAAAAGAGGATGTTTCATATTTTGTGGGTTGTATGGTGACCTTGTTTTTCTCTGAACTTAGACAAAGTTATGAAATGGTCTTGTTTGTCTCATTTTAAGTCGGACGTGACTTGGCGACTACACAAGAATGAGTGATCACATCTAAGGGCTGTGTTCTGTGTATTCATGTCCTTATGTCCAACAGGAGACACCACGGCCCAGCTGTGAGCACCAGGCCGGCTCCTAACAACTCCAAGACCTGCTGCTTTTAAGTGTCCAACAAGCTTCCAGATGTCAGGCACTGCTCCTCTCTTTCTCAATTCTTAGTGTTATCATGACGTCAATGTAGAGCCTGAGACATTGTCTGAGGTAGAGGACAGATTAGGAAAACAAGACAAGCTGCAGCTAGGTAGACAAGATCCTACCTGGGAGCCCAGTGGTGAGAGCACTTATCATATTTCACAATATAACAGAAGAAGGGCCTGATAACAGGATTAAGAATTGGGGAAAAGGACAACATATTCTGTAAAAGCAACAGCTCTCAAGAATAATGCGGTATCCAAACCAGGCCCCTCCTACAGCATGTTAAACCCAAGAAATGTCTTCATCGTAGTCAGTCTGATCATGTTTTCTGGTTAATAAAGATGAAAGCTGTCCACTGTACATATCCAAGAATCTTAATGCAATTAGCCATTCATTATCAAGCTAAATGTGTTCATATTGTTATATGTGAACATTTTCCTTTATGGCTATTAAAGTCCTGATCATTAAGTCTTATCTTAGATTCTGTTTCCAGCAGACACTATTAGAGTGCTGATACTGCCAAATCTGAGTTTAATAGAACAAAGCGATGCCAATTGTGTCTTTCAGGCTCATCCAGACCAGAAATGCAGCTCACACGTTAGGCGTATGAGAAAAATAGAAAAAACAGTATCTGAAATTCTTATAACTTCCTTTAAAACGACTTCATTTGGGGGACTTCCCTGATTGTACAGTGGATGAGAATCAGCCTGCCAGTGCAAGTGACATGGGTTCAATCCCTGGTCTGGGAAGATTTCACAGGCCACAGAGCAACTACACCTGCATACTGCAACTACCGAAGCTCATGTGCCTAGAGCCTGTGCTCGGCAACAGGAGAAGTCCATGCAGCACAGCAAAGAGTAGCACCCACTCACTGCGACTGGACAAAGCCCGTGCGTAACAACTGAGACCAGCGCAAACAAACAAAAATTCATCTGGAAAAAGTCTGCACATCCTTTCTTTTATGGTCTAGACGGTCTGCGTGGCCAACCCTATGACAGAAGAATCAGCAGATACATGAACAGCAACTCTTTCCAGATCTAGCCTGTGACAATTAATGAGCATCTGAGGTTATTCCTAAAAGACAATGCTGTTAAAAAGCTGCACTCAATATGCCAGCAAATTTGGAAAACTCAGCAGTGGCCACAGGACTGGAAAAGGTCAGTTTTCATTTCAATCCCAAAGAAAGGCAATGCCAAAGAATGCTCAAACTGCTGCACAATTGCACTCATCTCATACACCAGCAGAGTAATGCTCAAAATTCTCCAAGCGAGGCTTTAACAGTACATAAACCAAGAAATTCCAGATGTCCAAGCTGGATTTAGAAAAGGCAGAGGAACCAGAGATCAAATTGCCAACACCTGTTGGATCACAGAAAAAGCAAGAGAGTTCCAGAAAAACATCTACATATGCTTTATTGACTACACCAAAGCCTTTGCCTGTGTAGATCACAACAAACTGTGGGAAATTCTTCAAGAAATGGGAATACCAGACAGCCTTACCTGGCTCCTGAGAAATCTGTATGCAAGTCAAGAAGCAGCAGTTAGAAACAGATATGGAACAACGGACTGGCTCCAAATTGGGAAAGGAGTACATCAAGGCTGCATATTGTCACCCTGCTTATTTAACTTCTATGCAGAGCACATCATGCAAAATGCCAGACTGGGTGAAGCACAAGCTGGAATCAAGATTGCCAAGAGAAATATCAATAACCTCAGATATGCAGATAACACCACTCTTATGGCAGAAAGTGAAGAGGAACTGAAGAGCCTCTTGATGAAGGTGAAAGAGGAAGTGAAAAAGCTGGCTTAAAATTCAGCGTTCAAAAAACTAAGATCATGGCATCCGGTCCCATCACTTCATGGGAAATAGATGGGGAAACAACGGAAACAGTGACAGACTTTATTTTCTTGGGCTCCAAAATCATTGCAGATGGTGACTGCAGTCATGAAATTAAAAGACGCTTGCTCCTTGGAAAAAAAGCTGTGACCAACCTAGACAGCATATTAAAAAGCAGATACATTACTCTGCAGGCAAAAAGTCCATCTAGTCAAAGCTATGGTTTTTCCAGTAGTCATGTATGGATGTGAGAGTTGGACCATAAAGAAAGCTGAGCACCGAAACACTGATGTTTTTGAACTGTGGTGTTGGAGAAGACTCTTGAGAGTTCCCTTGGACCGCAAAGAGATCCAACCAATCAATCCTAAAGGAAATCAGTCCTGAATATTCATTGGAAGGACTGATGCTGAAGCTGAAGCTCCAATAATTTGGCCACCTGATGTGAAGAACTGACTCACTGGAAAAGACCCTGATGTTGGAAAGATTGAAGGTAGGAGGAGAAGGGGCTGACAGAGGATGAGATAGTTTGATAGCATCACTAACTCGATGGATATGAATTTGAGTGAGCTCCAGGAGTTGGTGATGGACAGGGAAGCCTGGTGTTGCTGCAGTCCCTGGGGGTCACAAAGAGTTGGACAAGACTGAACAACTGAACTGAATTAAGGTTATTCATGGGAAAGAAAAAAACCTGTTATTTTTATTTCCATGTAGAAATCCTCAGGCTTTCCAGGTGGGACTAGTGGTAAAGAACCTGCCTGCCAATGAGGGAGATGTAAGAGAAGCAGATCTGATCTCCAGGTCAGGAAGATTCCCTGGAGGAGAGCATAGCAACCCACTCCAGCATTCTTGCCTGGAGAATCCCATGGACAGAGGAGCCTGGCGGGATACAGTCCATAGGATAGCACAGAGTCAGACACAACTGAAGTGATTTAGCATACATGCAGCACACATGTTGACACATTTACACTACTATATGTAAAACAGATAGCTAGTGGGAAGCTGCTGTAGAACACAGGGAGCTCAGCTTGGTGATGGCCTAGATGGATAGGATGGGAGCGGAAGGCAGGAGGTTCCAGAAGGAGGGGATATATGTATTCATATATCTGATTCACTTCAATGTAAAGCAGACACTAACACAACATTATAAAGCAATTATACTCCAATTTAAAAAAACAAAACAAAACAAGATTGGAGTAATAACTCAAGTGTATCAGGCAGGGGCCAAGATCAGTGAACTCAGGCAAACCACCTTCCCTCTTAGCAAGGATTCCTTCTCGCACTGGTCACCATCCAAAAGGCATTTCCAGACCCCACTACTGCTTAGAGATCACACTAGATATCACCTGCCACCTGTAAGGGTCATGGCAGGTCCTTGGCAACTCCATGCATAGTGGCCCTGCTCCCCACGATGTCCATTAGACTCCATGCTCTCACTTTCTCCATCCTTGGGAGATTTCAATTTGTGATTTTCTTAGAGAACACGTGGCCTATCACTTAACACTGTCCCTGAAAGATAACTTTTCCATGATTGCTCACTGCTGACATTTTATTATTTAATACTAAAATCCCATCAGAGCTCCCTAGCCTGATAAGCTAAAAATGAAGTCTGAAAATAAAGCACCTGGCAAATCTGATTTGCAGTCATATCCAAATGGCATTTTGTCAGATGGGAGCTAATTATCAACCTGACATGATTTCAATCTGCTTCCATTTTATGAAACGGGGTCTGCGTGCTCTCTACAAAGAGGATCAGCCTTGCCTCTCTTCAGCTTGACACCCAATTTCACCTACTCTCATGAGATTCTTCTATTATGCAAACTATTGGTAAAGCAATTACATGCTCCGAAAGATTAAGACTAGAAATTTAGCATTCAGAGAATTGTCATTTTCACCTCTTAAAATGTAAATTCTTGCCAGATGTTTAGATGCCTTTTTTACTTTACACAATGTCACCTAATGATCTGAGGAAGCCACCCCTCCAAAAGCAATTTCATCTCCCCAGTTTGACGAGAGCGTTGACTGAACTCCAAGGCTCTATCCTGGAGGACTGCCTAATGAGTGCAGGCATCCAGAAACAGGACACTTGTTTCTTCAGGCTTTTCAAGGCTCCTTAGAGGCCAGGCATTGGCCTTATCAAGCGAAAGGCTACAAATGGACACAAATGAAGGCTGGGCAGAGAATAGCAGGTGGAAAAAGAGGAACTTCACAGGAGACACTTCACCCTTTTGACTTGAGGAAAAGTGTTGGAATCTCCATGGATGGAAAGCAACTGCAAAGCCCTTACTGCTCTTGCCAGGAAACATGCTCTGTGTCTCTCGTCTAACACCCTTACACACAACAGAAGATCATGGTCAACAGAAGGACATGGAATGAAGTTCCTTCTGTCTAAGTACAGCAACATCCCTGGTGGTCCAGTGGCTAAGACTCTGCTCCAAGTGCAGGTGAAACGGAGCAGGTCCTTGGCCTACCCACCCACCTCAGTGTTCTCTGCCTGTGGAAAATTTTAGTCAAAGAAAAAATTTAATCAGAGAAGTGAGAAATGGGGAAACAAAGGGAAACAGTCACAGGAGACTAAATAATACTAACGTAGTCATTAAGCATAGTCAAGGATCTTTAGTTCTTTCTCAAGGGATGTAGATAATATTCTGAGCCATATCCTGTGAGCTGTCTTAAAGATACTGAAATACTAGGTGGAGAATTTAACTACATGATGACCAGACTGTACCCAGAACATGAGCTGCCACAATTCAGAGAATTAGCTTCAAAGAAATGATAACAAACGGACTCTGGAACTGAAGATTAACTGTACCTAAAACAACCAAGATGACGCTGGTCAGAGCACCGATGACTGTCAGCTGGTCAGAGCACCGATGACAAGTCTGAAGATGACTGTCAGGGCTGGCTGTTGTTTCTACATGTAGTATTCCCCCACTCTGTCTATAAAAGATCTTATCCCACTGGCTGCCAGTGGTGGGGGGTCGACCTTTGGACAGACGTCTGCCACCCACTCCCCTACCAATTGCTGACATTTGAAATAAAGCCAAATTTCTTTCCCACCAACCTGGCCTGTTTATTGGCTTTTGAGCAGCAAGCAGCCAGACCCCTCACTCTTTCGATAACACAGGAGGCGCAGGCTCAATCCCTGGGAACTAGATCCCACATACTGCAACTAGGAGTTCGCATGCTGCAACTAAAGATCCTGCATGCAGCACTGAAGATCAAAGATCCTGCAACCAAGACTTGAAGCAGCCAAATAAATAAGTAAATGACAACAACCAAAAAAAAAAAAAGAATAAAAGCTAGAAGGGTGAGATCAGTAACTTGTCCCAGGTCCAGTCTGTGGATCTGCAGCTGCAACTGCAGCTGAACTGATGAGAATCTAAGACGTTATGTGTGAAAAGGGAAACCAAGGCCCCGAAATGGCCTGTAAAGTCCTACAGGGATAGTCAACAAGTGGAGGGTCTCATGAGTCCTTTCTCCCACTCCTCCTTGTGTGAACAGAGAGATACCAGGAAGCATATTTTCTATTTAGGATCATGTAAGCCTCCCACCAGGGGTTTCCCTGGTGGCTCAGACGGTAAAGCGTCTGCCTGCAACACGGGAGACCCGGGTTCGGTCCCTGGGTTGGGAAAGATCCCCTGGAGTAGGAAATGGCAACGCACTGCAGTATTCTTGCCTAGGAAATCCCATGGGAAGAGGAGCCTGGTAGGCTATAGTTCATGGGGTCGCAGAGTCAGACAGGACTTAGCGACTAAACAACAAACAAGCCTCCCACCAGGGGCTTCCCTGGTGGCTCAGACGGTAAAGCATCTGCCTGCAACACGGGAGACCAGGGTTTGATCCCTGGGTTGGGAAAGATCCCCTGGAGTAGGAAATGGCAACCCACTCCAGTATTCTTGCCTGAGAAATACCATGGGCAGAGGAGCCTGGCAGACTACAGTCCATGGGGTCACAAAGAGTTGGACACGACAGCACACAAGCCTTGACACACACGTTGACAGATATTACTAAAAAGCAGCAGGTACTTCTACATAACTACATCCTCACTTCAAGTTGTCAAAATACACCAACTAAATATGAGGGTAAGGTGAGTATGTTTGAGAACAGAAGTCAGAGGAGAACGGGAGGAGAAACTAAACCGCCTTCTGGTCCTGTGACGTGTGATTTTCTCCGTGGAGCTCACAGAAGAAATGGGGACTCTTGGGAGACTTGTGTGGAGGATGCTCTGAGGTTCTTCTCTGGATCCTGGCCCGGGGAATTATCACTACCCCCTGTGTTGGGAGCAGTGGGCTCCTGAGTCGTGACATGAGAAGGATAGATGAAGCTTTCTTCATCTGCAAACACCAACGCTCCCGGGGCCCCATGTTCCAAACAGGTAAGGGCACTGCGCTGCACACCTCCTCCTTCACCTTGAAGGTACCATGGCATGTGCCTGCCAGGCACACGGAAGAACACTGGCCCCCAAGAGGAAGCGGCTCCCACCTCCACATGGCTCTGATAGGGGAGGACGAGTATACACACAGAAAAGTGTCCCCGTCATATATAGACTACAGAAACGCCTTTACCACGAGGCTCACATTGTTTTGCTGTTTAGTCACCAAGTGGTGTCTGACTCTTTGCAACCCCATGGACTGTAGCCTGCTGGGTGCCTCTGTCCATGGGATTTCTGAGGCAAGAATACTGGAGTGGGTTGCCACTTCTCAAGGATCAAATCTGGATCTCCTGCACTGTAGGTGGATGCCTTACCACTGCAGCACCAGGGAAGCCCACGAGGTTTATGAAAAACCCCAAAAATGTTACTGGGATAGTTCACTTCACGTGTCAGCTCAGCTAAGCCACAGGACCCAAATGTCTGGTCAGACATTAGGCTAGATGTTCTTGTGAAGGTATTCTTTAGATAAAATGAGTATTTACAACAGTAGGCTTTGAGTAAATCATTACCCTCCCAGAAAGTGGGTGGACTTCATCCAATCAGTTGAAAGTCTTAGGAGCAGACTGAGGTTTGCTGAGGCAGGAGGAATTTGAGCTCAAAAGTGTAACATAGAAATCCTGCCTAAGTTGACAACCTGCCAGCTTGTACCACATTTTGAACTTGCCAGTCCTCACAACTGCATGAGTCAGCTCCTTAAAATTGAGCAATGGTTTCTTTTTCTGTCTCTCCCTCTCTCTCTTCTGTTTGTCTGGAAAATCCTACTCACGCAGTTACCAGGCAGACTAACCAGGTCCATTCCCTCTACATTTTAGAGGATTGGGGCCCTTGGCAAAACATCAATCCCATGACTGTTTAGAAAACCAGAGAAGTAGAAGTCTACATGAAAGAGGCTTTTCAATACCCTTCAAAGGCTCAATTGTATTTCCTACTCGCTCCTTAGGTGATGGATGAGTAGGAGCTGTGCCCCTGGAAAGTTCCAGACCAGGCATAGCACAGGGGAACCGGGGCACCTGGGCTGGAACCGGGACTCAGCCTCTGGGGGGGTGAATGGCCACCGACACGTGACTAAATCAGGAATAAGGCATTTCATACCTTGGTGGAAGCACACTTCCACCACATCCATCCGGCAGGGAGGGAACATAAAAGGACCAGAGACGTAAAGCACCCAGCTCAGGACCGAGCAAGACTAAGCTCACTAAATCGTACCTTGTTGTTAGACAAAAGATACTAAAAAACACACTTCATTCTACTCCCATCCCTAAGAGAGGAGAGAAACACATCCAAGGATAATTTTTGTTTGTTTTGGTTTGGTTTTTGCCTTTTTTGTTGGCGTATAATTGCTTTACAATGTTGTTAGTTTCTGCTGTACAGTGAAGAGAAGCAGCTACCAGTAGACACGTATCTCCTCCCTCTTGGACCTCCCTTCCTCTATCCCACTCCTCTAGGTCATCACAGAGCACCAGACTGAGCCATCTGTGCTGCACAGCAGGTTCCCACCAGCTATCTATTTTACACATAGTAGTGTGTATACGGGACTTCCATGGTGGATCAGTGGTAAAGAACCAGTCTGCCAATGGAGGAGACACAGATGGGTTCGATCCCGGGGTCAAGAAGATCCCCGGAGAAGGAAACAGCAACCCACCCCAGTATTCTTGCCTAGGAAATCCCATGGACACAGAAGCCTGGTGGGCTACATTATATGGGGTCACAAAGAGTCGGACTCAACTTAACAACTAAACACGTGTATATATGTCAATCCTAAGCTCTCAGCTCTTACCACTCTTCTGTCCCTTGCTGTGTCTACATGTCCATCCTCTACATCCAAGTCTCTATTCCTGCCCTGGAAATAGGTTCATCTCTACCATTTTTCTAGATTCTACATATGCCTGCCTGTCTACTTAGTTGCTCAGTTGTGTCTGACTCTTTAGCAACCCCATGGACTGTAGCTCACCAGGCTTCTCAGTCCATGGAATTTTCCAGGCAAGAATACTGGAGAGCGTTGTTATTTCCTAACTCCAGGGGATCTTCCTGAACCAGGTATCAAACCCATGTATCCTGTGTCTCCTACATTGCAAGCAGATTCTTTACCCATCAGGGAAGCACTCTATAGATTCCACATATATATGTTAATAAAAACATACAAGGATACTTAATATAGAGCTTCAAATACCAAGAAAGGAATACTGTGGGTGACTGTGGGAACTTGAAGGAAAGCTGATTCAACCTCAGAAGGGGAAGTTTGCAGGCGAGATGTGGTGACACGGGAGCAGGCACTCCAGGCAGAGGGCACTGCATAGCAGAACCAGGAGTGGAGCCAACCAGGGGACTTGTCGGCCATGTACATGGGCCAGAGAAGTGGGACAGGGATCACTGGGCTGGGAAGCATTCTAAAGAGCCAGCTCGTGCAAGGATGCAGACGTGGGGAGAATATAAATCAGAGGAAAGACAGAGCTGCCGGTGTGCGTTCTTTTCAGAGCCGTGCGGACACAAACTTTCACTAGTAACTACTCCGACTTCTCAGTCTCAAAACTTTCACAGTTGACAATCAGCAATACAAATGCAGAAGACATCCGGAAAATAAATGATGGAACTTGTGAACGTTTACACAGGAAGCCAAAAAAGTCCTCTAACATGAACTGTGCCCCAAGTAAGAATTTTAAATGATGATAAAATGCTGAATGGACTGCATTCTGCTTTGTGTGCATGTGAAAATGAAAAACATTCCATTAACCTCAGAACCCAGTAATAAAAGATATATAATGCAGGAAAGGCTCTGAAGTGACCTATAGTCAATTGTCCAAAATAATTAAGCTATTATCAGTCCACGGGGTCTCAAAAAGAGTCGGACATGACTTAGGGGCTAAACAACAACAAAAAGATTAAGCCTGGTTTTCATTTTCTTCATTTTGCTGACTTATATTTCTTCTTTTCTATAATGACTGTGGAATGCTCATGAAAAGAGGAAAGGGTATTTTTCAAAGCCTGCCTAAAGGGAGTTTAAAAAGAAAGGGTGTTATAGTTCTCAGGCAGCATTAGTGGTAAAGAATCTGCCTGCCAGTGCAGGGGACTTAAAAGATGAGGGCTGGATTCCTGGGTTGGGAAGATCCCCTGGAAGAGGGCAGGGCGGCCCACTCCAGTATTCTTGCCTGGAGAATCCCATGGACAGAGGAGCCTGGTGGGCTACAGCCCACATGGCTGCAAAGAGTCAGACACAACTGAAGCGACTGAAGACACACACACACACACACACATATACACACACACACACACACACTCACACAAGTGGGGTCCACTTGGATGGACAAGCAAACCCCTGCAGCGGGCCAACCTGTGCTCAGATGCAAAAGAAAAGTTAAAGATTGGGGAAGGAAGGAGAGGACTTCCCAGCCCGGCCATGGTACCCACCTGGGTCACAGAGGCACTTGTAGCTGGTGCCCACACTGCGGCACGTGCCGTGGGCGCAGGGGCTGAGCGCACAGAAGTCCACGAGCTGCGCACACGCTGGGCCCGTGAAACCCGCACTGCAGCTGCAGCCGAAGTGCAGCCCATCAGCATAGCAGGTCCCGTTGTTCTGGCAGGGCGCCGAGGCGCACGGGTCCACCTTCTCCTCGCAGGTGGAGCCCAGGTAGCCTGCGGAAAGATGCAGAAGGGCGGAGGGGTAAAAAGAAACATCACATTCCACTTAATCACCGAGAAACTCGGGCTGCTGTTCAGAACTCTGCTTCATCGTCAACTGATGAATACCGCACCACCCAACCAGGCGGGTTTTCTTTGCTTTGGTAACCAAGGTATTTCCATTTTGGTGGAAATATAAAATGTATGATTGCTTAGGTGTAGCAATGGCAACCCACTCCAGTACTCTTGCCTGGAAAATCCCATGGACGGAGGAGCCTGGAAGGCTGCAGTCCATGGGGTCTCGAAGAGTCGGATATGACTGAGCGACTTCATTTTCACTTTTCACTTTCATGCATTGGAGAAGGCAATGGCAGCCCACTCCAGTGTTCTTGCCTGGAGAATCCCAGGGACGGAGGAGCCTGGTGGGAGGCTGTCTATGGGGTCGCACAGAGTCGAACACGGCTGACGCGACTTAGCAGCAGCAGCAGCAGTGAGATACAGGGAGATAGATACACTGGGTTGGCTGAAAAGTTCATTTGATGGGTAACACCCTCTGGAAAACCCGAACAAACTTTTCTGGCCAACATGATATGTATATCTATGTATGTACAAAGTAGAAAGATGGCAAAAATAAATTAATGGTGATTGATTTTAGGAAGCTGGGACTGGGATCAGTGGAGAGATTTCATCTCTTATTTAATACACATTGCTGGAGGAAGATGTTCCTTACTTTGTTTTAATAGATGAAGAATAATCCTGAATTTAAAACCTTAAATCCATATAAAACAGGAAATGTGAAAAATATCATTTCCCACCTTTATTCCTTTGTTCCTCACTCCTTTCTCTAGAATAACCCACTGTTAGCAGTTTCTTGAATATATAATTTTTAACAATTTGGTCATTGCAATGGAAAAACAAACTGGGTGTATGCATACAATGGAACACTATTATGCAACAAAGAGGAAATAAATGTTCTGCCGCGTGTGCCAACATCATTGTTGGTTAGTCGCTAAGTCCTGTCTGACTCTGCGACCCCATGGACTGTAGCCCACCAGGCTCCTCTGCCCATGGGATTTCCTAGGCAAGAATCCTGTGGGTTGCCATTTCCTTCTCCAGGGGATCTTCCAGGGATCGAACCTGTGTCTCCTGCATTGGCAGGCAGGTTCTTTATCACTGAGCCACCTGGGAAGCCCTGTGCCAATGTGGATGAACCTAAAGGACATACGTTAAGTGAAAGAAGCTAGATACAAAACACCATCTGTTGTATAATCTCATTTATAAGGAATGTCCAGACAAAATAAATCTACAGGTAAAATAAATCTCTATATAAAGTAGATGAGTGGTTGCCTCGGGCTGGGGTGGGAAGAGGGGCTGACAGCAGATGGCATGAGGAGGCTATTGAGGTTGATGTAAATGCTCTAATGGATTGCAGATTGTGGTGATAGCTGCACAACTCTGTATATTTACTAAAAAGCACTGAATTGTACTTTAAAAATGAATGAAATTTATGACACGTAAATTGTACTTCAATTAACCTTTAACTTTTTTTCATTTTAAATGTATTTCTTGGGCATATGATTTTTATGCTGTGTGTTTCAGTATTTCTCAATTAAAAAAAATTACATATCCTTTTACTATATAGCACAGGGAACATATTAAATATCTTGTAGTGAACTAAAATAGAATCCGAAAATATACAACTAAATCACTTTTCTGTACACCAGAAAATAACATGACATTGTAAATCAACTCTACTTCAATTAAAAACCTTTTTTTAATTATGTTTATGTGAATCTGTAGGTCTGTGTGTCCAAGTAGGTCTTTAATAATACTTGAGTAAAACCTATTCTTCTAATATTTTAAGAGCAGTTTGGAAATAAAGTGAAGACTATTCAGTTTTAGAAACAAATTTAAATAACTTTACTCATATACAGTTTTTATTTCAATATTCTATTTCACTTTTCTTATCTAGATTTAAATTTATATTAACCATCTTCACACAGAACACTCAGCAATATTGGCAACCTTTGTTGTTAAGGACACAGTGAATATATAAACCAAACAAAATTAGTTTCCACACTTTAAACCATCACTCATAAATTGGCAGTATCAACTTGAAATTTTTCTCTACAAAAATAGAAAATTCAAAAAACTTCCATTGCTATTCAACATTTTATAAACTTCCCTATAGCTTTTAAATTTTAAATATCATACTAAAAGTGTACCACATGATCGGTATTGATAACACTTGAATTCTCCAAAGAGCCCCTCTGCAGCCAAAAGTGGAATGTAACTCCATTCTTCGTGAGATACATTCCATTTTATTCTGAACGAAAAGAATATACTTAAATATGCATCATATGGAAAATTCAACAACGAAGGTAGTCCTGACCTCTCTCATTTTCTACCCCAAGAACAAGGCTGAAATTATTTTCTTCATCAAGTTGTTGTGGGTTCTAAAATGATAATAGCAAAATTTCTAGAACAGTTTCCATTCCAGTGCTGAATGAATGAAAAATGGTAAAAATAACAGTCACAACTGACATCCACTCATGGCTGAGACGTACCAGACACTTCTAAGCCTTCACATGCAGTAGTTCACTTAACCCTGGGGTAACTGCATGATGCAAGAACTATTAATAGCCTTATTTTTAAAAAGAGAAAATGGTGACCCAGAAATGTGAAGCATCCTGTTCAAGTCTACCAAGCTAGTGAGACAGACTAGACAAAGATTTTACAATAACATAACACTGTCAAGCCAGAGACCAATTGATGGTGGAAGAACTGAAGGGTGGGCAGGGCCTAAGGACACAATGCAACAATAGTCAAAAATTCAAATGCCAGCAGGAGTCCGGCAGACTGTGTTGATGAAGGAAGTGGGCCAGTTATAAAGCAGTGGGGAATGGCAGGGACAGTGGCTAACTACAGAAGGCATGGCCTTCCAAACAGGGTGGCCACGATCCCCCTGAAGCCAACAGCTGCCATTGGAATGTTAGACCATTTACCATACCTTCTGAATTTTCAAGGAGTATTTGAAATCCAGATTCTTGTGTGAACCCTTACAATTTTACAATGTTGATAAGTCATTTCTCTGGGTCCTGTATATGGGTTTCTCAGTCTGACAAAATGTTAAGCACAGGCTTTGGAGTCAAAAGAAATTGGATTCAAAAACCATCTCTGCCCACTAAACTGGGACTGTGAGCAAGGACTTAATCACCCTCATCTGTTTCATGGAATGGAGACAGCAATGCCTATAGCATATGGTTTTTATGAAGCTTAAATGCAAAAACCTACACAAACATTTGGTATGATGACTGATAAGTAGTGTTCAATAAGAAGCAGCTAAAATTATAATCCCCTTCATGGATCATAACCTTGTCATGCCAAAGGGGCTTGCATAATGCAATGAAGCTATGAGTCGTGCCATGCAGGGCCACCCAAGATGCACAGGTTATAGTGAAGAATTCTGACAAAACGTGGTCCACTGGAGGAAGCAGTGACAAACCTCTCCAGTATTCTTGTCACGAGAACCCCATGAACAGGCAACAAGAAACGACACCAGAAGATGAGCCCCCCTCCCCCCCAGGTCAGAAGTGTCCAATATGCTCAGCTCCAGAAAGAATGAAGCGGCTGGGCGAGAGTGGAAATGATGCTCAACTGTGGATGTGTCACATAATCACAAAATTATGTGATTCCCAGGTTTTCCAGATGAGAACAATGTGGATTATTACCAACTGCAATGGAAAATACAGGAAGAGATTCCCAGGGGAAGCTTATGATTCCCAGGGGAAGAAAAGACAAGCAGAGGGACAGATGGATGGATAGACAAACGGATGGATAAATTTTAAGAAAAGAAAGTGAAAGTGAAAGTCACTCAGTCGTGTCCGACTCTTTGCGACTTCATGGACTATACGGTCCATGGAATTCTCCAGGCCAGAATACTGGAGTGGGTAGCCCTTCCATACTCCAGGGATCTTCCCAACCCAGGGATCGAACCCAGATCGAATCCCGTACTGCAGGTGGATTCTTTACCAGTTGAGCCACAAGAAATGCCCAAGAATACTGGAGTGGGTAGCCTATCTCTTCTCCAGGGGATCTTCCTGACCCAGGAATCGAACTGGGGTCTCCTGCATTGCAAGTGGATACTTTACCAACTGAGCTATGAGAAAAGATCAGAAAAGTGAACATCGAAAGGAGAGCTGCCTGAAATGTCACTGAACCCTGTCTAAAAGCCAGGTGGGCTGGCCCAGACCACCCCACTAGAGGACAGGAGACCCCATGGAGCAAAGCATCCAGCCCAGTGAAGCCACCCCAGACCAGTTAGCCAGCCTGTGGCCCTCTGAAATCCAGCCCAAACTGCCAACCCCACAATCATCATGAGCTAAATAAATAATTGTTGTCTTAACCACTAAGTTTTGAGGTGGTTTGTTATGCCGCAAAAGCTGATTGACACAGGAACAGGAGACACAGCACTGTATCTAAACAGGATCTAAATAGGAATGGAAGCCAGAGGGAGGCCTTTGTTTTGTTTGCTTTATGTAAAAAGACTTAAAAGACAATTGAGGGACTTCCCTGGTGGTCCAGTGGTTGAGACTTTGCCTTCCAATACAGAGGGTGCCAGTTCGATCCCTGGTCAGGGAGATATAATCCCATGTGCCTCTTGGTCAGAAAACCAAAACATAAAACAGAAGCAATATTGTAAAAAATTCAGTAAAGACTTTAAAATGGTCCACATTGAAAAAAATATTTTTCAAAAAAGGAGGAATTGATTATGTACTAGAAGAAAATTTAACTAAAAAAAGGATCAATAAATGTTCGTTGAATATCTAAAAGATTCACTGCTATTGAATCAGGAATCCTTCATTTTATTATTATAAATAAATAATAATTTCTTTTCCTTTTTCTTACCAGTTCAAGAAAATATAAAAACAAGATGAGAATGCATAATGTTTTATACTTTCAGAGGATCTTAATATACCTCAGGAAATATTGAAGACAGAAGATCCTTTTAACATATTATCCTAGTCTGAAAGAAAGATAATGTAATCTAAAATGTCATTCTGTTATAAAGGATGATGACAAAGCAAAAATGAATTCAAGCTGTATCTCAATACACTTGATGGAAATGTATGTGATTTAGGGCAATTATGGAATAATTTCCCTGGCTTACAAGATCATTAATGAACACTACATGCTAAGTTGCTTCAGTCATGTATGACTCTTTGCGACCTCATGGACTGTGGCCCACCAGGCTCCCCTTACCATGGGATTGTCCAGGCAAGAATACTGGAGAGGGTTGCCATTTCCTCCTCCAGGGGATCTTCCCAACCCAGGATCCTCTCTTATGTCCCCTATATTGGCAGGTGAGTTCTTTACCATTAGTGCCACCTGGGAAATCCAATGAACGTTAGAAAAGGAACTGATTCACAGATTAAGTGCTGAGCCAATTTTCAAAATGCCATTTGTTATAGGCCAAATGCTTAGGTCCCCTCAAAATTAATATACTGAAGCCTTATCCCCACAATGTGATGACATGAGGAGGTGGGGCCTTGGAAAATCATTAGGATTAGATAAGGGTGGAGCCCCATGATGGGATTAGGGGCCCTGTAACAAGAAGAAGGTGTAATCACCCTTATGGCAGAAGGCAGAGAAGAACTAAAGAGCCTCTTGATGAAAGTGAAAGAGGAAAGTGAAAAAGTTGGTTCAAAACTCAACATTTACAAAACTAAGATCATGGGATCCAGTTCCATCACTTCACAGCAAATAGATGGGGAAACAATGGAAACAGTGAGAGACTTTATTTTCTTGGGCTCCAAAATCACTGTAGATGGTGACTGCAGCCATGAAATTAAAAGACACTTGCTCCTTGGAAGAAAAGCTATGACCAACCTAGACAGCATATTAAAAGGCAGAGACATTACTTTGTCAACAAACATCCATCTAGTCAAAGCTATGGTTTTTCCAGCAGTGTATGGATGTGAGAGTTGGACTATAAAGAAAGCTGAGGGCTGAAGAACTGATGCTTTTGAACTGCGGTGTTGGAGAAGACTCTTGAGAGTCCCTTGTACTGCAAGAAGAGCCAACCAGTCAATCCTAAAGGAAATCAGTCCAGAATATTCATTGGAAGGATGGATGCTAAAGCTGAAACTCCCATACTTTGGCCACCTAATGTGAAGAACTGACTTACTGGAAAAGACCCTGATGCTGGGTAAGATTGAAGGTGGGAGGAGAAGGGGATGACAGAGGATGAGATGGTTGGATGGCATCACCAACTCAATGGACATGAGTCTGAGCAAGCTCTGGGAGTTGGTGATGGCCAGGGAAGCCTGGTGTGCTGCAGTCCATGGGGTCACAAAGAGTCAGATATGACTGACTGACTCAACAACAAGAAGAAGAGGAAGACACACCAGAGTTTTCTCTGCCATGTGAGGACATAGCAAGGAGGCAGCCATCTGCAAACGAGGAAGAAAGCCCTCACTAGAACCTGACCCTGCTGGCATCCTCATCTCCGACTTTTTCATGACACAAAGAATTCAGAGCTGGGAAGCCAAAGCTTGAATCTTACTTGTGTATGATCATGTTCATGAATTGGAAGGCTTGATATTATTAATATGCAAATTGATTCGCTGCAATTACCAATCAAAATCTCAGATGGCTTTTTAAAAATAAATTAACAAGGTGACTCTATAATTTATATCAATACACAAGGGACCTACTACCCCAAAAATATTGAAAAACAGGACAAATTTGGAGGATTTACACTGGCTTCAAAACTTAGTTTAAAGCTACATTAATTAAATCATGATTATTGGGTGTCTACTATTTGCAATTCAATAAATCAAATTCTGATTGATAAACCATATTGGCACAATCAAAGAGCTAGTTCTTGCATGTCTTAGCATCCTCATTTGTTAAGAATTAGATTATAGAAGAGACTACAGCTGTATATATCAAGTAGTTCTAGTTGTGTTAGCAGAGAGAAAGAGACAAATTCTGGTGTTAATAGTAATAGCAAATACTGAGTTCTTTTTTTTTCTGAGTTCTTATATATCAGATACTATGCTAAGGAATCGGTATCTATCTTTTATTTATCACAACCACTAACTCAATTAGGGTCTACCATTATGGGGCTGCAAAGAGTCAGGCACATCTGAGCAACTGAACTGAACTGATTATCCACTTTTATAGAAGAAGGCCTAGAGACTTGATATTAGGGAACTAGTCCCCCAGGGACACTCAGTAGGTAGGAAAAGCAAGGTTCAAACTAAGGTCTGTAACCACAGCTGTGCTCTTAAGCTCCATGTTAGGCTTCCTCGAGTAAGGGTTTGCATAAAAGCACTTGAAAAGTTGAAGGTGCTATGCTAGCATATGGAATTAGAGTCAGGTTAGACCCGTCAGTGTCCTTAAGTCTTAAATTTAAAACAGCTTTAGAAAACAGAAACTACTTAGCAATGATGATTTTTGAACTCAGGGCATTTGAAATGTCCCAAGACTGACTAGTTGTCAGTATTTCCAACATCACATGCAAGATATTTTTTAAAATATAAAAATAAAACTTGAATCCTAAGGAGTAAACTTATTTCATACCACCTTACCTACCAACTCCTTATAAATTAGAAGTCATCTTTATATTCATCCAAATATTTTAAAAATCATCCAAATATCAAATTTAGAGCCATGATGCCAACCAATGCAAGCCCGACCTTCCAATGTGTTGATCAAAGCTAGATGTTAGCTAGTTTATGGTTCTGGCTACACTGCATCGTATAGGGGCATTAATGTATAACTTTTTAAAATTTTGAATCAAAACTGGCTTGGAAACATGATGCTGATCACAGAAAGCCTGAATATTGCATGAATTTAGTTTCAAATTTTAAGCTGCATCCCAGATAAGAAACACTGTACATTCAATATACATATAAAAATATAAGTATCTTTGGAAGTGATCCCAAACTCAGACATGGCAAAATATGAAATGATTTTTCTGTATAAAAATACGGAAGTCAGTGACCCAAAGCTACAGCAGACAGGTGTAAAATGAAGCTCTGCACTGAATTTCCAGAATGCAGGGAAGTTCTGAGAACGCTGGTAGAAAGATGCTTTACACCACATGGTAGAAATGGCCTTGGATCATCTGAAACTCAGCCAGAATATATTTCATCTTTCCAAGAACCATTCTAAAAATGGACCAAGATTCTCATTCACTCTATTTTCTCCTCTGCCTCTCCCTCCATCCTCTTTCTCTTTACACATACACACAGACACACATTACATAGAAAGAGCTTTAAACTCTATCTCCTGTCCCTGAATACTGTTACCAGTTCTAAAAGTAATTATTTTAGAGAGCTTTTCGGAAAGCTTCTCTTTTTATCAGTATAACCCTTGAGAACTTTGGTCAGCCTATCAGTCATCTCTTAAGGTAAATGATTCTAAAAATTCCTCTGGCAGAATATGCAAACCAAATTAGTTATGGTGGCAAAGGCAAGAATGTTGGAAAACAAAATTTAACATTCTTGGGTTCAACTACCTTCCTGGATACATTCAAACTCCAAACCGTGAAGAACTCTATATGGAACAAGTGAAGTGCAGTTTGGTGGAATATTGCAACATAAGTAATAAAAATAATAATAGTAATGTCTCTGAAGCCACTGAAAGGTCAGTAAGTTACTATAACAGAGGGATAATATGTAAGTCCTAAGTGGATGCTGATGAACTAGTACATCTGGATTTTCAGTCCTACTTGAAGAGTAGAAAATGAAAGGTTATTTGATAATGTTAACCAAAAGGTGCAGAGAGAATGATGAAGATGGTGATATTTCTTATTTGGAAGAGTTTATTTCAAGCCATATGAACCTCCAATGACGGACATCAGGAAATGTTGGAAGGAAAATGCAATAGCTCCAGAGGAAAACCTCTATTTCAAACACATGGAAGCAACATCAGTAGCCAAGAGATTTAAAACAGCCCATTGCAACAAGAAGAAAGTTCAGAAAAGGATGGAAGATTTAAGGAGTACAGAAAATAAAATGGAACTGCCAAAGAAATCTAATGAATGAGGGGCTAATACTTAAAAAAAAAAAACAAACTATGATTTAGATAATGGACTGTTGCTTCAAATTTTGTATTTGAGCCAATATTTATATGAATATGCCCGCTCAACATTTACTATATAAATAAAAAGTCAACATCCTTGAGATATACACGTTATGGAAATCAGATATTTAAGACCGAATGAAAGCATTTCCGGAAGATTTTAAACTACAAAACAATGAACTCACTCTATCTAAAAAGCTATCGAGATGTCAGAAGTTCCTGCAATATTAATAAGGAGAAAATGGATACAGCAATACTGGCATTTTTGCTGAGAGTGTAAAGATAATTTACATATAAGAAATGCTGTGCGTAGGCATTTAAAACTTAACTCATGATTTCACTGTCTGGGCAGATGGTTCAAGTCCGAAACCTGGGAATCACACCTGATGCCTTCTCTATCTTAATCCCCGTATTGAATCAATCAGTGGTTATTAATTTGAGCTACCAAATACTTTGGGAACCTGGACGTTTTGTTTCATCTACGCTTCCACCATCCTAGCCAAAGTTACAATTACTTCTCTCCTCATCTGTTACAACGGTTCCCTCTGATGAGATTCCCTGTTCATCTTTCCCCATCACCGATTCTCCCAAGAGCAATGAGCATTATTTTCTTAGAATTTACATACTACCATGGCTTCCAGTTACTGTTAGAATGCAATTGGACCTCACCTCCATAAGCATCAAGCCCTGCAAGCTAGGACTCAGCTGACCACTTTGGCCCCTCTCTCTAGAAGCCAGCACACTGGCCTCCTTTGGTTCCCCAAAAGACCACATACAGCCTTGCAACATGCCATCTCTGTGGCCTGGACATTGCTGGTCTCCTATCTGCCTCATAGTTGGTTCCTTCTGAGGTTTGGGTTCTCAGCTTCAAAGTGAAAGAAACGGGTCTTCTCTGATCATCCTAGTCTAGATAGGCCTTTCTTATTCTGTATCACTGTGGCCTGTTCACCACCTTCATAGGACCTCCTTGAATCTGTGTATTCCCTGACTATGATCTGTCTCCCATGGACTTTCTGGATGAGGAGTCATGGGGATTCCTCTCACCCTCGAGCCCCAGCACCCAGCATGGTGGCCACTCTGTAAATATCTGTGCCATAAACGGGCAGACGACTGAATGGATAAACGACAGAGGACATACTCTAACAGACATTATACATTAGGGTAGTTAGCAAAACAGGATTGATAACGATGTTTTAAGTTTGGGGAGTTATGGTGAGGAAACATGAAAAAGATGATTGGTTATTCCCTTTTTAATGATAGAGGTATAAATGAATTATTGCTGAATCAAGCTGAAGGGAGACGGGGTAGTTCTATCTAAGTTCTATCTAAGTGCCTTGATGAGCAGCAAAGGGAAGCAAGAATAAAGAAGAGCTTGGACTCTCAAAAATGTATCCTTTAATTGAAGCGACCAGGAGGGCATACCTAGGATGATGCAAGAACAACTTGAGGTCGTTTCTTTTTCTTTCTGCAAACATTTTACTGAACAATTCCAGTGTAACGTGAGGTTGGAGGGACTGGCCCAGGCTGTCAACATGGGGTCAGTGTGTGTAGCCCAGGCTCTAGAATGGCAGAGATTCCAAAGAAAGGATTATTACGAGGGTGCAGCAGGCCAGGAAAACCTCCTGGGAGAGTTGGGTTTTGTGCTGGGCTTCAAAGAAAAGCCCAAGTCTCAGCTGGGCGGAGGAGGACAAGGAATGATATTAGAACCAGAGAAGAGGTTTTTGCTGATGTTTGTGGAAAACTTAATTGAGACCACATTTGTTCTGGTTCTCAGAAAGCAGACAGTTATGTAAGATAAAGAGGAAGAGCGAGGAATATCTAGGAAAAGCAATTACAAAGCCATCAGACGTAAAAGGCCCACAGCAATTACATATAAAATGTGACTTTTCATTTTTAAGAAAATCCATTTGAGAGAGTAAAAACCACCTTAAGGACTTTCTCTTTAGGAGAACAGAAAGACAAATTTAGAGCTAAGACAGGAAAATGAAAAATAATTAGGAAATAGAGGAATCTTAAATCAACTTTTCCCCAGTTTGGCCTAAAAAAGAGAAGGCAGAAGAGATGAAACTTCTTTAAAGTAGATGAATTATATGAGCAAAAATAATTGGCCATTAACAATGGAAATTTAGAGGTTTAGTCAGAAAGCTCTATGATTTCCTTTGGGCATTCATTTATCGAACCTGTACTAATTGAGACCATGTGCCAGGCACTGTTCAAATCTTATATTCTGGTGAGGAAAACAAGTAGAAAGACAAGCAAATAGACATCTGATACATACTACTGAAGCAGGTAAAGGGCAGAGAATAACGGGGAGTGGGGGTGTATTAAATAGTGTGGTCAGTGAAACCTAAATGACCAAGGGGCATGAGCCATCTTCAAGCCAGGAGGAAGGGCTCCCGCAGGTGCAAATGTCCAAAGATCATTGTGTCCAGAGGTGAATGGTGTCCCCGGAGGACAATTCTCGTAATTGTGCATTTTAAGGGCTTTCCTGATAGATCAGTTGGTAAAGAATCCGCCTGCAATTCAGGAGACCCAAGTTTGATTCCTGGGTCTGGAAGATCCGCTGCAGAAGGGATAGGCTACCCACTCCAGAATTCTTGGACTTCCCTCATGGCTCAGCTGGTAAAGAATCTGCCTGTCTGCCTGCAATGTGGGAGACCTGGGTTGGGAAGATCCCCTGGAGAAGGGAAAGGCTACCCACTCCAGTATTCTTGGCCCGGAGAGTTCCATGGACTATATAGGCCACGGAGTCGCAAAGAGTCGGACACCACTGAGTGACTTTCACTTTCATTTTCAAGAACAACAAGCTGCCAGCAAAGAGAGTAGCAAGAAATGATGCTGGGGAGGCAGCCAGAGATGTGTAAGCCCTGGACCACATTTCTGATGGGAAATCACCTGAGGTTTGAGAGACGTAGGCTGGAAACATGGGCTTTCCATTTCAGAAGGATTACTTTGGCTATTGTGTGGAAAATGGACTGCAGAAGTTGAGAATGAATCACAAAGAGAAGCCAGGAGCTTCCATAGGAGTCCAGACAGAACTGGAACCTGGAGCAACTTCCCTGGAAGTCCAGTGGTTAAGAGTTTTCATTCCAATGCAAGGGACACAAGTTCAATCCCTGATGGGGGAACTAAGATCCTACATGCCTTGGTGTGATCAAAAGATTTTTTTTTTTTTTAAAGCCAACATACAACTGGAACGTGGAAAAACCCAAGAGGCTAGGAATGTTGGACAAATAACAAAATCATTCTCTCTGACATGAGAAAGAGGAAAATTTCCCTGTAAGAGAGTCAGAGGATTGCCTTCCATATGTAAGAAGGATCTTGATGTCTCAGTTTATGGAAATTCTAAGTTTGGAGAAAAATGGAAAAAAAAAGTCAAAGACAGGAACTAAGAAATGAGAAACGGAATGAAAATATAGGTCCTTAAATGCCTTCCATATAGTACCCAGCAAGTTCACAAGACAAGAATTATCTCATTACAGTACGAAACTGAGGCCCAGAAGGGTTAAGGAACTTGACCAAGTTCAGTTCAGTTCAGTCGCTCAGTCGTGTCCAACTCTTTGCGACCCCATGAACCACAGTACACCAGGCCTCCCTGTCCATCACCAACTCCCGGAGTCCACCCAAACCCATGTCCATTGAGTTGGTGATGCCATCCAACCATCTCATTCACCCTGTCATCCCCTTCTCCTCCTGCCTTCAATCTTTCCCAGCATCAGGGTCTTTTCAAATGAGTCAGCTCTTCGCATCAGGTGGCCAGAGTATTAGAGTTTCAGCTTCAACATCAGTTGTTCCAATGAACACCCAGGACTGATCTCCTTTAGGATGGACTGGTTAGATCTCCTTACAGTCCAAGGGACTCTCAAGAGTCTTCTCCAACACCACAGTTCAAAAGCATCAGTTCTTTGGTGCTCAGCTTTCTTTATAGTCCAACTCTCACATCCATACATGACTACTGGAAAAATGATAGCCTTGACTAGATGGACCTTTATTGACAAAGTGATGTCTCTGCTTTTTTATGCTGTCTAGGTTGGTCGTAACTTTTCTTCCAAGGAGTAACCAAAGCCATCAGATAATTGACAGAAGTGAAATCCAACATAAATCTGTCTCTCTCCAAGGACCTATGAATTTCTAGCCCCAGTTTCTTGATCTTTTTTTTCTTTAATAACACTTATTTTCATGAATTTTAAATAGGCTGTGAGTGGAAACACCTAATTTCCACTTCCATTCAAAGAACTTCAAAGGGGTGCTAAGCCCTGTTGCCAGGTTTGACAATGTCAAGATCGTACCAGACCCAGGGTTATTATTATCCCCTTTGTTGTGAATGTCAGGGTTTCTGTTGGCAAAGAAGGCTTTACAGAAATTTTCTTGGACTGCTCCAAGAAATTAATCCTTGAGGGAACTCTGCAGCTCTGCTCTTCAAGCAAGTGGCTCTCAACCCTGGCGGCCAAGGAGCCACCTGGAGAGTTTTTAAAAATCCAGCGCCTGGTTCCCAGCTCCGGGGCTGCTAATGTAATTGGCCTAGGTGTGGCCTGTCATCAGGATTTCTATAAGGAGGGTCCACCTTTCCTTTATACAGTTTTTTTCTCTGCTGGTAGACACAGTGTTCTTTCTATTTAGGCCTGAGGAAGAAAATATATAAACTATAACAAGTTTCAATTGGCTTCCCAAGTGGCACCAGTGGTAAAAAAAAAACTCGCCTGCCAATGGAGGAGACATAAGAGATGTGGGTTTGATCCCTGGGTTGGGAAGATCCCCTGGAGGAGGCCAAGGCAACACACTCCAGTATTCTGGCCTGGAGAATCCCATGGACAGAGGAGCCTGGTGGGCTACAGTCTATGGGGTCACAAAGATTATAGTTTCATAATTGCCTTTTTTCTCCCACCCAAGACAGATTTCATCTTTGCACAGGGTATGATAGCAGTCTACTGCTACAGTGTTTATTTACTACTTTTAATCCCCTGAAATTCATTGTCCTTTATTTTTACAACTATGTGCCAATTTTTCTGTTTTCATAAACCAACATGCCTCTTTTTTCAGACCTTACACTTTGATGGAATGGACCCCAAATGCCAGATCCAAGGGTGACCTGGTGTCTAAAGTCTGGCCAGCCAAAGCATTCCATACCATGGCTACAATGGTTCAGGGGTGGGCAAATGTCTCAATTCAAAACAATCCCAAGTCAGCCTCATGGCTCTTGATTTATTGGGAGAAGACAGACTCTGCCCAGTCATTTTGACAGTGGACCCAATATAGATAAGACTGTTGGTGAGATAAAAACTTAGGCTTACTGACACTGAAGCCCTGGATCAAGCCATGCCTGAATTCATCCTGAATATCTGTAACATGAGCCAATACACTTCTTTGTTTTTGCTAGCCTATTTGAGTGGGATTGCTCGTTACTTTAAAATCAAGATTTTTAATGGATTCAGAGATGTTCTAAAAATTGTCTTGTATGGATGACAAAAGGCTACCAACTAACCTAGCTAGTCCTCCTAAGAAACATATAATAATAATTAAAAATCACAAATGTATGATAAGAGTAAGGAGAATGAATATACAGAAGAGCAGCTGTGGTCTGAGGAAATGGGGTAGAACAAGAAAAGATTTCAAAGCATCGCTAGGAGTTAGATACAATCTAGACCCTTGCAGAATTCTCAAAGACTTCAAATAAAAGACAAGGATTGCTTGGATTTTTTTTCATTTGAATGGAATTTCTTCCACCGAGTCACACCTCTTTACCTGGACCACAAGGTTTCCAGGTTTGCAAAAATTAAATACAACTTGTAAGCCCTTTTAAATAGTTCCAATCCCAGGAGCCTGGCCCATGGAAACAGATGATGTGTATGAGATGTTGTCGGTGACATGATAAAACACAGCAAAAAAAAAAAAAAAAAAAAGTGAATAAATCTCCCCTTGGCAGACTCCATTTTCTCAGGGATCCTTAAAATTTGGCATTCCTCATTCTGTCCTGGCCCCGCTTCTCTTCCGGGCCACGCTCTTGCACGGAGGGCAGGGGAAGGGGTTGGGGGAGGGTCTTACGTATACCCATGGCTGAAAATTAGGACCTATAAGTAGAAACTTCCCAAAGTGACCTTTCCAGCCCAGTTCTCTCTCCCACGCTCAGTGTCATTTTTCATTTGACAATTCCACACTCCTATCTGACTATTCCCTGGGCTCCTCGTGTTCATGTCTCATCCTCCCCTCTCATCAGAGCTGCTCATCACCCAAGTGCACCTCCATACAAGAAGGTGCCTAAAGCCTAGGAAAGCTCTGCTTGCTCTGCCCGGCCCGCCTCCTCCTCCTCTTACGGCCAGTCCATCTGTGTCCCTGTGTCTCCTAAGCACCGCACAGCTCACTTAACTTACGGCAACAGAGTCCTAATAGGTTTCTCTGATTTTGGTCCTCCTCCAGGCCCTTCCTTCCCCTTCAGCCACCACGGTGGTGGTAGTTTAATCACTAAGCTGTATCCGACTCTTTGTGACCCCATGGACTGTAGCCTGCCAGGTTCCTCTGTCCACAGGATTCTCCAGTCAAGAATACTGGAGTGGGTTGTCATTTCCTTCTCCAGGGGATCTTTTCAACCCAGGGATCAAACCTTGCAGGCAGTCTCCTGCATTGTAGGCAGATTCTTTACCTACTGAGCCACCAGGGAAGCCCTAAATCCTTCCCAAACACTGAAGTTCTACCCTTCCCCTGCTAAGACTATTCATGGAGTTACTCTTGAGTGACATTGAATCACTTTATTATGGTGTTTAATTGGAAGAGTAGCATTGACATATACATACACGACCATGGGTAAAATAGATAGCTCGTGGGAACCTGAGGTACAGCACAGGGAGCTCAGCTCGGTGCTCTGTGATGACCTCAGTGGGTGGAATGGGGTGGGGTAAGAGGTTCAAGAGGGAGAGAATATATGTAGACATACAGTTGACTCATTTCTTTGCACAGTAGGAACTAACACAACATTGTAAAGCAAGTATACTTCTAAAAAAAATAAAATAAATTAAAAAAAGTTTAAGGCCCTCACTCATAGTCACTGGAAGTGTTGCTAAGTCTAGGCTAGTTAGGGGTTGGAAATGAGGAAGAGATTCCATAAATGACAAATTCTTCATAGATATTACAATCAAATATAATTGGGTCGATTTAAAAGAAGAACAGTGGGCAAAGGGGCTATATTATGTAAGGATGTCTAGCATGGCTCCTAGCACATCTCTAGCCTTTATCTTCCCTCCATCACATTCTGTGTTACGGCTCTGCAGAATGTCCTTTTGTTCCTCAAATATATCACCCTCCCACTCCCCTGCCCTAGGCTGTCGACCCTCTTCCTGGGAGGCTCTTGCTTTTGCCCACAGCCCTCACTGATTCATCTTGCTCCTGCTTCTACTTTGGGTCTTGGCTGAAACATCAGCATCCTTGGAACACTTCCTGACTTTCCTCTCAGGCCCCAGCCTTGGTGAAGCATCCTTCTTCTCAACCACCCAATTACCTGGGCCCAGCCCCATCAGACCCCAGATCCTATCCTCACACCCGTTCTCCTATAAGCCCCTGAGCTGGAGCCCCACCTGTCTTGTTCACTCCTGGATCCCTTGTGATCAGTTGCCACAAGTTAGGTAATCAATAAATGGCATGTGAATAATTAAGTCTTTTAGTAAGTTATCATGCCACAATCGTATGATGGAATAAAACACAGCCATTAATAACCACCCTTTAGAAAAACAATTTAACAATACAGAAGAATATTTGGAACACACACTGTTCCTTTTTAGAAACTCATTACAAAAGACAATGCACAGTGAGATCCAATTTCAGTTTTCTGAAATGTATAATAAAAAGGAGATTTCAAAGATGTGTGCCTAGAATTTAAAATTATCTCTCTGGAGGATACAACTGTAGGGCTTTTTTCTTTGAGCTTATCTAAGCATAGATTTCTTTGATAGTCAAGAAAAATGATGAAAAAGTATATAAAATGTTATACGAAGTCCTGGGCTGTCACAGAAAAGAGAGTCTGAGTTGAGTGCAGTGACAGTGGCCAGTGGTGAGTCAGGTCGTCCTAGGGAAAGGCTCTGGCTCACAGTGACCAGAAGCGTTGCTAAGTGTAGACTAGTTAGGACCTGAACATGAGGATGGGACTCTGAAAACAGCAAATTCTTCATAGAAATTATCAGTTCAGTTCAGTCACTCAGTCGTGTCCGACTCTTTGCGACCCCATGAATTGCAGCACTCCAGGCCTGTCCATCACCAACTCCCGGAGTTCACTCAGACTCACGTCCATTGAGTCAGTGATGCCATCCAGCTACCTCATCCTCTGTCGTCCCCTTCTCCTCCTGCCCCCAATCCCTCCCAGCATCAGAGTCTTTTCCAATGAGTCAACTCTTCGCATGAGGTGGCCAAAGTACTGGACTTTCAGCTATAGCATCATTCCTTCCAAAGAAATCCCAGGGCTGATCTCCTTCAGAATGGACTGGTTGGATCTCCTTGCAGTCCAAGGGACTCTCAAGAGTCTTCTCCAACACCACAGTTCAAAAGCATCAATTCTTCGGCACTCAGCCTTCTTCACAGTCCAACTCTCACATCCATACATGACCACTGGAAAAACCATAGCCTTGATTAGACGGACCTTTGTTGGCAAAGTAATATCTCTGCTTTTTAATATGCTGTCTAGGTTGGGCATAACTTTTCTTCCAAGGAGTAAGCGTCTTTTAATTTCATGGCTTCAATCACCATCTGCAGTGATTTTGGAGCCCCCCAAAATAAAGTCTGACACTATTTCCACTGTTTCCCCATCTATTTCCCATGAAGTGATGGGACCAGATGCCATGATCTTCATTTTCTGAATGTTGAGCTTTAAGCCAACTTTTTCACTCTCCACTTTCACTTTCATCAAGAGGCTTTTGAGTTCCTCTTCACTTTCTGCCATAAGGGTGGTGTCATCTGCATATCTGAGGTTATTGATATTTCTCCCAGCAATCTTGATTTCAGCTTGTGTTTCTTCCAGTCCAGCGTTTCTCATGATGTACTCTGCATATAAGTTAAATAAGCAGGGTGACAATATCCAGCCTTAACGTACTCCTTTTCCTATTTGGAACCAGTCTGTTGTTCCATGTCCAGTTCTAACTGGTGCTTCCTGACCTGCATACAGATTTCTCAAGAGGCAGGTCAGGTGGTCTGGTATTCCCGTCTCTTTCAGAATTTCCCACAGTTTACTGTGATCCACACAGTCAAAAGCTTTGGCATAGTCAATAAAGCAGAAATAGATGTTTTTCTGGAACTCTCTTGCTTTTTCCATGATCCAGCGGATGTTGGCAATTTGATCTCTGGTTCCTCTGCCTTTTCTATAGAACAGTCTTATGGACTCTGTGGGAGAGGGAGAGGGTGGGAAGATTTGGGAGAATGGCATTGAAACATGTAAAATATCATGTATGAAACAAGTTGCCAGTCCAGGTTCGATGCACGATACTGGATGCTTGGGGCTAGTGCACTGGGACGACCCAGAGGGATGGTATGGGGAGGGAGGAGGGAGGAGGGTTCAGGATGGGGAACACATGTATACCTGTGGCGGATTCATTTTGATATTTGGTAAAACTAATACAATTATGTAAAGTTTAAAAATAAAATAAAATTTAAAAAAATAAAATAAAATAAAAAATAAATAAAACCAGCTTGAACATCTGGAAGTTCATGGTTCACATATTGCTGAAGCCTGGCTTGGAGAATTTTGAGCATTACTTTACTAGCGTGTGAGATGAGTGCAATTGTGCGGTAGTTTGAGCATTCTTTGGCATTGCCTTTCTTTGGGATCGGAATGAAAACTGACCTTTTCCAGTCCTGTGGCCACTGCTGAGTTTTCCAAATTTGCTGGCATATTGAGTACAGCATAACCAAATATAATTGGGTCAACTGAAAAGAAGAGCAGTGGGAAAATGCCTGCAGAAGAGGGCTATATTTTGTAAGTCAAAGTCGCTCAGTCATGTCCAACTCTTTGGGACCCCATGGAATATACAGTCCATGGAATTCTCCAGGCCAGGCTACTGGAGTGGGTAGCCTTTCCATTCTCCAGAAGATCTTCCCAACCCAGGGACTGAACCCAGGTCTCCCACATTGCAGGTAGATTCTTTACCAGGCTGAGCCACAAAGGAAGCCCATATTATGTAAGTAGAAGCTTAAACATCTGTCATCAGATGCCTTTTCTCAATATGATATCAGATCACATGAGAAGAGAACTAGATTGGGAAAACAGCCAAGGAAAGATTTATTGAACCAAAGACAGAATTTGACCAGGTCATGAACAAGCATTATTCCCCCAGCTTTATTTGTTCAGTTTGTTTCAGACCTGGGTCTCCCTATGAGCTCCACTGTAAGATGCTGGTAGGAGTCAGAGCCTAGATCTGAACAGTTCAGAATCAGACCCAACACTGTACCATGGTATTTGATCCAAATGAGACAAAAATTTTCCTCTAGCCTCCTCCAACAGTTACAGTCTAGAGAGAGGTACATTGAAGCGGATAAAATCTGTTGCAAGAAAAAAATGGAAATTCCATTTATTTTTAAGTTATTTGTTTTTTATTGGAAAGGATCTTTGTTGCTCTTAAGAACAACTATATGGACATTCTGCTTCTGATGTGGGAAAGTAAGCTTTGAACAAGGGAAAGTGTTAGTCACTCAGTCATGTCTGACTCTTTGTGATCCCACGGACTACAGCCTGCCAGGATCCTCTGTGGAATTCTCCAGGCAAGAATACTGAAGTGGGTTGCCATTCCCTTCTGTAGGGGATCTTTCCCACTGAGGGATCGAACCCAGGTCTCCTACATTGGAGGCAGATTCTTTACCATCTGAGCCCAAACCCAAGAACAAACAGATTGGTCCACAAATAACTGAATTCCAGACCAAAACACCCTAGCACTACTTCATGACTCTGAAAGTGAACAAAAGCAGGCAGGTTGTGGAGAAGAGTCAAAATACAGTCAGCATGGGCTGAGGTTCAGGTTTAGGAAGCCCCACCCTGCAGGCATCCTTAACTGGACCTATGGCCCAGAGAGGCCAAGACACTAGCATCAGGACTTCCCTGATGGTCTAGTGGTTAAGCACCCAGCTACCAATGCAGGGGACACAGGTTCAATCCCTGGCCGCGGAAGATCCTGCATGCCACGGAGAAACGAACCAACCCTGTGAGCCAAAACTGCTAAGCCTGTGCTCTAGAGCCTTGGAGCCGCAACTCCCAAAGCCTACACGCTCTAGGGCCCAAAGCCACCGCGATGAGAAGCCCATGAACCATAACCAAGAGTAGCCCCCGATCGCCGCAACTAGAGAAAGCCCATGCGCGGCAAGGAAGACCCCATGAAGCTAATTTAATTAATTTGCTAATTAATTAATTTCAAAGGAACAAGGGGAAGGAGTGCAAGACAGGCACCCCATGAAGAGTGAAAAGGGTTCTGGGAAAGAAGACAGTTAGAGACGAGGGTCCCCAAGTTCTGTATCTGAACTCTGTCCATGTCTCTCAGTGACCCTAAACCATACACAAATGGGGCACCGAAAGCCAAAGGTTGAGATTCAATTCCCTGCCTCACTGCTGCTATCACTGAGCTTGCAATGGATCTAACCAGTAAGAGTCGCCTGGGTACATTAGTGAACACTGGTTAATCCATCTTGGCTAGTTTCCTTCCACATGAAACTATACTGTTGCCACTGTTTCCAGCCCTTTATTCATTCATGAATTCAACCTGGCTCACAGGTACTCCAGAGATACAGAAAAAAAAAGTTCAGCATCCTTGAGGAAGTTGGGAGTCCCAGGAGAAAAAGCAGAGCTGCACCCAAGCAGCTGTCACACAAGCTAGAACTTGACCAGAGAAGGAGCTTGGTGCAGCAGAGAGAACACGGACTCCAGAACCAGACAAAGCTGAGCTTGAACTCTGGATCCACCAAGACCTAGAGCCTCAGAATCCACCTTGTACAGCAGTTGTGGGAAATAAATAGTGGTCTTTATCTTAATCACTTACTCTATACGAGGCACTTCCTACGCACTGTATAGGGCTTCCCCAGTGGCTCAGACAATAACAAATCCACCTGCAATGCAGAAGACCTGTGTTCGATCCCTGGGTCAGGAAGATCCCCTGCAGAAGGGAATGGTTACCCACACCAGTGTTCTGGCCTGGAGAATTCCATGGACAGAGGAGCCTGGAGGACTACAGTCCACGGGGTCACAAAAAGTCAGACACAATTGAGCCACTAGCACTTTCACATGTGCTGTGTACTAATTTAGTTCTTATAACAACTCACTGTGAAGTGAAAGTGGCTCAGTTGCGTCCATCTCTTTGGGACCCCACGGACTATACAGTTCATGGAATTCTCTAGGCCAGAATACTGGAGTGGATAGCCTTTTCCTTCTCCAGGGGATCTTCCCAACCCAGGGATTGAACCCAGGTCTCCTGCATTGCAGGTGGATTCTTTACCAGCTGAGCCACAAGGGAAGCCTATCACAACTCATTGGGTAGATATCATTAATACCACCACCCTTACTCTAGAGATGCAAAAAATGAGGCACAGGGAACTTTTATTGGAGTATAATTGCTTTACAACGTTGTGTTAGTTTCTGCCGTAAACAATGGGAATCAGCTATATGTACACATGTAATCCTTCCCTCTTGAGCCTCCCTCCCACCTCCCACCCTTACCATCCCATCACACGAGGTCAGCACAGGGCACCAAGCTGAGCCCCTGTGCTCTACAGCAGCTTCCCACTAGCCATCTGCTTTACACATGGCAGTGTATATATGTCATTTGCAGTGATGTGAATGAACCTAGAGACTGTTATACTGAGGGAAGTAAGTCAGAAAGAGAAAAACAAGTACCATATACTCATGTATATAAGTGAGATCTAGAAAAATGGTACTGATGAAACTATTTGCAGAGAGAGGCATAGGGAATTTCAGTTTACTTGCCCAAAGTCAGTAAGTACTAAAGTGATCACACAGATTAAGACTCAGGCAGCAAGGCTGCTTGGCCCCCGCTGCTACGTTTTGTTGAAGAACAACTTCAAGTGCCAAACACAGTGCTTTAACACACAGTAGGCACTCCACAAGGGGCAGATACCATCACGAGTGTTATTGTTACTGCTGGTGCCACGTGATTACAATGGAGCCACAAGAGAGAAAGAGCTGAAGTTCAAGGTGTTTACCTGCAATAATGGTAAATAATCTTCATGTGCTTGACTGGACACACACATTAAGAAATCACAATTAGTGGTGACCTCTCTAGGTATATCCTTCCTCTTTTTCAAAAGAAAAGCACCAGGCTATCATTATTTATCTCTTCATTCACTCATCACACTGTCACTTTGGACCCCCATCTGCTAGCACTAAACCGAGTATCACAATGGTTCTTAAAGGGGAAGTATTAATAGAAATAAAGGTGAGGGACAGGCTCCACCACTCACTAAAGTGAGTGCAGCTGGGAGAAGCAAGCAAGCAACAGGCTTTGCAGTGTTTTGAGACAATCTCAGAGAAACTGTGTCATGTGGGGAAAAGAAAGAGAACAAAAAAGAAATATGAACTTAAAAAAAAAAAAAGAAATATGAACTTAACCCTAAATCAAAAATTAATTAGCATGCACCAAACATAGAAATAACATTTTTACTCACACTTAATAAGTCTTAATACCCTGCTTTGTTTCCAAAAGATGAAACCAGACACCACTTGGAACTCCAAGGATCTCAGCTATTACAATTCCCCAATGAAGTGGTGATTTAGGGATAATGCCAGATTTTAAAAGAATAAGAGCAGTATTTTATTTGGGCTTTTATGAGGACATGTTGCACATTTCTTAAATAAATACATGCAGTTTCATATGATCCTAAGAGAGTACTTTCACCAAAGCATACATACCAAGATCCTGGGGAAAACAACCAAATCCCAGGACTATTAATATATAAGTTCTAAATCCTGATGGGGTAACATGCCCAGTTTCTGAACAATACACATTATCTCAGAGATAAATTTTATGACATGTGTGGCTATTGCCTATAAATCAATTTAAGATGAAAGGCATTACCCTGATATTTGAGTTGGACAAAAGGATTTATATGGCTAGATTCCTCAAAGCTATAAAATGTAGAAAAATAAAAATAGTTTGGATAAACCCTTGGAGGGTGTTGCAGTGGGGTTTAACCTACAGGGGCCTTTGGGCTGACATTGGGTTTTAGACTCAAGCTTTCCTTAGAGTCGTTTAGAGGTTATGAAACTTCTCTGTATAAACATCACTTGAAACAACAAAATGGATTTATTGACTGAGCAAGGGGTTCTTAAACTGATATATTTGAATCAAAGACTTAGAAGTAGGGACCCTTAAAGGTAATAGTGAGCCCTTTTACAACAAGGAAGCGTGGCCGGAAGAGATAAAAATGACATGGCTTTCCCAAGGTGATATGACTACATTCCCACCACCCCCACCATCATCATCACCATCATCAGACATTCGTTCCGCACTTAGCCAAGGGCTAAGCACAGTGCCAAGGGCTTTGGGGCTTTTTCTATTCTTCAACTGGTAAAGGATTTACAACTATCATTCTCCTTTCCTAAATGAGGAAAACGAGCCCAAATATCTGTAAAAGAACTGGGTCCAGATGTCAAAACCAAGCAGTGTGACCTGAAAAACCCACATTCATAACTACGCCACTTTCCCACTCCTCATCAGGCCCAGACTCAGGTCCCCTGATTTCCACGCCACCAAAGGCACCGGCTGTCCACATTTGGCAATGGAGCCTCCATGTTACATGATCTGCATGTCTGTACAGACGGCCACATGAAAAGATGCTCAACATCTCAAATTTAAATGCAAAGTAAAACTACAATGAATTTTTGACAAGTTTTGACAGAACTTTAGGTCTCAAAAGACTTGTGTAAGTCTACAATAAACCTGGTTTTAGGGATAAACAAACAAGTGAGCTTCCCCTGGTGGCTCAGCAGCACAGAACCCACCTGCCAATGCAGTAGACTCTGGTTTGATCCCTGGGTCACGAAGATCCCCTGGAGAAGGAAATGGCAACCCACGAACAGTTTTCTTGCCTGGAGAATCCCATGGACAGAGGAACCTGGCGGGCTACAGTCCATAGGGTTGAAGAGTTGGATAGGACTTAACAACTAAAACAATAACCAGCAATCCCACTCCTGGGCATCTTTCCAGACAAAACTATAATTCAGAAAGATACAGGCACCTCTGTGTTCACTGCAGTACTACTTACAACAGCTAAGACGTGGAAATAACCTAAATGCACATCAATATATGAATGGAAAAAGAGGATGTGGTACATATATACTATGGAATACTGCTCAGCCATAAAAAAAGAATGAAATAATGCCATTTGCAGCAACCTGGATGGACCTAGAGATTATCATACTAAGTGAAGTCAGAAAGAGAAAAACAAATACCATATGGTATCACTTATATCAGAGATACCAAAGGCACATTTCATGCAAAGATGGGCTCGATAAAGGACAGAAATGGTATGGACCTAACAGAAGCAGAAGATATTAAGAAGAGATGGCAAGAATACACAGAAGAACTGTACAAAAAAGATCTTCACAACCCAGATAATCACGATGGTGTGATCACTGACCTAGAGCCAGACATCCTAGAATGTGAAGTCAAGAGGGCCTTAGAAAGCATCACTACGAACAAAGCTAGTGGAGGTGATAGAATTCCGGTTGAGCTATTCCAAATCCTGAAAGATGATGCTGTGAAAGTGCTGCACTCAATATGCCAGCAAATTTGGAAAACTCAGCAGTGGCCACAGGACTGGAAAAGGGCAGTTTTCATTCCGATCCCAAAGAAAGGCAATGTCAAAGAATGCTCAAACTACCACACAATTGCACTCATCTCACACGCTAGTAAAGTGATGCTCAAAATTCTCCAAGCCAGGCTTCAGCAATATGTGAACCGTGAACTTCCAGATGTTCAACCTGCTTTTAGAAAAGGCAAAGGAACCAGAGATCAAATTGCCAACATCCGCCGGATCACGGAAAAAGCAAGAGAGTTCCAGAAAAACATCTATTTCTGCTTTATTGACTATGCCAAAGCCTTTGACTGTGTGGAACACAATAAACTGTGGGAAATTCTGAAAGAGACAGGAATACCAGACCACCTGACCTGCCTCTTGAGAAATCTGTATGCAGGTCAAGAAGCAACAGTTAAAACTGGACATGGAACAATAGACTGGTTCCAAATAGGAAAAGGAGTACGTCAAGGCTGTATATTGTCACCCTGTTTATTTAACTTATATGCAGAGTACATCATGAGAAACACTGGACTGGAAGAAACACAAGCTGGAATCAAGATTGCCAGGAGAAATATCAAGAACCTCAGATATGCAGATGACACCACCCTTATGGCAGAAAGTGAAGAGGAACTCAAAAGCCTCTTGATGAAAGTGAAAGAGGAGAGTGAAAAAGTTGGCTTAAAGCTCAACATTCAGAAAACGAAGATCATGGCATCCGGTCCCATCACTTCATGGGAAATAGATGGGGAAACAGTGTCAGACTTTATTCTGGGAGGCTCCAAAATCACTGCAGATGGTGATTGAAGCCATGAAATTAAAAGATGCTTACTGCTTGGAAGGAAAGTTATGCCCAACCTAGACAGCATATTAAAAAGCAGAGACATTACTTTGCCAACAAAGGTTCGTCTAGTCAAGGCTATGGTTTTTCCTGTGGTCATGTATGGATGTGAGAGTTGGACTGTGAAGAAGGCTGAGTGCTGAAGAATTGATGCTTTTGAACTGTGGTGTTGGAGAAGACTCTTGAGAGTCCCTTGGACTGCAAGGAGATCCAACCAGTCCATTCTGAAGGAGATCAGCCCTGGGTGTTCCTTGGAAAGAATGATGCCAAAGCTGAAAGTCCAGTACTTTGGCCACCTCATGTGAAGAGTTGACTCATTGGAAAAGACTCTGACGCTGGGAGGGATTCAGGGAAAGAGGAGAAGGGGATGACAGAGGATGAGATGGCTGGATGGTATCAGTGACTCGATGGACGTGAGTCTGAGTGAACTCCAGGAGTTGGTGATGGACAGAGAGGCCTGGCGTGCTGCGATTCATGGGGTCGCAAAGAGTCGGACACGACTGAGCGACTCATCTGATCTGATCTGATCTGATCACTTATATGCAGAATCTCCATGCTCCCAATGCAGGGGGCCTGGGTCCAATGCCTACTCAGGAAACTAAATGCTGCACACTACAACTAAGATGTGATGCAGCCAAATAAATAAACAAATAATGTTTTAAATAAAATATGATACAAATGAACTTATCTATGAAACAAAAACAGACTCAGAGACATAGAGAACAGATGGGTGGTTGCCAAGGGGAAGGGAGGGTAGGGAAGGGGTGGATTGGGAGTTTGGGATTAGCAGATACAAGTTACTATATATAAGATGGATCAACAACGAGATCCTACTGCACAGCACAGGAAATTATATTCAATATCCTATGATAAATCATAATGGAAAGGAATATAAAAATAATGTGTGTATATATACATATATGGGCTTCCCTGGTGGCTCAGCAGTAAAGAATCCCACTGCAATGCAGGAGATGTAAGAGACATGGGTTTGACCCCCTGGGTAGGGAAGATCCCCTGGAGGAGGGCATGGCAACCCACTCCAGTATTCTTTCCTGTGAAATCCCAGGGACAGAGGAGCCTGGTGGGCTACAGTCCATGGGGCTGCAAAGAGTTGGACACCACTGAAGCAAATTAGCACATAGTATATACATGTACTGGAATTCCCAAGTAGTTCAAATGGTAAAGAATCTGCCTACAAAGCAGGAGACCTGGGTTCAATCCCTGGGTTGAGAAGATCCTTGGAGAAGGGCATGGCAACCCACTCCAGTATTCTTGCCTGGAGAATTCCATGGACAAAAAAGCCTGGTGGGCTCTAGTCCATGGGGTCACAAAGAGTTGGACATGACTGAGAAACTTTCACTTTCATATACATGTATAACTGATTCACTTTGCTGTACAGCAGAAAATAATACAACATTATAAATCAGTTATACTTAGATAAAATTTTTTTAATGTTTTAAGATCTGCAGGTCTAAAAAAAAAAGAAAGATCTGCATATCTGATAGTGGATCTTACCTTGCATCCTAAAAGTGAGAGGACTGACACCTAAGTCCTCTTCTTGGTGGAAGTACTTGCCTTCATAATTGTAGTGCAAGAGCAGTTCATACAAGTTCTACTTGTCTTAAGCCTAGCCAAGGACATCACACCAGGAAATACCTTTACGGCAACGTCTTTTAAATACACTGGATGAAATATTTCCTCAAAGTAGTCATGAAGCCCCATATTCTCACGTCATCTCTGATTAGCATCTGTCTTCTCTAAAAGGTGGACGCCAGGAAGGTCCTCAGGTTCTAGGAGGCGTGCCAGCAAGATGCACACAGGCAGGGCTGACAAATGTGCTTCACTACTGAATGTTCTCATCACTACTCACTTCTTTTTATTCTTTATTCTACTTCAAGTTCCCGAGGGAAAACAATTTAAAAGGCGATGCGGAAGCAAAGATGATGGCTAGGCAGTAATATACAGATTGTACTTATTTGTGTATTTAAATATGCTCACATATTTAAACACCAATAAGCAGTGATGATAAGTACCTATAATTAAACCTCCTCAGATTTAAGATGCATTTATTTCAAAAGTTAAGGGCCTCAAAGTTGTAAACCAAACATAAAGACAAAACCGATGTGAAGAGTATATTCAGAGGCAATAAAATCAGCTCCCAATTACTTATCTTTGTTATTGCTCAATAAGTCAAACCAGTCAATTCTAAAGGAAATCAGTCCTGAATATTCACTGGAAGGACTGATGCTAAAGCTGAAGCTCCAATCCTTTGGCCACCTGATGGGAAGAACAGACTCATTGGAAAAGACCCTGATGCTGGGAAAGACTGAAGGCAGGAGAAGAAGGGGACAACAGAGGATGAGATGGTTGGATGGCATCACTGACTCAATGGACATGAGTTTGAGCAAGCTTCAGGAGTTGGTGATGGACAGGGAGGCCTGGTGTGCTGCAGTCCGTGGGGTCACAAAGAGTTGGACACAAATGAACGACTGAACTGAACTGAACTGAAGTGAAACATAAGAAAGCACTCATGACAAGTTTACTTTTGTTTCTTATCACCCCTACTTGAACCAGAATTTGAAACTGCACTTTTCAAATAGGGACCTAATGAAAATTAAGTTTAAATTCAAAGAAAAGTCAGGGCTCACTGATGGAAGCATAAAAATATAAGAATAGGAGAAGAGCAGATACCTTCTGGAAGGTGAGCTCATGTGATAATTACAGCACAAGCTGTCTCTCAGGCCTCCACAACCTTGAACTTTTGGAGAGAGGTTAAAAAGAAGACAAAAGTCAAAGTGATGTGTACCCAGGAAGTAATTCAACCTCTAAGGACTGAGTCCAGATCAGATGGAAAAGGATCCTTGAAGGAAATATGATGGAGATGAAAACGACAGAGAAGAGCAAGGATGTGATGGGAAAGTGTTGAAAGCACTATCCAGAGGGAAAGCCAGGTTTAACAGCTTTCTGGATGGGGCAGGATTGTCATAAAAGGATTTCACTGTACTTAACCAAAAAAAGGAGGGGGGGAAATTCTAGTTTTTTTCCATGCTTAAGAATTTTTAGCAGAGAATTTTAGAAGTTTGAAAACCCAACAAACTTTGAATTTATTTGACTCGTGACTTGGTCAAATAAAGACCATATTTTAAAATAAACCATATTTTCCAATATTCTGGGAGGTGGGTCATATAGGATCCTGCTGTGATGTATGTTGGAGAATGTTTTGCCTATGTTCTCCTCTAGGAGTTTTATAGTTTCTGGTCTTACGTTGAGATCTTTAACCCATTTTGAGTTTATTTTTGTGTATGGTGTTATAAAGTGTTCTAGTTTCATTCTTTTACAAGTGGTTGACCAGTTTTCCCAGCACCACTTGTTAAAGAGATTGTCTTTAATCCATTGTATATTCTTGCCTCCTTTGTCAAAGATAAGGTGTCCATATGTGCATGGATTTATCTCTGGGCTTTCTATTTTGTTCCACTGATCAATATTTCTGTCTTTGTGCCAGTACCATACTGTCTTGATAACTGTGGCTTTGTAATAGAGCCTGAATATTGGAAATAAAAGCAAAAATAAACAAATGGGACCTAATTAAGCTTTAAAAGCTTCTGCACAACAAAGGAAACTATTAGCAAAGTGAAAAGGCAGCCTTCAGAATGGGAGAAAATAATAGCAAATGAAGCAACTGACAAACAACTAATCTCAAAAATATACAAGCAAATCCTACAGCTCAACTCCAGAAAAATAAATGACCCAATCAAAAAATGGGCCAAAGAACTAAATAGACATTTCTCCAAAGAAGACATACAGATGGCTAACAAACACATGAAAAGATGCTCTACATCACTCATTATCAGAGAAATGCAAATCAAAACCACTATGAGGTACCCTTTCACGCCAGTCAGAATGGCTGTGATCCATAAGTCTACAAGCAATAAATGCTGGAGAGGGTGTGGAGAAAAGGGAACTCTCTTACACTGTTGGTGGGAATGCAAACTAGTACAGCCACTATGGAGAACAGTGTGGAGATTCCTTAAAAAACTGGAAATAGAACTGCCATACGACCCAGCAATCCCACTGCTGGGCATACACACTGAGGAAACCAGAAGGGAAAGAGATACGTGTACCCCAATGTTCATCACAGCACTGTTTATAATAGCCAGGACATGGAAGCAACCTAGATGCCCATCAGCAGATGAATGGATAAGAAAGCTGTGATACATATACACAATGGAGTATTACTCAGCCATTAAAAAGAATACATTTGAATCAGTTCTAATGAGATGGATGAAACTGAAACCTATTATACAGAGTGAAGTAAGCCAGAAATAAAAACACCAATATAGTATACTAACACATATATATGGAATTTAGAAAGATGGTAACAATAACCCTGTGTACGAGACAGCAAAAGAGACACTGATGTATAGATCAGTCTTTTGGACTCTGTGGGAGAGGGAGAGGGTGGGGAGATTTGGGAGAATGGCATTGAAACATGTATAATATCATGTATGAAACAAGTCGCCAGTCCAGGTTCGATGCACGATACTGGATGCTTGGGGCTGGTGCACTGGGACGAACCAGAGGGAGGGTATGGGGAGGGAGGAGGGAGGAGGGTTCAGGATGGGGAACACGTGTATACCTGTGGTGGATTCATTTAGATATTTGGCAAAACTAATACAATATTGTAAAATTTAAAAATAAAATAAAATTTTAAAAAAAATTAAAAAATTAAATAAACCATATTTTATTTATTTTAAAGACCATATTTTAAAATAAAGACCACATTTTTAAATAAACAAAATAAAATTCACTTTAAAGAATATATTCAGAGATGGCATAGGCCAAGGGTTAAGAATGCTAGTACCAAGTTGCCTGGGTTTAAATTTCCAGCTGTGTGACCTCAGGCAAGTTATTCATCCTCCTGTGTTTCAGCTTCTCATCTGTTCAATGAAAATATCGATAGTATTTCCTTCATAGGACTATTGTGAGGCTCAACTAAGTTATTAAATGTAGTGAGTGATAGCTAAATGTTGACTTTTTTAATGCTTTTTTTTTATTGTGGTAAAAGTCACGTAATATAAAGCATGCTATTTTAACCATATTTAACTGTACAGTTAGAACCAAACACAGAACAATGGACTGGTTCAAAATTGGAAAAAGAGTATGTCACAGCTGTATACTGTCACCCTACATGCATGACCTATATGCAAAATACATCGTGTGAAATGCCCGGCTGAATAAATCACAAGCTGGAATCCAGACTGCCGGCAGAATTAACAACTTCAGATACACCGATGATACCACTCTAATGGCAGAAAGCAAAGAGGAACTAAAGAGCCTCTTAATGAAGGTGAAAGAGGAGAGTGAAAAAGCTGGCTTAAAACTCAACAGTCAAAAAACTAAGATCATGGGGTCTGATCCCATTACTTCATGACAAATGGAGGAAAAATGGAAACAGGGACATACTTCATTTTCTTGGGGCTCCAAAATCACTGTGGATGGTGACTTCAGGCATGAAATTAAAAGACTCTTATTCCTAGTGAGTCATTTCCTAGGCAGGTTGATAGGGAGTCTAGGGGTCCCCAAGGAGAGAGGGGTCTGGAATTCTCAAGGAGGAAGAAAGGACAAACTTTTTTTCTTTCTCCACATTCCTTAGGATTATATAACAATAATGTATCTTGCCTAAGGACAGTCTTTGGATTAAACCTCCTGTTATCTTAAAATGTAAATTATGGGAGTAGGTCTGATGAGGTCTTTACAATCTCCAGACACGCTTTGGATTCATTGGAGAGTATATAACTTCATTGTTAACACTAGCAAGCGGGTACTCTTTCTGCCCCCTTCTGATGCCTATGTCAGAAGCTTTCTCTCTCTCCTTTATACTTTAATAAAACTTTATTACACAAAAGCTCTGAGCGATCAAGCCTCGTCTCTGGCCCTGGATTGAATTCTTCTCCTCCGGGGGCCAAGAATCCCAGTGTCTTCGCGTGATTCAACAACAACCTTTCACTAGGAAGAGAAGCTATGACAAACCTAGACAGCATCAGAGACATTACTTTGCTAACAAAGGTCTATAGAGTTGAAGATATGGTTTTCCCAGTAGTCATATATGGATATGAGAGCTGTACCATAAAGAAGGCTAAGGGCTGAAGAATTGATGCTTTTGAACTGTGGTGCTGGAGAAGACTCGTGAGAGTGCCTTGGACTGCAAGGAGATTAAACTAGTCAATCCTAAAGGAAATCAACCCTGAATATTCATTGGAAGGACTGATGCTGAAGCTGAAGCTCTAGTACTTTGGTCACCTGATGAGAAGAACCAACTCATTGGAAAGGACTCTGATGCCGGGAAAGATTGAGGGAAGGAGGAGAAAGGGGTGACAGAGAATGAGATGGCTGGATGTCATCAGCCATCAATGGACACGCGTTTGAGCAAACTCCAGGACATAGTGAAGGACAAGGAAGTCTGGCATACGCAGTCCAGGGGGTTGCAAAGAGCTGGACACAACTTAGGGACTGAACAATGAATTGTACAGCTCAGTGGCACTAGGTACATTCACATTACTGTACAACTTTCATCCTCATCCATCTCCCAAATGGTTTACCTTCCTAAACTGAAACTCTGAAATTCCCTGCCTGCCCCTGCATCTACCAAAATACATTCTGACTCTCTGAATTTGACAATTCTAGGTACTTTGCATAAGTGAAATCAAACAGTATTTCTATCTAATGTACACTGGAATGCATTTTTAAGATTAATTTAATATATGTCCTACAAACAGATTGTACCTTCTTTCTTTCCCTGTGCTATACAGGATGTTCTTATCAGTTATCCACTTTATACCTAACAGTATATATATATCTCAATCCCAATTTACCAATTTAATAGTTAGGACGTAGAAGTATCTTGCTGACTTTTATAATCAATTTATCTAACAAATATTTATTAGCTTCCTACTAGCATAAAATACGGAACGAAAAGCTCTGTGATAGGATACTGGGAGTTGGTGAAAGAATGATGAATAAAACACACTTCCCACCCACAAAGAATATCACAGGAAAGCAAGGCAGACGGAACCGACACATATATCCAAAGAAGCATGTGAAAACAGGGCAGATAGCAAATAATACTAGAAAATAATTACTAAATCTTCTTTGGCACGGTATCGTAACTATCAAGGAGAATGTTCTTATTCTCAGAAAACACAAACTCGTGGTGGATTCATTTTGATGTTTGGCAGAACTAATACAATTATGTAAAGTTTGAGAATAGAATAAAATTAATTAAAAAAAAAAAAAAGAAAACACAAACTCATTTATTTGGGGATAAAGTGTGATGATGCCTATAATTTACTTTCAAATTACTTTACAAAAACAACAAACTAGATACATAAATGCATGTATACAAAGCTAACATGCCAAAATGTTAATCACTGGGGAGAGAAAAAGCTGGCAGTCAAAGGTCAAGTGCTGGCTCCAAACTTCAGAACATTGTGTACACTTGAAACTCTTTGAAACTTGTTCTCACAGCGTGACTGATAGAAAACTCTTGCAGACACAGGCTGTTTTTTAAGCGCAAAGTGCTCTATAAATAATTCCTACAACCACCACCATGGAACAGGTCCATGGGAGGGGCTGCTTTTAAAGTGCCAGTTGCTGAGAAGCTTCAAAACACGGCAATGAATCCTTCTGATTTATAACTGAAGCCCCTTTCCCTGGTCAGTCTTTAGTGAAGGTAAACCGGTGGATGAAAGTCTTCGTACAAAACCTTGCTGGGAAATTCATCTGAATCATTTCAATTCATTTCTTCTCTAGACTTTATCAAGACAGAGTGGAGAAATTGATGGGCTAATGGATAAAGGAAAAGGTCCCTAGACAAGCCTATCAACACCCACGTTGAAATTACAGTCTATAGACCAAGGTCTCTGAGTAGAGACATGGTCAGATGATCCCTCTTACTCCCAGACTCACAGCACCTGCCCAGCTGCCATCTCTCACACTCAACACGTCCAAAATAGAACCCTTCCCTCCCATGTTTTTTTTTTTTTTTCTCCATGAATGGCACGACCAACAGTAACAGAAGCCACAAACTTCCCCACCACTCCCCCTCCACCTCCATACCTATCCATCCCCAGACCCTTCTGTTTTCCCTCCAAAGTTCTCCCAAATCACCAGCATCTCTCCTTTTAAGATTCCACCTTCCCTTCTCAACAGGCAACATGGATTTCCCAAACTTCCACAACTCTTCTATTTCCACACGTGTCTCTCTCCAACCCACACTCCATACTGGTACAAAAGGAAAATTACCAATTCCTGTTTACATTTTTCAACGGTCTAATAGTAATCACTATTAGGAAAACAGTCATGATACGATGCCTAAGACTTCTTGAGCACTTAGCCAGGCACCCTGCGGTAATAAGCACCTTGTCTAAGCATCTTCTCATTTCATCCTCATGGACCCTAAGAAGTGAGGGTTATCGCTGTATCAATTTTACAATTTTCTCTGAGACACAGAGCAGTATGAACTCTCACTTGCTCAGGCACAGAACTGGTTAGCAAGAGGCAGACAGGCTTCAGACCTAAGCCTCTGCTCTCTCCCCTCTGGGTTGAACAAGACATGCCCTACTCATGCCCACAAAGTCCTAAAGCCCTGAGGACTCAGCCCTCGTCACCGACTTTCTTCCCTTTTTCTTTTGCTCCTGGGGATGCCCTCAACTTTGCGCTCCTCCTCCTCACTCAGTCTCCACATGCGGGCATCTCTTCTGGGTCCCCAAGGCTAAGCAGATCCTCGTCGTGTGTCTTAAAGGCACACATTCTGGCTTGTAATTAGGGACTTATTTGTGTCCACGTCGCGGGAGGGGCCATCTCAGCTTTGCTGACCCTACAGCCCAGCACCCAGTCCAGCGCCTGGTATGTAGGACTTGCTCAACAAATCTTTATCAACTAGAGAAACGGAGCACAAGTAAACACAGAATTCCCAGGCTGCAGCTCAAGGGTCTGGCTCTACTATCAGTGTGAAGTGAAGTGAAGTCGCTCAG